>NC_057356.1:24977044-25277044 GCF_016509475.1 Prionailurus bengalensis
CTGGCCTCCATCCACAGGCCAGACCCCCTTCCCGCTTGTGTGACCTTGGGCGGGATCCCTCCTTGCCCAGCCCCCAGAGTCCTCAGTGCAGCACGAGCGTGCCAGGGCCCGTGGTCTGGAGGCTTCCCCAGGGAATGCTGAGGACGGAGAGGAACGGGGTGGGTGGAAGGGGGTGGCTGTGCAAGAACGCGCTGTGTTTGCAAAATAAAGCACTTTATTTGTGGAGCCGGCCTTTTCCACGGCCCCTGAGAGGAGAGGAGTCCCTGGCCCCGTGGGAGCCTGCTGCAAGTGCCTGTGAGAAATCTGGATTTCTGTATTTGCTCGGGTGCCATCCTGGCATCCAGCAGCTCCAGACTGGCCGCGTCCACGGCCAGTGGGTGTGCACACGCGTGTGAGCGTGTGTGTCTGCTCCCCCACGAGGGGCAGGTGCATCCCAAGACTCCGTGGCACCCGGGGTCCCCCATTGTCCCGGGGCACGGGATTCAGGCCTCTCCCCCGTCTCCAAGCCCCCTGAGGACCCTGGTTGATGCTGGTGGCCTGCTGTGGCCCTGCCAGGCTTCTGCCATCTCCTCCGGGGACAGTCTTCAGGACCGAAAGAATCCAAGTCGAGGGTGGTCCTGGGGGACGCGAAAGGCAGTGAGACAGTGGAGAAGGGGGTTCAAGGTCAGGGCCCAGTGGCCATCCCCTCCGCGAGCGGCTTTTCCTCATCTGTGAAATGGGTTGAGCAATGCCCCTCCATGTGCCTCACAAAGTAATACCGTGCTCCTGAGTCCCTGGTCACTGCCTGGCCCAGCGCACGGACCCACTGGTGGAGTCTCCCACCTCTGGCTGTGAGCCCTGCACAGGGAGGCCCACACCTGTCTTGCTCACTTTGGCACATAGGAGGCACCGGCGAACGTGAGTGTCTTTCTGCTGTGTCACTGTCCCCCCCCCCCCCCCGCCCCGCCACCGTCTCACCACATCAGGATCCAGGAATGTCTGCGTCTTCCCCTGACCCAGAGACACGAGGCTGGGGGTGTATTCCACGGTCTCTGTGCGGGGTCTCAGTTTCTCTACTTGAAAACTGGGTCTAGGCGTGCCTTCTGGAACACAGGCATGCCTGCGGGAAAGGCGGAACTCCGACAGAGGGCAGGGGAGATTGTTCTTACTGCCCAGAGGAGCACTGGATCAGGAGTCTGGAGGGTGGGGTCCGTGCCTGGATTGGCCACGGAGATTCAGCGGGATGCCGGGCAGGCAGGTTTCCCATTTGTGACTGGACCGTCTCACGGACTGTCACTGGCTCCTGACTCTGGCCCCAGCACCCCAGTTGTCTTTTACGTTCTTATCTCCTCCCTCCTTGGGCCGCCTGGTCTCTGCCTCATGCCGCCGCCCCCCCCTCCATTCATCCCTCGGCAGAGGTCACGGGTGGGGGCGGGGCCTCCCCTCCCTGCCTGGTGGAGCTTTGTCTGTAATCTAACGCTGGCCCCAGGGACAAGGGTCAGGGGCACTCCTGGACTGAAACAGGAGGCGAGCAAGTCAGGGAAGACAGAGTTGGGGGCAGGGGACCCCGCTGGGGTGGAAGGGAAGACAAAAGTGGGAGGGTCTGGAGCCGCTCCCGGTCTGATCTCTGGAGACCCCTTGGGAGCACACCTCTGATTCTACATCAGTCTGCACCAAAGTCGTGTGGCCTTGGGCAAATCATCTAGTCTCCTGAAGCCTCAGTTTTCTCCTCTGCACAGTGGGATCAGGAGGGGATCCAATGAACCCTTGTATTCCTTACGGGGCTGGATGGGTCCTCGGCTCTTAACGTTTTGCCAGCAACTCCAGTGACTGCCGAGAACCAGACAGGCAAGGTCCCAGCTAAGGAGAGGACAAGCCAGGACTTAAAACCAGTCCTCCGTGTGGTTTCTGCAGCAGACTGGTCAAAGTCCCAAACCAACCTTTCCCTCAGTTCCAGGAAGAGGGTGAATTGTCTCCCACTCACAGAAAGGAGGCGCTCCTCCGGGCGGCTGCACCTCTGCCCGTGGCAGCTTGCACTTTCTGGAGGTGGTGCTTGCAATCACTTACGAAGGAGATTTGTAGAAATTACCAACATGAGAGAAGCAGGGAAAAGCATTTGGGGGCGTGGGAAGAGTATATGCAAAGGCACAGAGTCATGAGAGACGATGGTGTTTGCAGAGAAGGGTGTGGTAATTTTGTGTGCTGGTTGGAAGGATGCTTAAGGGAGTAAAATAGGAGTCTGTGTCTGGGGAGGCCAGCCAGACTGGAGTGCATTTCTGGCTGTTGGTGCATGGTTTTAGGTAGAATCCCTTTTAGAAAGTCCTTCCTGGAGCTGGATGGATACATAATTGGCAGGGAGGGGTCTGGATGGGGGAGACTAGTTCAGAGGTGGGTGGATATGGAATAGGAGAGTATGAGAGCCGGGCATTTAGAAGAGAGGAGTCAGAGGCCAGAGGTGTTTAGGGGTGGGGTTTATGGCACAGCACCTGTAAGTGGGAAGGTTATCCAGGGAAAAGTTGAGGGTAATGCCCAGACTTCTGGCACGGGCTACTGGGCAGAAGGTAGGAGCATTCAGGGAGATGGGGCTTCTGTGGACGGTGTGGGGACAAAGAAAGTGAGTTTAGGGTGGGCACATATCAAGGCTGGGGAGTTGGCAATTGTATCAGTAATCTACGACCACAATAATGCTACGAAACAAGCAGTCCCTAAAGCTCAGCCGACTGCATCTGGGGGTCGGCTGCCCCGGGCTGGGCTCGGCTGACCTTGGCTGGGCTCGCTCAATGTCCCGGAGTGGGCCGGCCTCCTGTGGCATGGCTGGGGAGTTTGGCTCAGTTCCACACATCCCGTCCTCCAGCGGGCTAGCCCGAGCGTGCATGCGTGGCCTCGGCAGAAGTGAAAAATCGGGAACAAGCAGTCACACAAGTGCTTTTAAAACCACTGTTTGTGCTACTGTATTGCCAGCCTAATGGCCAAAGCAGGTAGCTGAGCCCAGAGTCGGAGGGAAAGGGCACTGTGAGGTCACTTGGTCAAGGCTGTGGGTAGGGGGATGGGGAAACGATAGGAGGTGGCACACCAGGCATGTGGGCAAAACCCGTGGGCTGCTGGGTATCCAGGACTGGAGACTTGAGGCTGCTGGCCAAGGACAGTTGCTGGAGTCACAGAAGGAGAGGCGGTTTCCCGGCCAGCAGGATGGCGGAGAGAAGAGCTGGACACCTGAACCACCCTCTCCTTTCTCTTCACTTCCCAGCCTTCCTCTGCCGTCTTGTGAGAGAGAGAGAGAGAAGCTCAGAGCTCAGGGGGCAGAGGGAGGCTCGCCTGGCACGCACATGATAGGCGTTCAACAAAATACCGGTGGCAGGAACACAGTGAGGCGGGCTGGGTGTGGGTCAGCAGGTGAACTCCGGAGCCAACATGCACCGTGAAAGGCTACAGAAGGCACTAGAACCCACTGAAGAAATGCTGTGAACAAAAATGGCGGCACATTTTCAGACCAGGACGCCACGTGACCCGGATGAGGTCACGAGCTGTCTCCTTCTGGTAGATCTTCCACCCTCCCGATGGTCCCTGGAGGATGGACATTGGCTCTCATTTGGCGGATGCGGGACCTGGAGGTGCAGCGAGGACCAAGGTCATGTGGCCAGTAACATGGCGGAGCTTGGAGTCCAGTCCAACGTGCCCAAAGCTGGGCTGGCCCATCATGGCCCCCGGCCTCGCTCTGGGTGGTTCCCTCCTTTGTTGTGCAGCATGAAAGCTGTGGTTTGGGGAGGGGGTGAGTGTTTAGCCAGGCGGCGTGCCTGGATGATGACCCCCCACAGAGCCACCCAGCCCTCCCCCTCAGCCAAGACTGATTCCCTTGGAGGGTGGTTTTTTTTTTAAGACAAGAAACAGCAGGAAAATCTCTCTCCCGCTGCTTCTTGTATTTCCTTTATAGTTCCTTTTGTTCTATATTTAATTTTTTGTTTTAAACCCAGTTGAAGAGAGATGGGCGAATCACCGACGGTTATTGATTTATTATTTATGGCGAATCATACATTGCTTTAATCGTGTCTTCTGGTCCCTTTTCTATTCTACATAGTTGAAGGACAACCCAAGGAAATTGTCCGAGGCAACAGAGGCTCTTGGTGGCGTTTCTGTTTATTTCTGCATTGCCACCTGTGGGAATCAAGCGAGGCTCATTTTGGGGGGCGTCCCAGCTCTAGCTATTGCCACAAGGGCAGAGATGTGACCCGGGCCTCAGGGGAAGGAGTCGAACCAGCCTGGTGTCATCTGTCTTTGGTATGGGGTGGCCCTCAGGTGTCGCTGAGGGCATCACGAGGCTGCTTGTTGGCGTCATGGCTAAAATGGCCCCCCCTCCGTGTTTTCTGGTTACTCTGGCTTCTTCTCCACCCACCTTCTATGGATGCCAAAGCTTGCTTTCAGGAGCAATTTCCTGCCACCCCTCGGCAACTCTCATGGCCAAATGGCAGCCATTTTCCAAAATAATAACGCAATTAATAATAACGATTCGCGACTCCTAAGGGCTGACGTTTATTGAGAGCTTCGTGGTAAGCGAATGCCAAGCGCCTCCAATGAATCATCTTCTTCGGACTTGGCCCCTCGAGGTGGGTTCTTTGGGGCCAAGCAGAGGTGAGGAACTTGCCTGAGGAAGTGGTGGGACCAGGCTGGAGCAGGCTCTAAAGCCTGAACACTTGTGTGGGAGTCCGTCCTGTCTGCCTGGAGGCCAGAGGAGGCTAGGGAGGGAGCCGGGAGGATGCAGATTCACTCTGCCTGTGCCTATCGCCCGGATGCTGGGCTGAGGGGGACCCTCTGGTGCCGGGGATGGTAAGTCAGCGCACCCACCCTCTGTCCAGGGTACTGTCGGCGTCGCTTTGTGAGCTGGCCCCGTGCGGCCGGGCAGCGTGCGGCTTCCCACCCAGGCAGAGGATACTTCCGGAAGCCACAGAATGTGTGAGTGGGAACGTGTGAGGATAGGCGAACGCAGATGCGAGTGTGTGCGAGCACACGCGTGTGAGCAAGTGTGCGGCTGTGTGTCTGATGCAGACTCGTGTACAGATGTGAGGGTGTCTGAGGGCTGGGATGTGTCAGGGAGCGTGTGAACGCGTGACTGAGCACGTGAGCGTGAGTGTGCCCGCGTGGGTGAGTTTGCGTGTGAATCAGATGCGTAAGGACGAGCCTGTAAGCGTGTGGGGCTGGGTGCAGAGTTTGCGTATATGTGCGAGGGTGTGAGTGTGTGTGTGTGAGTGTGTGTGTGTGTGTGTGTGCGTGTGTCGTCCTGTGATTTGGGGGGGGCACTGCATTTCCTGTCATTGCTATTCCCTCCCCTAGCCCATGATGACCCTGGGTCAGTGCCCCTCCCCTGTCCCCCACACACCCCAAAGGCCACAGTCCATCCACGACCGACAAACCGGGTACCTCTGGGCAGGTCACTTTTCCTGCCTGGGCCTCAGTTTCCTCATCTGTAACACGGGCTTACCCATGTGCCCACCTCAAGGGGTGGTGGTGGGGAGCTGGCAGCCAGCAGGCACCCTTTGGATGGTAGCAGCGGCCATGCCCGAGCTCCTGACTGCTGTCCAGACAACTCGTTCCTGTGTAAGGACGTGTTCTGAGCTCCTAGAGCTGCGCGGAGGGCAAGCCCGCTTGCTGCCTGAACAAGGCAAACCGGGCTTTTCTTCAAACGCATCCTGGCCCCTGGGCTCAGGACTGGTGGTGGTGGAGACGTACCAAGTCTCCGAGGGGGTCATCTGGTCGTCACGGCTCTCGCGGATTTAGCCCCAGTGTGCACAGGTGCTCACAGCAGAAGCTGTCCCTGCTGAAACGAAACCGCTCCCACCCAGTCTCGCCGAGGCCTTTTGCTCTCCCACAGGGAGCTTCCCGGTGGACATTTCCCAGAGGAGATGTGTGTGTCGGGTACTAGTGTTGGCAGTGAGGGACAGCCACTGGGCTAGCGGAGAGAGATCATTTGACAAAGGAACCAGTCTGCTCTGGCAGTCTGGGAGGCCTTCCTGGAGGAGGTGACGCTTCAAGCAAGAGCGAATGTATGACGAGGAGTTAGCCAGATTAAGGGAGATGGGCGGAAGAGCATCCCAGGCAGAGGAAATTGTGTGTGCAAAGGCCCTGGGGCAGGAGGAATGGTGGCATGTCCTAGGAATAAAATGGACTAGAGTCCCGGGCTGTGTGGTTAGAGCTGGGGGTTGGTGACGACATGATTAATTCACACTTGCAGAATCGTCAGTGGCAGGCCTGGAGCTAAAGCCCTTCACTCTTGTTCTCACCAACGTCTTCAAGAGGGCAGGTAGGTGGATGTGCTGGAGTAAAGATGGCTGCAAATTCTTTTTTTTTTTTTTAAAGTTTATTTATTCATTTATTTTGAGAGAAAGAGAGAGAACGCAAGCAGGGGAGGGGCAGAGATAGAGGAAGAGAGAATCCCAAGTGGGCTCCGTACTGTCAGTGCAGAGCCTGATGCGGGGCTCGAGCTCACGAACCGTGAGATCACGACCTGAGCCAAAACCGGGAGTCAGACCCTTAACCGACTGAGCCACCGAGGCGCCCTAACAAGGTCGCAGATTCTTTGCCAGTCCTGCCCTCAGGAGGTGGGACCCGTGTGCCTCCTTTTGATTCTGGGCGGGGCTTACAGCTTGCTCTGACCAATCAAAACTTTGGGACTTTTGACGCTGGGTCATAAAGTTCGGCAGCTTGCACCTGGGTCCCGCAGAACTCTCGTTCTGGGAGCGGAGCCACCGTGTTGTGAGGACGCTCCAGCCACATGGAAAGACCGGAGAGGGGGGTGGGGGGGGGCAAGGAGTTCTGAGGGGCGCGTGGGTAAGTCAAGAGGCACCCGGCACAGAATGTGTCCATCAGGTCGCTGCACCATCAGCTTCTGGAGGGTCAGGAACTTGTTGGAAAAGGGAAAGCGTAGATGCTGGCGTCCGGCGATTGGTCTGGAATCCTGGCTCCCAATGCCCTCTCTCTGCCGTTCTTTGTGTATTACGAACCGGTGATGATTAGACTTCCCTGGGTGTTTGCAAAAGACCTGGTTCACGTGCTGGCACATCGCTGGTTCCCACTGATGAAACGGGGCCCATGGGCCGAGGGCGCCTTACACGGACCAGCGAGAAAAGTTTCCAACACAAGATCTGTGTCTCTCAGGACTGACGAGGCCATGGGGCACCCCCCCACCCCTGGCCAGGATTGGTTTGCGCCTGTGCTGGAGAAAACGGTGTGGGATGTGGTGATTACAGGCAGCCAATCAATTAGCCCATGTTGAGGAATCTGATCATAGCAGTCAATCAGTGATTGCCAATCTGCATATTTATTCAGTATCATTAATTATGCATCATGCAGCATTAATCCCCATAATATGCATGCGTGCACACCGTGGAACAGGCTTTGGATCCTGTCGGGGGAGGATGCTTGAAGAAGCCACTGGAGTGGGGTGTGTGTGTTTGTGTGTGTGTGTGTGTTGGCAGGGGCTTGGGGGTGCAGATCTCACACAGTGGCGGCCAATTGGCATTAAACTGGAGTGAGTAGTGTCTTTGCATCGGCCCCAGAAGCTGGGCCTGATCAGGTTCCTTGTTTAAACCCGAGGTTGCAAGCCGGTGGATTGCAGGGCCGATCCAACCTGCCGAAGGGTTTTTGTGCAGCCTGAGCCATGATCTGGGAAAACAAAAATGGTTGTACTGTATTTAGTCTGGACATTTCCCTTTGCCACAGTCCCCACCCCTCCCTACTGCCTCACCCGCCACCTCCTTCTCTCCCTAAGTATCCTGCCTGGCCCCTGTGCTCATTTGAATTCGCCACCTGTAGCTCAGGGTTCCCTCAGGCTCTTAAAAATTACTGTCCTGTTAAGGAGCCCTTTTAGACATTTCCTCCTGCTTGTCTCCCACCTCCAGCCACAAAATTTTCATACTGCAGATATATTAGATATTTACTTACGGGCGGTATGTATGTGTGTAAGATTTTTTCACCGCCTCCCCCCCCCCCCCCCCGAGGAACAAAGTTCACCTCTAATGAGAATGCGTGCTGTAGGTCATAAGGTCTCTGGCTGCCTTTGGTGGTTCCCACGGTGGGGTAGGGGTAGGAACAGGGTTGGCAATGAAGTGATTTAGTTCGTATAAACACTTTTCTTTTCTATTCTGCTGCACGAACCCTCCATAGCGGGCCCGCTGTTCTTACTTCCCCTAAATGAGCCCTAGGCGTTCCAGATTCCACTCATATGGCCACACTGTCCTTCCTTCCCCACTCCTCTGCCAGGAATGCATAAACCCCCAAGACCCAGGTCAAATGCTGCCCCCCACCAGTCTTCTAGGCTGATTAAAACCACTGTACGTGAGTATTATAGTGTCAGAGGGGGAAGCTTCTTAGGAAGCCACAGTTTATCAACTTGCGTTTCGCAGAAGCTAAGAGAGGGCAAGGGGGTTGCCCAAGTCTGCACAGCAAGTCAGGAAGCAGTAGGAACCGTGACCAGAGTTTTAAGGCCAATCCTTTCCATCCACCCCACTTACTGCCTAAGACAGGTTTCTTCAGCCTTGCCTCATCTGGGCCAGGCACAGAGGTGGTGCCTGTGCAGAGTCCCAGTGCAGATGTGCAGTGCACATCGAGGCATTAAAACATGAAAGGCCCTGACAAGTCCTGTAGGAAAACAAGCAATTTTAGTTTTGGGTAGTGCAGCTTTTCTTGAACTTGTGTTTGATCCCAGAACCTGCCTGTGACTGCAAAACTCACCACGTGCAGAGCATGGGGGTGCCAGAAGGTAAGATTATTTATAGTCTTTAAGTGGCCCCAAACAGGAAGTGACCCCAAACGCATCAATAGTAAAACAAAGGAGCACTGACATGGTCACGCAATGGAATAGGATGCAGCGGCGAAAATGAGTAAGCCACAGTGCCCTGCAGCCACCTGGGTGAATCCCACCATACGCTGTCGAAGGGAAGGAGCCGGACACAAAAATCATCATGACGTCATTAATGCTATCGCCGGTAAAACTAAAACCACGCTGTTTTCAGATCTAGAGAAAACCAAGGAAATGCTGATCGCCAAGGTCGGGAAAGGGGAGCAATCTCCTGGGGGGGGGGAGGGGCAGGCAGGCACTTCTGAGTTTCTGTTACTCGTTTGGTGGTCACATAGGTGTTCGGCCGACAGTTCCTGAAATGGTGCAAAACCGTATTTTCTGCCCTTTGCTGTGTGTGTGAGTTGTATTTTGCAATTGAGACGGTAGAAAAGGTCGTGCTGTCTTTGTCTCAAAGAACGGGCCCTGGTGTCGGGCGTGGAGGCCGGGAGGCCAGAGTGGAGGCTGCTGTGGGCACCCAGGCAGGAGATGATGCCGGCCTGGACTGCGGTGGGGACTTCTGGGATGGACAGAAGCAGAGGGATTCGAGAGGGGCTTTGGGGTAATTGGGGACCCCAGCCTCCACCCCCACCCCCCCCACCCCCCCGCAGCATGCTCGTCGATGTGTTTGGCCCCCTGGCTTTTAACCACACCCTCTGGGAACTTCTTCGCCGTAATCCTTGTTCACGAGAACGGGATGCCAGATGGGCCTTCTCGAGGATGCCTGGCTGCAGGGAAGAGGATGTGGAGAGCCTCGGAGAACCCCATGGAAAGGCAGCCAGGAAAAGAGACAGGGGAATTGAGTGTCGAGAGAGAGTGGTGAAGAGGTTGTCCCTCAAAGCTGTCAGCATGGGGGCCCCGGGCGCCTGGCGTTCCATTGGCCATCTCTTGGGACCGTTTTCTTGGCCAACGTGCACAGGTGGGGTGGCGGGCTGGCCAGGGTGGCCTGTGCAGATGTGGTCGGAGTCGGGGGCCGTGATCAACGGACAGACCCAACCCCAGCCCCCTGGGCCCCCTGCTAGCCTTCACTTTCTAGCACTTTCTCTCGCGCCTCCTGGGGATGGCCGCAGTGTTTTCTGTCTGGCCGGGCCCTGCCTGGCCGTGCTCGGGAACACAGGCCCCTTCAGAGGTGCCCCCCGAGTCAGTCGGGCCGCCGGAGCCCTGACAAACTTTTGAGGGGAGCGGGCGTCGGGGTCCAGCTGTGTAAATGTTTTTGGTTTTCCTGCTGAGGCTGGGGGTTGAGTCAGTGCCAAGACAAGCCTCGCCTGAGTTTTCTTTGGCAAGGCGGCCCGGCTCAGGAATGTCAGGAGAACTTTCCAAATGCGATGGTTTGTCTGTGCGACCTCGGGCTGAAAGCTGAGACCCGGGTCCAGTATGCCATCATCTCATTACTGTGTCCCCAATTAGAGTCGAGGAGCTCCAGCCCGGACTGGTCAGATGGGAGCTGTTTACCCTGCTCTCCCCCTCCTCCCTGTAGGGCAGGAGGCTGTGGGCGCCTCAAGTGGGCATGGGTGGGAAGGTGGCTTTTCAACAGCCAGAGGGTGATGGAACCTTCGGGGGTTGCGTGAGCTCCGTTCCAGGCCTCCTGCTGTGATGTTGGGAGAAGAGCCTGTGTTACCACTGGGAGGTGGGTGTTTTTCTTCTGGTCGAACTCCATCTGGTTAACTGGCTCGGACCTTCCTCGGTGGATCTCGGGGACCAGAAAATCTAGAGCAGGGCTTTTCAATGCAGCCCCCTGCCCCTCCAGTGGCAGGCTGACCACCTCTGTGAGTAAAACCGGCCGGGAGTGAGGCATTACAGAGGCGCGGGGACTGGGGCAGACTGGGAACATCCTGCCTCAGCTGAAGAGGGAGATGCTTCTCAGCTCCAGCCTGACCTTGGCTCTGGGTGAACGTGGTGCCGATGTGGCTCAAACTTCTGAGGTTCCAAGCGAGAGGCCAGACCTCTGTGAAATCTCCCAATCTTTAGATGCCGGCAACTAATTCAATTAAAAGGAAAATGGACGAAGCCCTCCGTTAGCCAAACAAAACACATCTGGGAGTCGGATGAGGCCTCCAGACCACGCATGTGTGACCTCTGCTCTCTCGTTTCCTAACCCATGATTGCTAGCCGAGCGGACAGCTGGAAACAACAGTCTCTACAACAACAACGCAATAACAAGAACCTTGTGTCTGCGCTCCGGGCTGACCTGGCCGCTGTGCCAAGCACTTTATAGACGGAGCTTCATGGCGTGCTCACATCAGCCTGATGGGCAGATAACCATCGTGCCCACTTTACAGATGGGAAGCCTCAAGTCTCACAGGAGGGATGCAACCTGCCGAGGCCAAACGTTAACACGTGGCAGAGCAAGGATGTGACCGCAGGTCTGTCCGACTCCCAGCACGGGGCTGAGCTCAAGACGTTTGCTTGTGTTCTTTGTTGTTTAAGGAACTCATTCCGACGCGCGCAGGCGTTTATCGGGCTCTTCCTAGGCGCCGGCCCCTGTGCTAAGTGTGTTGCAAGGATTAAATGGGGGGCCGTATGCAAAACGCATCGAGCACGAAGTAGCTGTTCAGTTTGTTGGCTCCTCTTATGATGACCGTATTATTACCGACATGCACCTACCTACATGGTGTGTGGCCTGCAGGGGCCATGGAGAACTGGGGGTAGGAAGGAGATGGGAAAAATGTAAGTTCATGGGTAGCCTCTTTTCTCACTGAGGCCCAGACTCGTGGGTCTCAGCGAGATGCTTCCGTGGACTCTACCCTGGCCATGACCCCAGGATCGCCCTTTCCATCCCCAATCTGCAAAATGAGTAACAGTATGGCCCCGCTCAGAGTCATGGACCAACCCCCCCCCCAAAGCAAAAAGAACACCCAAAAAACTCAGCTCATGGTGGCCAAGCTTTAGATGGTGAATACCAAGGAGGAGGTCTTGACCGTCTTGGTCCCCCCAGGGGCAAATGAGCCCAGCCAATCCAGGGCTCTAGTGGGCTTGGGGAGAGGCCAGCCAGCCCCGCAGTACTAGTCAGACAAAACCAGGGTGTGGCGAGGGTAGCACCAGCTGGGGCCCTGGGCCCTTCTCTGTGCGGTCAGAGGAGTTTGGACAAAGGTCCCCAGAGCCACCTGGCATGGACAGTTGGCAAAGCCGGATGGTGCATCTAGCCCTCTCTTGCTCTCAAGCCCGTGCTGGCTCCCATTGCCTCTTACATTAGCCACAGGGAGCCCTGGGATAAAGGTTCTAGGGGGTGAGCACGAGTGAGGAAGTGAAGGAACACCCAGTGAGAGGCACCGGGCCATGTGTCACCCACCCACCCAGCTATGGCTTTGATCCCACCTGGAGGGCAGTTTGGGCAAGGTGGGGCAGGGAGAGTCCAGAACTTGGCATTCCAGCAGAATCCCGGGGAGACCCAGGAGCTAGGGACCCCCAGTAGAGAGGCTAGGCAGACCCGGGTCCGGACTTGCTGGTTTTCGTTCTGGTCCCATTTTGTGACGAGTTGTACGAGAAGGGTGTCCTCACCGGCCCCGGCTGCTGTAATGATACCGTGGACCGGGTGGCTTATCCACAGAAATGCATTTCTCACAGCTCTGGAGGCTCCAAGTCTGAGGTCGGGGCGCCAGCACGGTCGGTCAGGTTCTGGTGAGAACCCTCCCCTGGGTTGTAGCCCTCCAATTCCTTGTTTCCTCCTGTGGCAGAGAGCCAGGAGGGGAAGCAAGCCGTCTCCGGATGCTTATAAGGACAGCAATCCTAACCTCCTGATTCCATCACGCTGGGGGGTGGGGGGTGGGGCTTCATCGTGTGAGTTTTGGGGGGACACACACATTTCGTCCATGATGGCGTGAGCTCGCCTCAGGCCTGGGCGGAGCACCTATCCCGACAATGACAACCACCATAACTTAGTTTATTGAGCGCTTATTATGTGCTGGGCACAATGGAATATCATTGGATCCTTACACTTGCCTTATTTTGAAAAAAAAAAAAAATTAACGTTTATTTATTTTTGAGACAGAGAGAGACAGAGCATGAACGGGGGAGGGGCAGAGAGAGAGGGAGACTCAGAATCGGAAGCAGGCTCCAGGCCCTGAGCTGTCAGCACAGAGCCCGACGCGGGGCTCGAACCCACAGACCGCGAGATCACGACCTGAGCTGAAGTCGGACGCTCAACTGACTGAGCCGCCCAGGCGCCCCTACACTTGCCTTATTATCCCTATTCTACAGAAGGAGAAACTGAGGGTCAGGCTACAAGCAGGTGAGCCGTAAAGCCAGAACTTGGACCTGCTCACCCACAGTCCTCGCTGGTGGAGACGTCTGTTGCCACCCCCCCCCCACCTCACAGGTGGGAGAAGTGGCCCCGGGGGGGCCCGTCCACAGGCCGGCAGTGGGACGGCGTGCACCCGGGACTCAGGTCCTCCTCCTGCCCCCTTGCCATGGCACCGACCACTGATGGTTCCCACCCACCCATTAGATGCCGTTAAAGGCTGGTCAGGAGGGTCCCTGGGGGGCTCCCAGAAGCCCCGGCTGCAGATGCACGGCCCCTCCCCCAGGAGCCGTTCCAGAGCCCGGAGCCCAGCCGGCCTCCAGAGGTGGGTGATTTGGAATCAGAACACATGGATCTTCCTGGGATATGTAATGAGCAGGGAGTGAGCTGACAGATATGCTAATTTCATTATTCATGTACATAATTACAATCTAGAAGTTGGCAGCTTTCTGGGTAATGACAGGAGGGAAGGGGAAATTTACCTAACTTTTTGTAATAGATGTGTGGTATTATTTAACTCTTGAATTAAGATCGGGGACCTAATTCATCCCACAAGGCCCGCGGATGTGAGGCAGCAGCACAGAACTTCATCCTACCCGTCCGCCGGGTGATGCCTCCTTCCTGCCGCAAACACCCACCACGTGCCGGGGCCCCTGCTTACCTTGGGGACACTGCGACACGGATGGAAGTCCCCAGCCCCCGCCCTTGGTATCTCACGGTCCGGGACACAGGTAAGTAAGGCAAGAAGGTGACAGCCCGGTGCCAGAGGGGCGAGACGGAGCAAGGGCGGGCAGCAGGGGTGGGGGCGGTGTTGGGCACAGAAAGAGCTGCCCGCTTCACCCTGGGGAGGCAGAGGGGGAGTCATGGAGGACTTCCTGGAGGAGGAGGCAGCATCTGTATTGGTCCTGAAAGGTGATGGGGACCCGCTGTCTGTGCTGAGAGAGGAAGGGCATTGGAGACGGGGGGGGGGGGGGGGGGGGGGGGGTGGTGGACGGTGAGGGGCCGGAGAAGTGGGGGGCAGGGCTGGTATGGAGCTCTGACAATGAGCCTCTCCAGATTCCAGTCTCAACATCGCCTCCCGGGGAACCCCAGCCTGCTGGTGGCCAGCGTGTTGGGGGATCTGCAACCCCTCCCCTCACTGATACGGTCTGGGACAGGGCAATGGGCAGAGGGCTCTCAAAGGCCCCTTTGGTGCCTGCTGGCCCTTGGAGGGGCACCCAGCTGGGGGGAAGGCAGGACTCAGGCCATGGGCGAGGTTGGAGCCCGGCCCCTCGGGATTGGGAGGGGGGCCATTCCGGAGGGGGGCCCCTGCCGTCCCCAGCAGCCTACGAACAAAGCCAGCTTTGGGCCTTTGCCCAGCTGGATGCGGGGGCTCTGCAGAGGAGCCCGGGCCCGTTGGGGGTGTGAAATTCTTGATTAGGGCCGGCAGTGGCTTGCCCTCTCCCCCGACGTCGTTCTTCCTGCAGCCTCCCCGCACTTGGGGGAGAGGGACCAGCTGTACAAACACAGGCCGGGGCAGGGAGGCAGCTGAGAGGTGAGATGCCGTCTGTCCAGCAGCCCCACACCCCACACTTGTGCCCCACAGACACTCTCCCCGGAGAATACGTGTGCGCGCGGCCCCCGGAGGGGCGAAGCGTACTGGTGAGTGTGCGTGCGTGGGCAGGTGTGGCGGCTGCGTGTGTGGACCGTGTGTTAGGGCGTGGGCACATTGGCGGCGCGTCTGCACCAGTGGGTGACTGTGAACGACACACGTGTGCACGCATGGGCGTGTACATGAAGCGTGCGTACGTGTTCGCGCACGTACGAATGGGCAGCGGTGCGGACGCACGTGAGAACACATATGGGGCGTGGCACGTTAGCACACGGCTGTAAGGACGGATGTCGAGGTCCGGCGGTGCGCGTGAGCATGCGTGTGTGGCTGTGAGGGCATGTGTTGTACAAGAGGTGTGCGTGTGCGTGTGCGTGTGCGTGTGTGCTGCTCTGGAAGAAGAAGGGACTCATTTGTGGTGTCCCGGGTCCCGGCAAGTGAAGGCCTGCTGAGCCCAGCCCCGAAGGCCCGCCACATGGAGACCGCCCATCTCGCCAGGTGCCCCCTGTCTGCCACTCCCCCCCCCGCAGCCCCCTGGCATCTCCCCCAAGGCCCCATTTCCTCCCTCTGGCTAGCCCTGCGTGGCTGCCTTCTTCCAAGGAATGGCTTGTTTTTCCTTGGAGTCCGTCCTGTTGGAGTTGTTTCCGTGTCTATTTCCCTTGATTTGTAGTTTGCAAAGAGCCCAGCTCAGTTCTGGGAACACACACCGAGGGCCCATCCACCCGGCGAGGGGGCGAGGCTAGGTGGGGGACCTACCAAGGCCCCCAAGGGGTCACCTCCCACCCCTCCAGCCACCCTCCCAAGTCTCACTTGAAGCTAAGACTTCTATATCGCGTAAGAAGCAGGAAGACCCTGGGATTTATTCTGTCCACGGAGTGGACACTTTGCCTGAGGCTCCCAGAAGTCGGGAAGCTTCCAGAGCAACCGGGAACCCAAGCCAGAACAGGAACCTAGATCTGACTCCCGAACCCACGTCCCGTCCTGCTCGTTACCACCACCCACCACCCTGCACCCTTCCCGGCCACCCTGTCGCGATCACACCGTCTTCCTCGGGAGAGCGGGGCTGCTGGAAGATTCCGGATGGGTCTGCATTTCTCCAGGTTAAAATGGAGACCGAGGGAAATTTCTATGATTCCGCTTTCCTCGTCTCTCTGGATCCCCTCATCGAGCCAGTAATGTATTCCCCCTTCTTGCTAACACACTTTTTAAAATGTTAATAGACTGTAAATTACTTTTCTTTTTATACTTCTTAAAATAAGCGTTTCCTCTTGTAGATGGCAAGACGACGCTGGAGTTACGGGCTTGGTTTTATTACTGTCGAGATGAGATGGACTGGAGAGAGCTCATACAGCTTTTATAGGAACTATTTTATTTATAAGAATTTTCCTAATGTCAGATGGATGTGACATGCCTGGTTTCTCTCTGCCCAGTCTTGAGAGAGGTGGAGAATGGAGCCTGGCCTGGGCCTGGGTTGTGTTTCTTCATCTTGGAAACTCCACGGTTGTAGAGGAAACCTGTTCTTTAGCAGTCCTCATGCAGCAGTCTTCCAGAGTCTACTTGTATACTTCTGGTGATGGGGAACTCACTCCTTACCAGGACAGCTGGTCTCCACTGAAAAGTGCTAACTCCTTTCCCACAAGAGCGTCCACTTATTTGTCCTAACTCCACTCTCTGAAGTCGAGAGGAACTCTCCCAGGGGTTTGAAGTTCTGGGCCTTCTTTTCGCTGCACTGATAGCCCCTTTGGTTCTTTTTTTTTAATTTATTTTTTAATTTGTGAGAGACAGAGTGTGAACGGGGGAATGGCAGAGAGAGAGGGAGACACAGAATCCGAAGCAGGCTCCAGGCCCTGAGCTGTCAGCACAGAGCCCGACGCGGGGCTCGGACTCACAGACTGCGAGATCATGACCCGAGCTGAAGTCGGACGCTTAACCGACTGAGCCGCCCAGGCGCCCCAGCCCTTTGGTTCTGTAAATATTTCTCCATCACTTGCTTATCTCATTCACCCTCCAAAATATATTCACAATTCTTCTGTTCAAGATCAGGGGACCATTTTAGTTTCTCCTCACTAACAAGACCGATATTTCCCACAAGCACTCCCGGAAAATCCCCATTCTGGGGATGTTTGTAAAGATTTAGTGCTCACATGAGTTTTGGAGATGTGGGGCTAAGGAAACATAAGCAGATTTCCTTGTGGCAGGACTTATCAGAGCCTTTAGAGGCACTGTGACTTTCCAAGGGGGGTTCAGGAGACAGCATTTTACAAACTCAAGGGACTGGAACCATGGGTTTTCAAAGGGCATCCCAGAGAGTATGTGAACCCAAAACAGTTTGCAAATGCTGTTTTGGCACAGCTCTGGGGGGTAGATGTCAGACAAAAGGACAATGCCCGCTAGCTTAGAGAAAACCAGCAGGTTGGCTCTACCTTAGCAGCTCCCCACTGTGGTCTCTGTTCATCGTGGGTGTCTCAGATGGCGCGTTGGGGTCCGACACAAGGATGCGTTTGTCCCCGGATTCTCAGCCTTCTGGTGTGTGCCTTGCCTCCCCTCGAGGCTCCGTTTCCCATTATGAACAAGAACAAAGCGAATCCGAGAGCCTTTCGAGGTCGTCTGACCTGCTGGGAAGCTATGGTTTGGGGCAGGTGGATTTGGGCTCATGGGACAGTCATGCCAGCAAAGGGACCCAGCCCTGTCACGTATTTATTACCGACAGGACCTTGGCAAGTGGCTTCACCTCTCTGACCTTCAGACTCTTCATCTAGGATCTGTGATTCATCTCAGTGTCACCCTCACAGGTCAGAGGGAGCCCGAGCCCTGGCACAGAGACAATGCTCGAGAAATGCCAGTGGCTCGTTACATCTGCCAGCCCTGCCCCTGCCTCAGGGCCTTTGCACACACGGCCCTTGCTGCCCGGAACACCCTTTCAGGCTGTATCTTCACGGTGCATGGCAGATGCTCAGTAAACAATGCCTCCTCTAGCAAGGCCTGAACCCTGCCCTTGTCCTGCCTCGAGGGACCAGGCAGTCTCTCCCACGCGTCCACCCCCAAATTCCCATTATAAAGCCTGCAGGCCCCCGGGAAGGGAGGATGTCAGCTGCAGGCTTTGCCAGCCATGCGCCCCGGCCTCCCAACCCAGCCGATGGCCCCTGGTGGGTGGAGGTCACCCCTGCAAGGCGCAGGCGATGTGATCAGGGCCGACGGCCGTCCTCTCTCCCACTTGCTCGTGCGGGCCACCAACTTAATCAATCTTGAACAATTGGCCACAGGCTTGTTTCCTTAAAAGTGATGTTGCCTCTAATTATCTCCGACAGGACGTGATGCGGGCTCCTGCTTCTCCCTTCTCAGCTCATCAGAGCACGTGCGAGCGCCGCAGCTGAGATAATTGAATATCTTCTTTAAACCAACAGGCTGGAAGGAGGTGGTCGGGCCTCCCCTGGGCCGGGCAGGGGTTCCACAAGGCCAGCCCCCCCCCCGGGCCTCCGCCAAGGAAGGGCAGCGTCTGTGTCCCTGGAAGTCTCGGCTCACCCAAACGTCACCAGGTGCCGGACCGTCGTGTGCATAATATTCCACCATTTGTGGTGTCTCTGGGTTGAGGGGGGTTGGGGTTGAGCCCCAGATAGCCTGGGTTCACATTCCAGCTGGGCCGCTTATCAGCTGTGTGACCCTGGGCAGGTCGCTTAACCTCTCTGTGCCTCGGTTTCCTGGGGTGTAGGCACTGTCGGTTTCGGTGGGGGGGGTGGTTGTGGGCAGGGCGGGAGGGGGACTTCATGGAGGGTCAGCGGGGACCCCGTCTCCTTTGGGAGCCATATTTCAGGTTATCCTTACGACCTTTCCGGCTGATGTTCCTGGGAAATGAGTGACCCCCCGTGTGGCTGCAGAGAAACTCAGAGTTCGAGAGGCAGAAGTTGTGACCAAAAAGCAGCAAGGGCCCCAGGCAGTCATTTGGGCTTTTCAAGTGGCAAAACTGAGACCCCGAGCAGGGTAAGAACTTGCCCAAGGTCACACCGGGAGATTGTGGTAAATTTAGTAGAAACCCAAGGCTTCATGAAAATTGTCATAATGAAGAAGATGCATTTATTTATTTATTTATTTATTTTTATAAGCAATTTTTTTATCTTTTTTTTTTTTTACTGCTTATTTACTTTTGAGAAGCAGAGAGAGACAGAACACAAGCAGGGGAGGGGCGGAGAGAGAGGGAGACACAGAATCTGAAGGAGGCTCCAGGCTCCAAGCTGTCAGCACAGAGCCGATGCGGGGCTGGAACTCACGAACTTCGAGATCATGACCGGAGCTGCACTGGACGCTTAACCCACTGAGCCACCCAGGCGCCCCTCATTTTTTTTTAAATCTTTATTTGTGTTTGAGAGAGAGAGAGGGAGAGAGAGTCAGAGTGGGGGAGGAACAGAGGGAGAGGGCGACACAGAATCACAGAGCCCGACGTGGGGCTCGAGCTCGGGAACCACGAGGTCATGACCTGAGTTGAAGTCGGATGCTCAACAGACTGACCCACCCAGGTGCCCCAAGATGTGTTTATTGAGCACTTACTATGTGTCTCGCATGTCCCTTGCACGGTTTCCTTTATCCCTTGCCACAGCCTTGCGAATGAAGTTAGTCTGAGTACCCCATTTCTCAGATGAGAAAACAGAGTCTCCGAGGGCCTGAGTGGCATTCGGACTGCAAGTGTGGAGCCGGGATGGAACCCCGGCGTGTCCAGTGCAGGGGTGGCATTCATATACTCTTGGCTCTCTAGCAGGGGCTTGGAGGTACGGGGTGAGGCTGGGACCCTGTCTGCCAGCTTTTGCTTCCTGCAGGTTAATATATTGGGGCTCCGGATATGTGGAGCCATGACTACAAACAAGGTGGAAATTTCCCCCTTCAGCAAGGACAGCGTCTCTGTCTTCCAGGAAGACCTCTGCTCCCAAAGGGCAGCCGAGGGGTCTCTCCTGACAAGCAGGGGGGTTCCCAGCCCCTCCTGCATGGGCTGGACCAGTGGGGTTCCCCTCCGACCCAGGGGGCATCCGCCTTCCGGATGCTCAGATGACAGCTTTCCATCTGTCAACCTTGTGGTGAAGGATTTCCCTGTGTTCCCACCTGAACGTGACCCACAACACAGCCCAGGATGGGTGTCCCTCTGCCATTAAACCTCAGGGCAGGATGTCAGGTGGGTGTCGGCACAGAGTAGACTGTCCCCCCCAAGAGAAGATTGAGGGAGGGAAGATGATTGTGTCTGTTTCCCACCATATTTTGACTTCTGTCGGGAGAGTCCGGACACATTGCCTGACCGTGACCTCCCACCCACCTTCCGGCCTCCGGCTCTGCCGTCCACACCCTTCCCTTCCCGTCTCGCAAGCCCAGGTGCCCGCATGTGGGCCACACCGGCTCCTCTGAAATGCCCAGCCGTGGTGGATGATCGCCTCTGAATAATTTAACAGGTATTGGCTTATTGAGCAAGACGGACTCTTGACGTCAGGGGTGGAATGTTCTTGGGGGAAAGCCCTCCATTTCCAGGCCAAGTGTTGCAAGAGTTCAACACGCGTGTGTTCAGTCTCACTCTCTGTGGCGGCTGGGGGGGAGGCCCACAGGACACCCCCCTCAGGAGGAGGTGTGGGCGTGTCCAGCTTCGGGGGTGGTGCCGTGGGACTGCCCAAAGAGCACTGGACGGGGAGTCCTGAGAGCTGAATAAGAAAGTGTAATATATTAATGGATTGCCTGTCTGTGATCAAGTGCTCACTGTGGGTCAGCACCATGGAGGCATCTAGTCCACCTAAGCCTTTGAAGAAGAAATTCTCTGCCGTCCCCATAGGATTTTAGGGCAAGAGTGACTGGTCCCCCAGCCCCATGTAGGTGCAGCGGCCGTCGGAGCCCAGGTCTCTGTCTGGGTCAAGTCCCTGTTTGTCAGCCATTGGCCGCCCTTCCTTGGTCCATCTCAGGCTTTGGCAACGGCTGAGTGACCTCGGGCAAGTCACTCGCCTCTCCGTTTCCTCCTTGAACACTCAGGGTGCTACAGCAACCTGCACCCCACGGTGGCCCCCTGTGTGGAAGGGGTCCGCGTGCTTTATGCGTGCCTCAGTTTCCCGCCATGCATTCACGCCCCGTGGGCTTGCCACTCTCGTGCTGTGGCAGAGCAGGTGCACGTGTGACTGAATACCCAGATGTGTGTGGGACTGTCACCCGGTCACTCGGTCAGAAGGCCCGAGAAGCCTGGCAAGGCCCAGTCTGTCCTCAGCACACGCCGGCTCCCGGCACAGTGCCTGCCACACAGGGGTCCGCACGAAGCGTTTGCTGAATGACCGAGTGATCGTCTGCACAGCCCGGGGCGTTTCTGTGCCCGTGAGCACCCGCACACGCATGCACAGACACACTCGCGGGGTTTGAGGTGCGAGTGGCCGGGCCACGCAGGCACGCTCACACCCGCGAGCTCATCCTTGCACGGATTTGCACCTGCTTCTGCGTCTCCGTGCAACCCCCGCCCCCCCCCCCCCCGAGGCCAAGGGAAGCGCCCAGAGGGGTCAGTAGAAAATGTGCAGGAGCGGGGCTGGGGGCTCTGGGGTCATACGGACCCGAGTTAGACTCCCAGTTCGGCCACGCGCTTGCTGTGTGACCTCAACCCCTGGCTTTCCCCCTCTGAGCCTTTGCTTCCTCATCTGCAACAGCGGTTTAATCTTCATGCCTCCCATGTACGGATGCTGGGGAGGCACGGAGATAATACACATAGAATATTTCACCCGGTGCCTGGCGCATCGTCGGTGGCTGGGCCACTGAAGACTCCAGGTTGGGAAACGAATTTGCAGGCCTGCCCCATTCGTTCATTCAACAGATATTAATTGGGAACTTCTATGTAACTGGCACCGTCAGGTGTTGGTCGGAGGTGGGGGCAGTGATTAAAGAAGACAGGGTCCCTGCACTCGTGGCTCTTATGGTCTCACGGAGGAGACAGGCGTGAGCTAAGGTACTGCGTCAATAATAATCCCAGCCACACAGGGGTTGGTCTGTGGGGGGTGAGAATGTCTGATGGGGGAGGGGGGCGAGACTGGCGATGACAACAGGTCTTCCCCGAGGACGTCTGTGTTCCGCCTGAGTCTGAAGGATGAAGGAGATGTCAGTAAGTGGGGAGGGGGAGGGGAAAGACATTGCAGCCAGCGGGGAGAGCAGGTGCAAAGGCCCTGTGGTCGGCAGATGCCCGGTCAGGGCAACTCCTGAGAGGAGGGAGTCCATGCGTCTGGAGGGAGGGGCAGACTGGGTTGGGGGGGCTGGCAGGGACAAGCCCTTGAGGCCCCGTGGGCTTTTGGCCTTTTATTCTAAGACCTCAGCAGCCATGAAAGATTTAAAGAAGGCTGTGACGCTCAGAGCTGGGTTTTTGAAAGCTCCCTGTGGCTCCCCGAAAACCTGGCTGGACAGTGGCTTCAGGCCGGGGGATTCACATAGCTCATCCTTCTGTGTCAAGGGGTCCCGCTCGGGGCACTTCCCAAGGGAAGGGCAGGGCCTGCATGGCCTGTTGAGAGGCAGGGAGCTGGGAGGCCCCCTCACCCCCAAGCTGGTGGGCTCATTTACATGATCCCAGCTTAATTCTCCCAGGGTATGCAAATGTATGCAAACCACAATCCAGGAGAGGCAGAAATAGCAGGGCGCATTAGCATCCCCCACAGGAATATTGTTTTATGCAAACGACGTGCTCGGGGGGCCTGCTGAGTGGGCGGAAATGGAGGGTGCTGGGCTCAGAGGTCCCGGGAGTCCACCCACCCTGGTCTTTGCCCTCCTGGGCCCCGGCCAGGCCCCTGCTGTGGGACGAGGGCCCCCCGGGGGGGGGCAGGTGGGGCCTGGCCGTCCAGGGCCCAGGGCCCAGGGAGGGTCTCCAGGTGGGAGGCCCCCTAACCCCATGGCCGCTACCCTCTGACCATCTCCTCCTCCTGCCTCGCTTCTTCCTCCTCCTCCGCTCTCTCTACAATCCCACCTTCCTCTTTGCTTCTCTCTGATCTTTCTGGTCCTTTTTTTTCCCCCCCTCTTCTCCGTGGCTTCTGTCTGCTGGACCTCCTGGTCCTTCTCCCCTGAGAGTTGGCCCCGGCTTCCTTCTCCTGACGCCTGTCTGACTCCGTGTTCCCGTCGCCAACACATCTCTGTCCCTGTGGTTCCACGTCCCTTTGTCCCCGTCTGTCCCTGAGACCTCCGGTGTCTCCTAATCTCTGTCTCTCTCTCTCCCCTCTGTCTCTGGATATGCATCTTTCCTCCCTTGACTCTGGGTCCCTCTCTGTTTCGGTTGCTTTTGTTTGAATTTGTTTGTCCCTCTCTGTCTCTTGTCCTTTTTCTGTCCCCGCTTCTGCACAGCCTCTGGTCTCTCTACCTCATTATCTCTTGGCTGCCTTTTCTCTGTTGTCCCTTACCCTGTCCCTTACAGGCCTCCCCCGCGTCTTCTTCCTCTAAGGGGTCCTGGAGACCATCCTGGGACGTGACGCAGCATCCCCTTGCTCTTGTCTGGACCAGGGGCTACCGGACCATGTGGAGAGGTTTCTGGAAGCCCTCCGCACCCCCAAATTCCAGCAGGCACTCAGGTGCCCGACGGAAGCCCAGTCCAGCCGGCTGTGGGTTTGGAGAAGGGCCTGGGTCTTCCCACATCTCTGGAAGGCTGACTCTGGCCTCGGTCTGATCGTGCTGGCCTGGAGTCATCTGGGGTATCGGGAGACGTGGTACAATCAGCCACGCCCTCTCTGGGCAGGACTATGTCCCGACAGCAGACATTCCGTGGCCGCATGACCTCTGCTGATGACTTCCTCTCTCCGAGTCTCAGTTTCTGTCTCTTCAAAATGGGTTGATCCTGGCGTCCACGCCTTGGCCTTGGTGGCCCTGGCCTGATGCATTGGCATCGTGTGTGCGTATTGCACTCTGTAAATAATACTTACTGTTGTTATTATCACCATCGCTCCTGTATTTCCACCTCAGCTCTCCGTGCCTCAGTGTCCTCATACGGAAAATGGGGAGAAGATCTCCTGCATTGTCAAAACAACCCGATGAGACGGTTGCAGGCTTAGCACATAGTGGGGGCTCCGTAAGAGCCCTGTGTTTGCCTGCCTGCTCAGACTAGCTGCGTGACTTCGGCAAGGCGTGCTGGCCCCTCTCCGGGCCTCAGTTTCCTCATCTGGGATGAGATCAGTACAGACATCCTTTCTTGTCTCTTCGGAGGTCTCTTGGCCACACTGGACTAGAATGGGGTTCCCTGGTGGCTGCTTGTTGGTGGTGACTCCACAGTGCCACCAAGTGGCCACTGGTCCACCCTGGGGGAGGCTTGGCATTTGGGGCTGGGGGCAGAGGTGGGTCTGACCTCTGTGACCTTGCCAGAGCCCCCAGGCCCAGTACATGCAGGGGGAGAGAACTGCCTAAGGGCACCGGGCCAGGAGTAAAAAGGGAAAGCCCAGAGTTCCAGGCTGTGGTCCTGCCTCACGCTTGCTGGGCGACCTTGGGTCAGTGTGTTCCCCTCTCTGAGCCATGCTTTCCTCCCTACACGGGACCAGCACGGAGGCCTCCCCCACCAGCCATGTCTCCCACCCTCGTGGCTGGTCCAAGGCTACATTCCCTTCCTAGTTCACAATTTTATTAGGCGTCTTCTCTGTGTTATCAGGGCAAACAACAACAACGGTGAGAGTGATAATAGTAACTGATCATCGGTGATGAGAGTTTATTCTAGATCAGGCCTTGTGCTCAGCATTTGATCTGCACCAGCATAGTTAATGAACACGGGGCAGAACTTTCTAAGCACTTTACAGAAATTAACGCACATAATCCTCACGGCAAAGTGAGGCTCAGGGTGGAGAATTGATTTTTTTTTTTTGTCGTTAAATTTACTCACTAAGTCTTTGCTGAGCACTTACTCTGTGCTAGGCATTCTTTTCAGTACTGGGGCCCAGGGGTGAACATCAGAAATACAGTCGTAACTTGGGTTCACAGTTTAGTGGGGGAAACATATAGTAAGTGAGAAGACAGCAGTGAATACAAAATTGGGAAACATTATAAAAGATATAAAGGAAAACAACAGGGAGAAATGAGAGGGAAGAGGGAAAAAGGCAGGGTAATCAAGGAAGGCAGCCTGGAGAAGGTGATGTTTACGCTGAGGCCTGAGGGAGGATTAGGAACCTGCAAAGCATGGAGGCTGAGGGAACAGTCTGTGCAAAGGTCCTGTGACAGCAACAAGCTTGCCCCATTGAGAAACCTGTAGGATACCTATGACGATCCTCAAACCCAGGACCCCCTTCCTATGTCCAGTTTCCATTGGGCACTGAAGTTTACATCAGGGATTCTCAGAGTCTGAGAAGATCTCCAGGGAACTCTGAATAAAAACCAATGCTTGGGCCTATCCCTGGGCAATCCCATCAAGCCTTTTTGAGATGGGGGCAGCTCGGATAATTATTTCAGTGTCTTGGATGATTCCCGTGGGCAGACTGGGTGGGGTCCCTTGGACTCCAAGGCAAGGGTTTTGCTAAACTTTCCTGACCCAAAGGCTGGGGACTGTGCAGGAGAAGAGGGTTCCGTTTGATGGTAACATTTATCAATAATTTTCCCCTTTGTGGGCTCAGCTCTGCCCCCTGAACAAGTCTGCGTGGGGAGTCCTGGCTTATCTCACAGAGCCCAGGGGACAATGGTACTAATTAGCTAATCCTAGGGCCTCCTTGGGGATTATTACACCCTAACAACCCCCACAGAACCCGAGAAACTGCCCTAAAGGGCTCCCCGATTAAGGCAGCCTTGGGCAGGAAAGCTGTGCCCAAAATATTTTCCTCTGGCCATTGCTGGCCCCCAGGGCTAGAGAAGAGACTCAGATCACATTGCGGAGGGGAGAGAGAGTGCTGGGATGGATTGGTAATGTCTGCCCTGGATGCAGCCTGGGGCCTCGGAGTAGTGACTGCTCTTTTACTCGGGCTACATTCAGGCCTCGGGCAAGCCCAGGCCATCCCTTGCTAGCTGGGCAGCCTGGTGAGGTGCTAATTCTTAGCACTTTGTGTTCCCATCTGTAAAGTGGGTTCAACGATTACCTTAGTCCGCCAGGGCTGCCGTAACCAAGCACCGCAGCCTGGGGCGCTTAAACCACAGGAATGTATTCTCTCATGGTTCAGGAGGCTGATAAGGACAGTGGCATCATGGATTAGGGTGACCCTAATGGCCTCGTTTGATCTTAATTACCTCTTTAAAACCCCTGTCTCCAAATACAGTCACGTTCCGAGGTCCTGGGGCTTAAGGTGTAAGCGACTTTGGGGAGGGCACAGTATGAATCTGGCGGTGGTGGTGACGGCTGCGGGGACTCAGTTCAGACCACCCCAACCGTGGAGCACTCGCCTGGTAGGGGAGGTGGACGCTCAGCCAGAACTGCCCGTTGGTCAAACACCTTGAAGGTGAAGGCAGCACGCGGGCACCCTGCTAGTCTTGCCGTTGTCTGTTGCTACGGAACAGACCCTCCCAGCACTTAGTGGCTTAAAACAATGATACTAATTTTGTCCATGGATGTGTGAGCTGGGGAAAACACATGTGAGCATGCACACACACACACACACACACACACACACAGCCTCTCGGGGAGATCTGGACTCACAACATGGCGGCCGGGTTCCCAGGCAAGTGTCCAGAAAGGGGCGCCAGGAGGAAGCCACGTTACCTTTCGTGACCTCACTTTGGAAGTCACGGGGCATCCGCTACTCTCAGTCGAGTCCCTGCAGGTGCAAAGGGAGGGGAATGAGTCTGCAGCCCTCGTTCGGCTGAAGCCTCTGAGAATGTTGCTGCCGTCATTTCTGGAAAAGAGAGTTTGCTCCAGTTGCAGACGAGGGAGGCGAGGCTCAGAGGAAGAAAGGCTTCCTGTGCCCAGGCCACAGTGCACAGGATGCCCGGCCCTCATCATCCCCGGGAGAGCCCCTTGGGATGTGCCCACTCCCCAGCTGGGGTAGGGAGGCGTGCCAGCAAGGTGGCCTTCCTACCCCGGGCCCCACACAGAGCCCTGTGGCTGAGCCCCCATCTGGTTCTTGGGATGGATTTGTCACTGGGAGGAAAGTAACAGATTTTCTGCTTATTTTTTCTCAGCTCCTAATTCACATCCTTATTCCCCGCCCTGCAGGGAATGATCACGCCCGGCCCGGGGGCCCTCCTGGCTTGTTAACTCATCCAAGACCCTCCCTCCTCTTCTCTACCTCTTCCCCCTCCCCCGAGTTTCTCTTTGTTTCTCCCTGCCTTTCCCTGACCCTGCGCCCCTCTCTCTCTTGCTCCTCTGCCTGTGTCTAGTGTTTGCACCCCTGCCTGACCCCTCCGCCCAGTCGCCGACACCCTGCATTGCATTTCTGCCCTCTCAAAAGCATCTCCCTCAGGGGAAATGGGCGGCTTAGTGTCTGGGGACGTTTGCTCAGGATGCCTGACCTGCCCCAGCTTTCAACCTGCGGCATCCAGGAAAGAAGCCGGGAAGGAATGTGTCAGCTACCTTCCCAGTTTCTTTTATTGTAAAAAAGATTTCTTTTTTTCTTAACATTTATTTATTTTTGAGACAGAGAGAGACAGAGCATGAACAGGGGAGGGTCAGAGAGAGAGAGGGAGACACAGAATCTGAAACAGGCTCCAGGCTCTGAGCTGTCAGCATAGAGCCCGACGCGGGGCTTGAACTCACGAACCGCGAGATCATGACCTGAGCCGAAGTCGGACGCTTAACCGACTGAGCCACCCAGGTGCCCCAAGATTTCTTTTTTTTAAATGGAGGTGAGATTCACATGATATTGAATGTACTATTTTTTAAAGAGAACACTCCAGTGGCTTTTAGGGCATCCACGGTGTTGTGAAACCAGCACCTTCACCTCCTTCCAGAATATTCCCCGTCACTTTCCACCCCCGGCCTCCACGAACCTACGTGCTGTTTCTTTGGATTTCCCTGTGGAGCACATTTCATGTAAATGGAATCTGTATGTGACCTTTTGCATCTGGCTTCTCTCACTTGGCATCGTGTTTGCAAAGAGTCGGACATCTTGTAGCGTGTCTGTGTACTTTAGTCTTTTTTATGGTTTCATAATATCCCGTCATAGGACTAGACTGCTATTTGCTTATCCATTCATCCACCGATGGACATTTGAGGTGTTTCCACCTTTTGGCTTTTGTGAGGAAAGCTGCCGTGAACACATGTGGACAAGGATTCGTGTGAACCCCTGTCTTCAGTTCTTTTGGTTTTGTGTTGAGGGGAACCATCGTGGGGACATGTGTTAATTCCATGTTTAACTTTTTGAGGAGTTGCCACACCTCCTTACTGTTTTACTGTGCAGACCTTAATGATGTCTTCAAAGCAATCACGTTAGTGTCCTAAAACCTTCTGTCTGCCATCAGTGGCCTGCACATTTATTCTGAGGGTATGTCTATAGCAGTGGAGAGGTCTGGAAGGTCAAGGTTCATCCATCCATTGATCCATCAATCCAACCATCCATCCATCGATCCAACCATCCGTCCGTCCGTCCGTCCATCCATCCGTCCGTCCATCGATCCGTCCGTCCATCCATCCAACCGTCCATCCTTCCGTCCGTCTGTCCATCGATCCGTCTGTCCATCCGTCCGTCTGTCCGTCCATCCATCCAACCGTCCATCCGTCCAACAATCCAACCATCCATCCATTCATCCATCCATCCATCCATTTATCCATCTAACTATCCACCCATCCATCCATTGGTCCATCCATCTACTGACCAATCCAGGCCCTGTGCTGGGCATTGCAGAGAGATGAATAAGATAGAGTCCATACTCTCAAGGGGCTCACAGTTTGGGGATAGGGGACAGAGTCACGTAAATAAGCAATCAGGAAGGAGTGTGATACAGTCCCACACAGGGTCTGTTTAAGGGGTTGGGGAAGTACTGGGTAGGAAGAGGCTACCTGAAAAGGCAAGGCAAGCCTTGACAGATGGGCACCTCTTTGAGCTGGGTTTTGAAGGATGAGTAGGAGTTCTTCATGAAGCAAAGGCAGGGAAGAATACTCCAGGATCCAGGACACAGCCTGAACCAGGTTGGGGGATCTGCAGCTATGGTGAGTCTTCTGTGTGGCTGGAGCACAAGGTAGATCTGAAATGGTTGGTATGTTGCTATACAATAATCAAAGCCTATTAATAATACGCTAAGGAACCAGAGTTCTTACCTGTGGGTGGCGGGGGGCTATGAAAAGATCTAAATCTGAGTGATTAGAGGGGATAAATGAAGGTTTCATTTCCCCGTGTATAAAATGGGAGACCTGGAGTAGTTTGTATTGGTCAGTATACACAAGGTTATTCTGCAGTAACAAATAGCCCCCAAATCTCAGTGGTATGAAACAGCGTGTTTTGTTTCTGACTCTCACTGCATGTTCATTGCAAGGTGACTGAGGGGATCTGCTACAGATTTCTGTCTGTCACTTAGAGTACTGGTGGGTGGAGGAGTCCCTTTCCGGAGCATGGCTGGTCACCAATGCAGAAGGAAAAAAGAGTAGAGTATCACAGTCCTAAAGCTTCCATACGTTAAGGACATGCCATATAACACGGGGGCCAGCCCTCTGGCCACGCCTGCCTCCAGTTGGGTAAGAAAGTACAGTTCTACCACGAGTCCTGCCTGGGGGACAACAAGACATTCGAGGTGGGTAACGTGAGAGACTACCACATAGGTCCTCTCTGAGCGCCTTCCACACTTATGGACGCAGAATATTTTGCTCTGGGTCATTCACTGTATCATTGGTTACAGTAGCCTAAAAGCCATAAGCAACCTATGTATCCATCAATGGGGGGTTAATTAATGTTGCTATAGGTACACTTTGAAATGTCACACAGCTATTGAGAAAAAAAGTGAGGGGTGCCTGGGTGGCTCAGTCGGCTGAGTGTCAGACTTCGGCTCAGGTCATGATCTCACGGCTCGTGAGTTCAAGCCCCGTGTCGGGCCCTGTGCGGACAGCTCAGAGCCTGGAGCCTGCTTTGGATTCTGTGTCTCCCTCTCTCTCTGCCCCTAACTGACTCGCATTCTGTCTCTGTCTCTCTCAAAAATAAATAAACACTAAACAAAAAAGACAAGGGCTTCTGGGTGGCTCAGCTGGTCGAGTGATCGACTTGGGATCAGGTCATGATCTCACAGTTCATGAGTTCAAGCCCCACTTCAGATCCTCTGTCCCCCTCTCTCTCTGCCCCTTCCCTGCTCTCTCTCTCAAAAATAAATAAAACATTAAAAAATATATATTTATAATATACATATGTATAGTGTGTTCAATAAGCATCTCTCTATGTGTGTGTGTATAATATATATATATACATATATACATATACATATATATATACATATATACATATATATATATTTATTTATTGCACAAATTCTGGAAAGATAAAGAGGCAAGCATGGACTTTGCTGTTCTGTTCTATCTGATACCTCCAGAGCTCTGCTCATGGTAGGTCTCAAAAAGATTTGCCAGATAGACAAATAAACATTTCCTTTTTTTTAAAATGTTTATTTATTTTTGAGAGAGGGAGTGTGTGAGCCAGGGAGGAGCAGAGAGAGAGAGACGGGGACAGAGGATCTGAAGAAGGCTCCGTGCTGACAGCCAAGGGCCGGACGCGGGGCTCAAACCCCCCAACCGCGAGATCGTGACCCCAGCTGAAGTCAGCACCTAACCCGCTGGGCCACCCAGGCGTCCCAAGAGCGTTTCTAAGGAGAGGGATTTGACTCTTTAATTGGATGCCCATCTGCACGGTTACATTTGTCTCAATCCTGTGTGAATAAAACCCATAGCATCTACTTTTTAAAGACGAGATAATTTTCTGATCTTCCTGGCACATCGGCTCTGCGAAGAAGATATTTGGGGTCGCATTTCTCTGAAGACACACAAAGAGCAGTAAATAAGGACAGCTTTGAAACATCAGGAGGAAAACTGCCACGTCAGTCCCATAAAAAAAAAATCCTGAAAAACAAACGAGGGTGTTCGGGCTAGCCGTTCCCGGGGCCGCGGGGATATCAGTCTTGCGAGGCGCTCGACAAGGCCCCCCTCGCTCGCCTCCCGGAACGAGCCTGCCATGGGAGATGAATTACCCCTGAGGCCCCCCCGGCACCCCGCACTGCACGGGGGGGGGGGGGCATTAACGGAATCTGTCCCTGCGTCCCCGTGACGGAACAGCACCCGGTGCCTGTGCGACCCGCGTCAGTCTGCAGCTCGTGCGCACCATATACACACTTTTTTCATCCTATCTTATTTAATTGCTCGTGCGCTGATTTCTTGCCACCTGCACCACTCACAGCCCAACGTCAGAGCCTTGCTTCCCTGTGAGAATAATGTTCTTGGGTGGGGGCAGGGGGAGAAACTCAGCTTCACCGAATCATAGGAGCAGGTGTAATGGTGGGGGCAGTGAGGTGGGGATCTGTGGGCCCATGGCACCATCGCCCTGGCCCATCGCGCCTGCACCCTGGCAAAGGCAGGAAGACCTTGCCGCCTACCGCGGAGTCCTAGGGTTGGGCCCAGACAACCTGGGTTCAGATCCTGACCCTGCCTTGGCCCCCAGACTCCACCCCTCGAGCTGACCTCACGGTTCCCATCCGAAAGATGGGAGAGGATAAACCCCGACTACCTCCTAGGATGTCATGAGCGCTTACGGAGACCAGAGATCGTAAAATAAGGGTGGAAGTGTGTTCCCTGTGAGTATTTCTATTTAATTGCAAAGCCACATTCGGAGGGACCGGCCACAGATGCGAGATCGGCCTCAGGGTTGAAAGCAAATACCCCATCTTGGAAGATTTATATTCAGAAAGCCAACAGCCAGCTCTCGTGGGTCTGATGGATGAGCTTCTGGAAGTGGAAATAATATTGGAACTCAAAAGTTCTTCCTAGAGCTTAAATTTAAGTGGAAACAGAGAAAAATGAACATTTACTGTGGGGCCTATGTGCCAGATACAGAGCGACTTGTGTGTTTATCAGAGGCTGCGACCCTCCCCCTCCCCCACCGCCTGCTTTGGGAGGGTCTGTGAGCTAAAAATAAGTTTTACATTTCTAAATCATTGAAAAAAAATCAGAAGAAGAATACTCTTCTGCGACACATGAAAATTATATGAAATTCAAATTTCAGTGTCCGTATATAAAGTTTTATTGGAATACAGCCACGCCCATTCATTTACATGTTTTTCTATGGCTGCCTGGGAGCTCCAACCGCCGCGATGCGTCCTTGTGACAGGGACCTTCTGGCCTGCGGAACCGAAAACACTTATTATCTGGCCCTTTGCTGAAACAGTTTGCTGACCCCCAGTACCTCCCACTGCCCTGAAGGCTCAGAGTAACTCTCTGAGGTTTGTTAGCATTAATAACCCATTTTAGAGGTGAATGAAGTGAGGCTTTGAGAAGCTACCTTATGTGGCCCCAGGACTACAGGGCAGTGGTTATTGAGTGACAGGAGCGTTACCCACATTTTATAAATGGGGAGAGACCGAGGCCTGCAGGGGATAAAGTGTTTTGCTCAAGGTCATCCAAGGAGTGAAATAATGCCAGTGTGGGAACTAGAATCCCGCTCTTAGGGCTCGGGCCATTTTTCTTTTTTTGTTTTGTTTTTCTTTTCTTTTCTTTTCTTTTCTTATTGCTTTTTGAAGTTTTTATTTATAGAGAGAGACAGAGCATGCGCAGGGGAGGGGCAGAGAGAGAGGGAGGCACGGAATCCAAAGCAGGCTCCAGGTTCCGAGCTGTCAGCACAGAGCCCGACGTGGGGCTCGAACCCACGGACCGTGAGATCGTGACCTGAGCCGCAGTCGGACCCTTAACCTACTGAGCCCCCCAGGTGCCCCAAGTTCACTTTTTTTTAAGAGAGAAAAAAAAAACAAGAAAGAATGGAGTCTGTTTGTAAAGGTGGGAGAACTACCCAGCTAAGCCAGCCAAGGCACTTATAGGCCTGGTGTGTGTGGCCCAGAGAGGGCAAGTGACTCGCCCGAGGTCACACAGCAAGGGAAGGGGCAGGTGGGAACTGAGACCCGGGGCAGCCCCGGAGCCCTTTCTACCTGACCTCATTTTTGCCCTAACCGCCAAAGAGGTTTCGGGAAGAAACACCCCCAGGAAGCCAGCGTGTCAGGCCGCGACGTGGTTCAGGCAGCAGTGCTGTTATAGACACGTCATCTCGTTACCTCTGGATACGCTGTGACTGTAGAGGCGAACTCGTTGAGCGCTCGCACATCAGGCCCCGCGTGGAGTGCTTTGCTCACGTCACCTCATTTCCTCCCATAGCGGCCTCTGCTGGACCCCTAAGCTCGGCACACTGTAGGTGCTCAGCGAAAGCCTTCCAGAACAGCCCCCCACTATGAAGACCTCCACAGCCCCAGGGCGCGGGCCCGAGGTCAGGGTGCAGGGAGGTCAAACTCACAGCTAGTTTCACGTGTGTCTGACTCCAGAGAAAATTCCGGTGAGGTCTTTCAGGTTGGGGACGTCCAGCCCCCCGGGGGTCTGTGGAGGTGAGGGGTGGCCTCTGAGGAGCGCTCTTCCAAATGGGAAGAACCCAGACAAGAAGCAAGAGGAGGTCAAGGCGGACCCTGTTTTCTACACAAAGCACACAAAAAATGACGACGCCATTTCCCCCTCACCAGGTTGGTTTTGGGGAGGTCCCACTACCGAATGAATAGTTTGCTTTGCAAAACCCAAGCCTCCAAGTCCCTCTGTTCTGGGGCCTGCATTGATATGCTCATATGAGAAGCCCAAGGGACCACCTCCTGGGTCTCTTTGCTCCTGGAGCATTTGTGGAGGCGCCTTTGTGCTCCTCTGTGTGTGCTCTGCGTGTGTGTGACAGAGAGAGACAGAGCACGCGAGCCGAGAGCATGTACAGGCATCACCCGCTCTCCGCAGGAGTCCTGAGAACCTGGCTGTAGGTGATATGCCTGTAGGGGATCAAGGGATGGGAGAGAAACAGTTGTCTTTCAGAGACAGGCATGTCCTTTCAGTGGGAAAAAATTTCTTGTGGCATACCGGGACTATTTCACTTTCTATCTAGCCTTCTTTCCACCTGCTCACCCGGCTACCCGCCCTCCTGCTCGCTCACCTGTCCATCCACACACCCCTCAACTGATGTGCTTGCCTATCTATACATCTACCTACTCAGCTAAGCACCTACCCTCCCAACCACCCATCCATCCACTCATCCATCTACCCATCCACCCATCTATCCATCCACTCATCCATCCATCCACTCATCCACACCCATCCATCCATCCATCCATCCACCATCCATCATCCATCTCCCACCCACCCATCCACCACCCGTCCATCACCCATCCATTCATCACCTATTTATCTATCTATCTATCTATCTATGCATCCAACCACCATCCACCTATCAATCCATCTCTCCATCCATCCACCCACCCACCCACCCACCATCTTCATCCATCTACCTTTCCTTCATTCTATTCACCCATTCATCTGCCCATCCACTCATTCTCTTTATCTACCCTTTTCTCCACTCATCGAGACCCCAACCCAAATTTGCTTAGGACACACCAGTGTCGTACCACTGGCATGGCTTTTCCCATTTTATAAATGAGGAAACCATTTATAAGTTTCCTCCAAGTGGACTGACAGAGAACTCAGAGTCTGAGTCCAGAAGGAGCTGGGTTCAAATTCTGGCTCTGCCATTGGCTGCCGTTGCCATTGGCTCAGGGAAGTGGCTAATGCCTCTGAGCTTGCTTTGCTCTGTTAATATGAGCTAGCAACGGTACCTACCCATCTCATACTTGGTGTAAGGAAGACATGTGGTGTCACCTGTAAAGTGCCATGCCTGAGGTCCAGCGTGGGGAATGTGCTCAGTCTGTACCTTCTCTTATTATCTGTTGAGCACGTATTGGGTCCCAAGGGACGCTTTTCATGTATTCTCTCATCTTTGTTACCTTAGGGCTGATATAAGTCTCCCCACTCTACAGATGAGGAGACCGAGTCTCTGAGAGGTTAAGGGGAGGAGCAGAGCCTAGGACCCCAAACCAGGGTCATGAGTCTCCAAGTTCCACTTTTCTTGTACTCCACTCCACTTGGATGCTGGTCCCTCCTCTGTGACAAGCATGTGATGTGGTCTCAGACAGGTCCCTAAATCTCAGTTTCCCCATATGTACCATGAAGAGGTAGACTAAATGATTTCCAGGGCCTCGCTCTGCTTAGAGTGAGGGCGATTTCCATTCAGCACGAGTCTGTGGCACCTCATGTGGCTCTGACCCCACAGCAAGGAGGACGGTGCCCTCTGAGGCTCAGCTCTGGACTCTCCCCACATGCCCCCCACCCAGAACAATGGCTGACAGGAGAGGTTATAGAGACAGTTCATTACCATCATTGTCCCTCCCTACTCGGACAACCACAGGGAAACTGCTTAACCTCATGGAACCCAGTTTCCTAACCTATAACATGGGGATAAGGAGGGCTCTCACCTTATCAGGCTGCCCAGACGATGCTTGAAAACTGTTTGGAAAGGGTGTTGGAGGCAGAAGGAGGGGACTAAGCAAGAGCCGGGGGTCACCATCTCCCATGTGCAAGGTCGAATCATTAATTCCCTCAACATATATATACCACTGTATGCTTGGCTCTGGGCTCTGGGCTCAGCTCTAGGGATGCAGAGGTGGCCGAGATGAATAAGGAGCTTGGTTTCTGCTGGGAGGAAACAAAACAGCCAAGTCTGTAAGTAGATGAACACATTACTTGCAGCAGGAGATAAACTTGGGGAAGAACATAGAGCGGATTAATGGACATCTTGGGCGTGGGCAGCGTTAGAATGAGGATCAGGGAAGACCTCCATGAGGAGGTGTCACGTGAGCGGAGAACTAACTAAGCAGTAAGGAGATCCACCCTGTCAAGGAGGGTGTGTGTGTTCTTTCAGGGAGAAAGAATGGCGAGTGCAAAGGCCCTGTGGTGGGATTAGCCTGCTGGGGAACCGGAACTGGGTATCAAAGACTTGGCCAAGCTCCCATTCAGGGCCTCCTTGGGTGGCTTCCATCATATTTGGTCCGGTAACTAGTTACCAGTGTCATCTTTTCTGCTACCTGGGAGACAGGCAGGCAGCCTGCTAACTCTTTCTTCTAATTCTTCCTTATTATAACGATCTGCATTTCAAAATTATGTCCCACCCTCCCAAGGCCCCGGGTACCAGGTATATTTCTGCAAATCCCAATAAATAAATACAGTAAATCCATGTGCTTTCAGGGATTTTTATGGGCCAGTCTGCTGGGTGAAATGGGCTGGTTGCCTCCGAGGGCCAAGCCGATGGAGCCGGGGAGGCAATTAGCTACTGAGTTATGGGGGCCACTTAATTACTGAGAGATCTGGGGTGCGCGCCTCATTGGGGTCCATATTTACATGACACCCAGCAGGCTCCGTGGGTATAGGCGTCCCCTCGGAGGTGCAGACACAAAAGTGGGTCTTAAGGAGGGCGTGTTTGGAGGGACACCTAGAAGGGGGTGTGTGCCTGAGCCGCGGCAGCCGTGCCCACTGGGAGAGCCATCTCCATTGTTCCAGAAGGTTCCTGCAGCCCTCGTTCCAGGCCATGCTTCCACTTTGTGCCTCTGGTTTCAGGCTACCCTGTCATACCTATTTGTTCACAAGTCTGTCCTCCCGACTGGTCTCATTCATTCACTCACTCATTCATTCATTCAATTAACAAAGAGATCGGGGCACCCATTGCACACCAGGGTATGATACGAAGTTTTGGTGCTCTTGGCAAATCTTTGATGCAAAATACGGATTTGTTGTGGGAACGCAAGGGTGCTGTCTCAATGACCTTGGCCGGCTCACCGCTTAAGTGCCAGGCTGTACAGGTGCAGAGCATGTGTGTGTGTGTGTGTGTGTGTGTGTGCATGCACACTCAGGCACACACCCAAACTCCAAGGCTCCCATGCTCCGGGTGGGTGCTAGATATTCAGGGTGTTCCGTGTCCCATGCAGTTTCCTGCCACCCTGGCCTGGAAGGCTGGGACGGCCCCCTCCCCGGTGTCTCCCCTTCTCCCCTCCACGCGCACTTCCCGAGAACTAACGACACTCGAGCTGACCAGTGAAGGATGAACAGAGAGGTTCAGGAGATGGCTTGTGGGGGAAAGGGTCCCGGGGAGAGGAACATCACATCGCTTAGGAAGACCTGACTGTGATCCGTGTCAATATCGCAAGAAGGGTCGGGGTCCCCGGGGCTGAGACAGGGGTCTCATCTTGGAGAACTTCCAACGTCAGCCTGGGAATTAGGGTTTAATCCCTAGGGCCTTGAGGAGAGACCCCAGCTGGATACGGCAGGAGAGGGGCACAGTCTACAGGGATTTCAGAACAATCTCTTCGGAGACGGTGCAGAGGGAGCCAGATGGCGGCAGAAAGGAGAGAATAAGGGCTGGTCCGAGCTGGGGACTTTGGAGACCCGCCCGGGGCGAGGGCTGCAGTTGGGATTCCTACACGGCTGCAGAGGTTGTACTTGGAGAGACGAAGATTCCATCAACCCCAAACCCGCGAGCCGCAAAGAGAGCCCAAGCACCTGGCTCCGAAGTCAATTAACCAGATTTTTAAAAATTGTAACTGCAGCAACCCCCTCCTTCCCCCTCCTTCCTCTTCTCTTAAAAATTTTTATTATATATGGTTTTTTTTCAGCAGCGCAAGCCTCTCAGATCCTTGATGGGCTGTATATTAAGCAGAGTGGCATCTGTGATATTGCGAAATGAAACAAAATACAAAATTTACAGCAGTAAATTCTTCTCTCTTCAGGGTGGTTAATTATCTTAATTACTTTTATTATCTTTTATCTTTTAAGATTCTAAATTGCTTATTTCTGCCTCTCCCGCCAAAGGCGACCACATATCTTTTATTGGTGCATGCTGAGTAAAGGCAGTCATATGTACATCTTTCTGGTGAAGTTTAAAGGAACTTTGATTTATACCTGACTTCTCCTCGTGATTTTAATTGTACTAACTAGTGAAAACAAAGTTCTGTGAAATCTCGACGGGCCGCAGGAAGCGCCCACATGCGCACGCTCGCTCCAAAGCGGACAAATGATTTTGTCTCTCTCTCTCTCTCTCTCTCTCTCTCTTTTTAATACCTCTTCTCTGAAATCTTTGTGCGATGTGGGGAAATCCATTTCTCTCCAGCAAATCTTAACTCCGGAGAAAAGAATTACAGGCCTTGTGGACTGTCACACTTTCCCCCCCGGAAAACGGGGAAAGGTGATTTGGTTTGAAATAAATCCATTCACGGTTAACATTTTAAAGCAGAGGGAAAAGAGGGGGGGGGAGGTGGAAATCGCCAGGCACCTAGGCGCGAGGATATTTCAGGCTGGTGGATTTCATGACAGCTCAGCCGGTGGAAGAGGGGGGAGCCGTGGGGGGGGGGGGCGCCCAGCGAGTGACTCCGTGGCGACTCAGTTTTGGAATAGGTGGCTCGGAGGCCACAGTCCTGTCGTCGGAGCCTTGGGTCCAGACCTGTCCGGGAGTTTAGATTTAATGGAAGTTAGAAAGGCCACTGTCCCCAGAGGAGCCCTCTGGGGGAGGGGGAGATCGCTGTGGAATCAGGAGCCAAAGCTCCAGCCTGAGACCCAGGGAGACCTGCGTGGGAATCCCGCCTCTGCCAACTCTGAGCTGTGCGACTCAGGCACACCACCTAGCCTCTCCGTGCCTCAGTTTCCTCATCTACACAAGGTGGATGATAATGGGGTTGCTGTCAGGGCTCACTAAAAGGACAGCCCGTGTGCGATCAAAGGAGCTCCTACCTACCCTCCCCCCCCCCCCCCCCCCCCCGAGTGTGATGAGAGACCGAACTAAAGCTCAGAGAGGTCAGGTCTCCCGCCCAGGGTCACCCAGCGTTCCACAACGCTCTCTGATGCTGCCTGGGGGCTGCTGTGCTGCCAGCTCAGTCTGGGAAGCTTCGAGCCTGCCTGGGAAGGTGTGTGAGAGAGAGAGCCCCAGATGGGGGAGGGCAGGGGCGGCCGGCTAGGTCCCCTTGCTCACTGGAGCGCGAGGGGGAACTGTCTGTGCGCTCCTCGCTCCTCCGTTGAAAGTGCCTGGGCAGGTGCAGGTGGCATCAGGGGGGACATCGCGGGCTGGGGTGGCTTCTAAACCACAGACGTTCATTTCTCCCGGTTCTGGAGGCTGAAAGCCGAAGCTCAAGGCGCCCGCCTGGCAGAGCTGTGCTGAGTGTCCTCCCCTTGGTTTGCAGACCGCTGACTGCTTGTCCTCAATGGCGCCGAGAGGGAGCAGGCCCTCTCCTGCTTCCCAAAGGACACTAGTCTCAGTCACGAGGCCGAATCCTAATTACTCCCTGAAGGTCCACCTCTTAATCCCAATTCCATATGGGAGCCATAGGGTCCCCAACACACGAATTTGAATTGGGCGGGGACCCAAACATGCTATCCACAACAGCAGGTACCCCCTCCTGACTCTGTCCACAGAGAGGAATGTCGAGTCCCTGAGCATTTAGGGGAGGATTCTTTGAGTCTCAATGAGGCCAGAGGGATTGGGGTCCTGTGTCCCCAACGCAGCCCCCGGGGGCTGCCCAGCGATGACCGCCAACCCACCACCATCTCCTTCCCTCTGCCCACCACCCCTCTGCCTCTCTCAGGCTCTCCCTCTTGGTGTCTGTGGATCTTGGCGAGCTGACCCCAAACTTACCCCACAGTAGCACCCAAACTCCCACATCTCATGTGCCCTTTGGGTCCCAGGGAAACCAGGACGGTTGGTCACCCTATACCCTGAGCATTTTTTAAAAAACATTTTTATTTATTTTTGAGAGAGAGAGAAAGAGAGCACAAGCAGGGGAGGGGCACAGAGAGGGAGACACAGAATCCGAAGCAGGCTCCAGGCTCTGAGCTGTCAGCACAGAGCCCGACTCGGGGCTCGAACTCACGGACTGCGAGATCCAGGACTGTGGCCTTTGGGCGAGCTGCCACAGGAGACTAGGGAACAAGGAAAACAGGATTCGGGGCGGAGGAGGGGCTGGGACCCCCACTGTGCCTGAGAACTCTCGGGAGCAATCACTTGCCCTGTGCGGTTGTTCAGCATGTTGCGAATGGGACCGTGGAACTGAATTTTAGAGTTAATTTCACTTTAATGATTTAAATTGAAAAACTGATACTCTGTCCACTTATTGGAAAATGTTCAAGTGTGTGTGTGGAAGAACTTGGCCACACGAATCCACGTTTTCAAACAAATCGGGATTTACTGATGTAAGAGACACACGGAATGCCAAAGACAGAGCCTAAACTACCTGATTGCAAATATTGAACATTGGTTGCAGGTTGGAATGGTAATGTTTTTGATATGTTGCGTTAAAGAAAGGGTATTGTCGAAATTAACTTCTCAGTTTCTTGTTGCTTTTATATGTGTTTTTTTTAATGTTTATTTTTTATTTTATTTTTTGAGAGAGAGGGAGAAACAGAGCACGATCAAGGGAGGGGCAGAGAGAGAGGGAGACACAGAATCCGAAGCAGGCTCCAGGCTCTGAGGTGTCAGCACAGAGCCTGACGTGGGGCTCGAACCCATGAACTGTGAGATCATGACCTGAGCCATAGTCAGATGCCCAACCGACTGAGGCACCCAGGCGTCCCTCTTTTTGCCTTTGAAGATATGGCTTCTAGGAAATTTTAAATGACCTGTGTGGCTTGCATGATCTTCCTCTCGGACCGGGCTGCTCTAGGACTCAAGGACTGTCCCTGTCACCAAAGGAATATTCCACTGGCCTCATGGCACTGAGGTAGGAAGCCACCTTGTGTGTGGTTGCTTTTAACCTCTTGACTTGACCTCCCTCTTGCTGTAGGAAGGAGGAAACGTCGCATCCCACGCAATTCCGCCATTCCTAGAAGAGAAGGCTCCAGGAAAGCTGAGGCAGGGAGTGGCAGTTTCAAGGCCCCCCCCCCCCCCATATTGCTACTCCGTGGGGAACCAGGCCGCGGAGGGTGATGTCTGTCTGGACGGGAGTCATTTTTAGACTTTGAGGCCTGAAACCTGTGCCTCTGACTGTTGGTTGGCGGCTCACCCTCAAAGAGGTGGTTGGATAAAAGCCCCAGTAGAGAGAGAGCCTTGCCTCTCGGGCCCCCCAGGCTGGTTCGTCTTTGCTAGGACTGTGGTAGTACCCTTGGGAAGCGGAGGGGGATCCCCTCGGCCAGTCAAGAAGCTGACGGCTAGGTCAACAAATATGCTCTGAGAGTCTGTCGTGTGCCGAGAGCTGCGCCCGGCACCCCGGGCAGGCAGGGGCTCTGGCGTCCCCAGTGTCTGCGGGGAGACGGCTGTTGCACAGATATCGTGTCTGTGCAGATACTGTAGACCCCCGTGCTGCTGAAGCAACGCTCTGCTGGTTGGTCGTGTGCCCATCACACCGATCCCACGAGGCGAGGCTTTCTGCGCCCCCCCCCCCGCCCCCCTTACAGAAGAGGAGTCTGCGGTCAGAGAGGTGGGAAGCCTCGCCCAGGCTGTGTGGGCGTGGCTTGCCCAGAAGCCCGTTCTCCAGGCCGCCTCCCGAGTGTTCTCAGACCCCTGCCCTCCTGACCCCACCTCCTTCCGGGACTCTCTCCGCACCCAGCCCTCCTTCCACCGTCCCCGCTTTTAAACCGAACCCTCGGTGAACCGGCGTCTATTTCCAGCCTGTGCCACCTCTTGGGATAATGAGTCTCATATGCTGACTTCCCACTGTGTAGAGCACTACAGCACTTTAAGTTCTCCTGAAATACCTTTGAGTGTCCCTGGGAAGCGGAGGGGACGGGAGAGGAGAGGCTTATATGGCTTCTCTCCCACCACGGAGCCTCTGCCTCTCGGGGGGGCTGGCCTTGCAATGGAGCCGTTTAGACCGGAGTCTGCGCCCTCCCCCCCGGGGCCTGTGCGTGGGGTTGTGGGCAAGGGTGGAGAGGAGAGGGAAGCTTCTCTGCCCGCCTCAGCTTGGGCATGCTGTTGTTTTCAGGGTACGCGTGGGGTCACAGAGAGACGGACGGGAGCCCTCCTGCAGTCCGTGAGTTGTAAGATGTCTAGACTGCCGGCCGAAGTCCGCATGGTGGTCCAGATACCCCTCTGTCCTTACTCTACTCTGGCACCTCACCCTTTACCAACCAGACTTACTCCTGCCCCAGGGCCTTTGCACTGACTCGTGCCCCTGCCTGAGACCCTCTTCCTCTCCACGTCTGCCCGTAAACCTCCCTTCCTCCTTCTCGTTGTTCCTCCAATGTCACGTTCTCAACGAGACAGCCCCGGACCAACCTAGTGAAGGTCATAACCCCTCCCCCTGCATCTTCCCTACTATGTCTTGCTTTTCTTTTCCTGTAGCGTTTCTCACCTTTTCTCCCACGCGATACTTCACCTATTAATGATCATTTTGCCCAGCTCCTCCAAAGCGGGGAGCTTTATCTGTCTGGTTCCCTGCTGTGTCCTCAGCACCCATAACACTGCCTGCTGCACGCCCAGTACCCCGGAGACATCGTCTTTACTGGATGCGAGTGTCCCCTAAGTGGTGCCTGCAGGTTGGTGAATGTGGTCAAATGCACTCGGTATCGAACCGACTTCTTTCAGAAAGGTGCTGTATCAGGTAGGGGTGTTTCACACTCGTACCCAGGGAATGCTTACTGGGGAGAGCCGGTCCAGACCCAGCCACCCATTTCACAGGTCAGGAAACTGAGGATCTTGGCCTCTGAGTCTTGACACAGCTCTCTGACTTCTGAGAGTTCCCTGCCTGCCCTCCATACCCTCCCTGCCTCTCTGTCCCAGACTCCCGCATTCAAAAGGGGCACATCGTGTTGGTGGCCAAGGTCTGTAGGACAGGAGGGACCCTCCCAGAGCACGTGGGAAAGACCTGAAAAAGGTGGGAAGGAGACCCTTGGGTTCAAGTATGGCTTCTTGGATTAGTCTGTGCCCAGATTCAGAGGTCATGATAGACATTTAATTCTCAATTCGTAATTGTTTTTTACACCCAGAACCAAAAGGCCTTTGACCTTTAAAAAAAAAAGTCTAATTTCAGCGCAAATGACCATGACTTTGCTGGCCATTTGTTATGTGCTGACCTCTATACTGAGGCTGGCACTGAGGACCTTACACCTTGGCTTTGTTCTAATTTCCCCACGACAGCCTCACAAGGCGTGATTGGACCCATTTTACAGAGGGGGAAATAGAGACTCAGAGGAGATTTACCCAAAGTCGTAGGGCTGGTGAATGGAGAGGCAGGAATTCAGCCCAGCCTGCCATATTCTGGGCTGACCTCTTCACCTCTATACGGAAAGGGGTTAAATGGGGGAGGGCAAAAAAATAAAAAAAATCCTAACTCTTAGAAGACTAGACCATGTAGAAATCCACTCCCTGTAAAACAAAACAGATGAAATGCCTAAATTAACTTACGTCTCCATCCATGCAACCAGGGTTTGTTTGCTTGTTTGTCTGTCTAATTGTTGTATTGTTTATTTGGAGTCCTTGCTTGGCGCCTTAAAAAAATTTTTTTACATCATATTTGCTGTGTAATTTTGTGTCTCCTTTCAATAACGATTATGTTACAATTATGTCTCCACGTTGTTACTCATTTTTGGAAACATTTCAATGGCTGTGTAATATTCTTGCCTGTAGAGAAGTCATAATTCATTTTTCATTTCCCCTCCGGTAGAGGCTTAGGTCACTGCCCACCTGGGGGGGTGGCTCTTATAGAATATGCTAGAGGGAGCCTGGTTCTTTTCGGTTTCTCAGATGTGCCGTCAGGACACGGCCCCACTCTGCTTCCACGATGCCCCGTCCTTGTCCTCCGTTCCCATCAGGAACGCAGGAGGGGCCCCTCTCCCCACATCTTGCTCTCCATGAACAAGTCCCCTTACCACCACCCCCCAGAAATTTTTCTTTTTTTAAAATTAGGTGAAAATGTTAATTGCTTTCATTTCTTTTCTCTCCGATTCCCGATGAGGCTGAGCCCTTCCCGTATGTTTGTTAGCCACGGACACCACCACTTTGGTAACGACTCTGTGGGTGGAATCGTCTTCACGTGAAAAGAGAATTTGAAAAACAGGCCCAAGCAAGACACAAACACGTGGAGATGAGAAATCCAGCGTTGGAGGCTGAGATGATGCTCTGAAGGCTGATTCCTCGACCCGAAAGGTACTGATACTCCGTTGTGGACCCCGGGTCTAGGGTGGGGGGCTGGAACGAGGAAACTGTGGGCAGGGGTCCCCACATGGAGATGGCCCGTAAGTTGAGGCCAAGGGGATGACTCAACGAGGGGTTCAAGCCACTCACTGTCCAGAATCCAGCCTCCTCCCCATTCCAGGAATAGACACAGGCAATGATACACCACTGGGCTTTGGGTTGGGCCGGGCTTGCCTGGGGTGCTGAGGGAACACAGGGAACCTGATCCAGCCTAGGAGTTAGAGCTGGGGGGAGGCCGCCAGCTGGGGAAGAACCTTCTCATCCTTCCCCACCAGGACACACACCACTTTCCTGTCCCTCAAACACATCCAGCAGCCCCCCCTTGTAGAACCTTTGCATACGCTGTTCCCTCTGCTTGGAATGCTTTTCCCTGGATCTGCACAGGACCACCTTTTCCTCACGGTGGACATGGTGGCCCAGATGCCACCACCTCAAGGAGGCCACCCCTGATTGCTCCTCAGGTTTTCCCTTCTGAGACCCTGTTTTCGTCCCTTCATGTCTCTCAGCTGCGTCGGAAATGTCCCTGAATCCTAGGCTGTGATTCTCCACCCCCGGGCTGCAGGAGGGATCCCCCTGGAGAGCTTTCAAAAAGTACTGATGCCTGGACTCTGCCCCAGACTAATTAAATCAGGACCTCTGAGGGGTCGGTGGGGGCCTGGGTTTGTTTTAAAAGCTCCCCGGGGGATTCTAATGTGCAGCCAGGGTTGGAACCGTGGCTGGAGGAGGTCACTCATTTATGGCACATTTATGGCCCGTTCCGCCCCCCCCCCCCCCCCCAGCGACAGCTTCACGAATGGCAGAAACTGTGTGCGGTGCCCATCCAGCCCTGCCCTCGGACACTAGCACCTCCGACGTGCTTAGTTTGTTTCGGGGGGAATGATTTTTTTTTTAAATTTTTTTTTCAACGTTTATTCATTTCTGCGACAGAGAGAGACAGAGCATGAACGGGGGAGGGGCAGAGAGAGAGGGAGACACAGAATCGGAAACAGGCTCCAGGCTCTGAGCCATCAACCCGGAGCCTGATGCGGGGCTCGAACTCCCAGACTGCGAGATCGTGACCTGGCTGAAGTCGGACGCCCAACCGACTGCGCCACCCAGGCGCCCCTGATTTTTTTTTTTTAAAGGAGGTCCCGACTTGTACAACACAGCCACCAAAGAGTCAAACGCCCCCATATTCCAGATGAGGCATCTGAAAGCTGGAGGCAGGACCTCCAACATGGCCACCCCTCCCCAGCTTGGATTGGAGAAGAGTCTTAAGTCAACAGGGGGGCGGGGAGGGGACCATCCATTTGTCCGTTCCAAGACTGACAATGAGGATTCGGAAAAAAAAAAAAAAAAATGGAAGACGAATGAGCGGCTTATGCGTCTATCTCTTTTGAAAAGAATAAGTAAAAGAACCAGGTATCTTTAAGGCAGTGGATGTGGGGCGGGGGGTGGGGGGGACAAAAATAAGGCACCTCAGTTCTGTGCCTGCTCCTGGGCTTGTCTGTATTCTTGTGGCGGCCCGGCCCGCATAAACATTCCACACCCAGCCCTTGCAGACACTTTTTAATAGAATCGCTTAAAACAATTAATTACCAGAGTTTTCATTCAAGCTGCAGCACGAAAGATACGCCAGCAATAAAAGGCATTTATCCGCGGGTTTCTCGAGGCCTGTTTGTTATTAAGATGTAAATTAAATCATCACAGATGTTCCATTTTTTAATCTAGGCCTGGGAAGATCAGGGCCAAGCGTGGCCTAAATGGGTTTATTTCATTACCCGCACATTCATTAGAAACCCACCGTCTTATTGGATATCATTTTTCTTGGGTGCCTTTTTTCCCCCTCTTCTTAAACAAATTATCAGGATAATTTGTTCATTTCCCTTTTCTATTTGCTGTGAGCGCTCGCCAGCCCTGGGGTGGGGTCCGCGGGCTGCTGGGCGAGGGGCTCTGTTTGGGGTCCTCTGGGGGGTGGTTTGCCCTCCTGGAGGTGGGAGAGACTCGGCGTCTTCTCCAGGCGTGGAGTCTGTGGGGGGTGGGGCGGGGGGAGGGATCGTCTGGAAATTTCCAGAAAACAATTCTTCCCCCAGTAGTGTTACATAGAGGGGCGGGGTTGAAATCCTTGGCTAGCTCATAACGAGTTTAGTTTCTGAGTGGGAAGGCGCCGTCACGTGATTAATAACCTCCTCCCTGGGGCGGAACCCCCACGGTCCACCCCGGTCACCATCTGAACTCACCCTGCAGCCTCTTGGCTTATTTTCTGCCCTCGTGTCTGGGCTGTGAGCTCCATGAAGGATGGGACTGCAGCGGTCTTGTTTGCCACCATCCAGTCGAAGCCTGGCACACTGCCTGGCACATAGTAGGTGCTCAACTAATGCATAAATGCATAACAGTCAAAATGCCTGGCGCGGTGCTCCACACGTACAATCTCATTTAATTGCCTCCCCCCCTCCCCCAGCCCCGCCCCGGCAACAGCTTAGAAAGGCAATGCCATCGTCGTCTTCATTTCAGCCACCAAGTCAGCATGCTGTTGCACAGGGTCATGACCGGCAAGCGGAGGGTTTAGGATTCGCATCCACGTCTGGCTGGCTCCACATCCCTGTGGCTTAACTCGACCGTTCGGCAGGTGGGCCTGGGGCGTTGAGTCCAAAGCTCACTAGGCTGTCTGACCCGTCTTTGTTCAGTGCCAAGCGTCCTGCCAGGCCTACAGAAGCGCTCGCTCGGCACAGCCCCGGAGGGTCCTCGGAAGAGCCGACACATCCCCGCTGACGTCGCTTTGTCACCATCCAAGGCCTCTGCTTTGTAGACGTGGCCACTGACTGCAGCCACAGAAGGCCCCTGAAGGTTGACTCAGGATCTGCCGCATAATTTGCAGGACCAGGTGCACAGTGGCAACGTGGGGACCCTCGTTCAATCATCACATGAACTTCAAGAGCATTAAACCAAGCGCGGGGCCCTCGGCTCCCCAGGGACAGCGGGGGGGGGGGGGGGGCCCGCTGGGACTCGCGGCCCACCTGCCCAGTTCTTTCCACCGCGGATGCAAAAGCAGGACAGCCGCGGGCAATCGCGCTTCTAGGCTGCCTGCACTCGGCCTCAGCCACCCACCTGCCTTCCCGCTTTCCTCCAACTTAATCCTGAGTTTCCAGTCGAACGAACCCATTCCAGCTGTGCGTAAGACTTCTAAACAGGAGAGGATCAACCCATCGGATCCCGTCGTGCTCTGGGATGATTTCCTTGTAGTTCTCCGACCGCTAAACGAAGCGGATGTCCCTGTTCCCACAGCGTCGGGCAGGCAACAGAGGGGTGGGGTGATTTGCCTACGGTCACACAGCCAGTAGGTTTTGATCCGGCCCTGTGTCACCGGTGGCTGTCAGACTTACTTCTCTTTAAAAGTGATCTTTTGCAGAGGCCGACTCCTCCAGCAGAATAGAAATGCGAGTGATCCATCTGAGATGGGAATGGGGATCTGAGGCTTCCCCTTGACCCCAGCTGTGTCAAGTTCAGACAGTAAGAAGCCTACGAACTTGCATCTACGGTGCACCTGGCCACCTCTGCCCAGAAGCCAGGAAGCATTTGCCGGATCTGTTTAGCCACAAATGGTAGCCTCTGGAGGCAGGGGCTACGGCAAAGGTCCGGGCTCACGCCAACCTTGACCTTACCCAGCGAACTTGGAATGTCTGAGCCCATCAGAGCAGGAGGGTCATAGAGAGCGCGGCCACGGGGACTCCGAGAGGGGAAGGGACCCTACCGGGCTGCGGAGAGAAGACCATCCCTCAGAGGCACCGGCCCAGATACCCCCTCCCGTTCCACATCGCACTCTGCACGGGCACAGCGGCCACCTGCTGTGAAATGATCATTTTCTGCTTCCTGCCTGTGCACGGTCTCATGTTTTCATCAAGTTCTGAAGAAGAAGAATGGGAAAATATCGTGGCTTTTATCCCCCCCGCGTGCTGGAGAAATTGCCTTTTTATGAAAGTCCGTGTGGCTTCCTGAGTATTTCACGGACTCTCAGGTCTGGGGGGACCCCGTCGACATCTAGCCCCACTTTCCAAACCTCCCTGCCTGCAGAGAGTACGGGGAAACCAGGTGGGGGTTTCGGGAGCACGCGGGGGCAGGTGGAAGAGATGAGAAGGGGGAGGAACCGTCAGACAAGGTAGTTGAAGCCACCCTCATAACTTCAGCTCCCACACGGCTGGAGGAAGGACGTGCCACTACCCGCGGGACCCGGAGGACGTGTGGCGTCACGCAGAAAGCCACAGGCTCTGTGGACACACGGGACCGGGTTTCCAATCCGATCTGCGCAGGCTGAGCGACCTGAGCAGGCGCCAGAACCTCTCTGAGTCTGTTTCGTCATCCGTGAAATGTTATGGTGATCCCCACCGTGTAGGGGTGTGACGAGGATTAAATGAGAGGCTGTTTATAAAGCTGCCAGCACGGAGCCTGGCACACAGCATGTTTTCGGTGCAGGAGAATTTGCCACCAACCCACCCACTTTCCCTTTAAGTCATTTTAGGACAAAAAAAAAAAAAGTAAATCTCATGAGATTAACATCTCCTTTTTATCCAAACTCCCCTTCCTCCCCCAGTTGGGTAAATGCTGAATGTATAAATAGTTTAAAAAAAAAAAAAAGGCTTGGACACATTCCCGCATAATTGCACCATGGAGTTATTAAAGGTAAGACACCTGCTGTAAGACGCTTCACCGGCTTCTGTTCGCACGTCCCCGGGCTTCGGGGGCTGGTTCATTTGTGGCTGGTCCCAGGAGAGGCAGGCTTCGGTGAGGGGGCTGCCCGGCCAAGGCTTTGATCGTTATGGAGTTCGTGGAAGGACTAATATGCTCACTCGTTGAATTCTTCTGCTTTCTCTTCAAAATTGAGTTCTTCATCACGAATGGGTAGCCGTGACCTTTGAGAACGAAGTATATACACAAAGACACACGTATACACCTGCGCGTATGCACACGCATATTGTACAACACGTATATGGTAACGTGTATTTTAGACCTTCGACATTTGGCTACAGGCTGGTTATCTCCGTCACTGTTTTCTACCTGTAGCTCCGGGCTTCCTGCAAAGCACACAATGAGGATTGTTCAGCGGCTAAAAGCAAATGAACAAGAGTGATAAGGGATGGAATTTTTTTTTTCTTTTTTTAGAACTGTCTTCACAGAAGTGATGTCATTAGAAAACACTGCTGTGAATTTTGCTCTTTGGAGGACACTGTTCATGAATTCACTCTTTGGTCTGTAAATAAAAGTCCCATTCGTGAAGTCTCCGAGATCAGAGGAAGAATGTATTTGGTCAATGTTATGGAAATTTTTCTTCAACGATTTTGCAGCTTGTTTTTTTTTTTTTAAATCATTCACTTTATTTGATGTTTGCCCAGACCTCTAGAAAATTCCAAGAAAGATTTTGCTTCCAGTGTCAGAACGTTCTTATCTGTATATATATAATATATATATATTTCTTTTGTATTCCCACAGTCCTATGACATTATTCTTTTTATTTTTCTAAACAAGTTTCTGAAATCACTTTTCCCCAGAAGTAATGGGAGTGGAAATAGTATTTGCAAAGGCAGAAGAAGAGAAGTCAATCCCTCTTTGTAATGTTCGGCATGGCCGGTGTTTATGTAGTTCTCGTTATGCATCCCACCTCGCACGATAAATGACAAGATTTGTGTCATAGGGGCTTTACGTCAAGGTGCCTTTCTTTGAGATCAGTGGGGACATGACATGCCTTTGAAACAATTTGAAGTTGGTACATAGCAAATGCAAACAAGGCTAATCTCTGGGAAGCTGGGGATCTGCCTTCCCTCTAAGGGCGAAGTGTCTTTTGGCTTCAATCAGGGCAACGGAATGGGGCCAGGGGACGCGGATGGGCTGGGGTGGGGGGCGCGTCCTGGGCCAGTCGTGGAGGGCAGGGACCCAGCTGTCTCCCAGGAAGGTGGAGACACAGGTACACTCTGCTGCTGGTACACTGCTTTAGCTCCTCTCTGGGGCTGCCAGGGAGCTCAGGGTGGATTTACGGCCACATTCCAAGCTCCATTCTGCAGGGGAGGGGACAGACTCCCCAGGATCTGACGCCTCCCCTTGTGGCCTGGGGGTCGCATTTCCCCTGGATCTGACAACAGCCAGCGAGGGTGGCCAGGGAGAGCCTTGCGTGTCTCCCAGAACCTCGCAGGGCTCTGGAGACACCTGCTCTCTCTCTCTCCTCTCCTTTCTCTGTTTCCTCTTTTCTCTTCCATTTGTTCTTCTTCCCTGAATCATTTCTCCATCCTCGCCCCTTTCCTCCTCCTTTTTCTTTCCTTCTCTCCTACCTCCCCATGCTTTCCTTCCTTCTGCTTCCTCTGTTCCCCGGCCTGTGTCGCCCATTATTTTACCCTTGCTCATCATGTCTCTGTCCCCGCCTTTCCTTCCACTTGCCTTGTTCCTTCCGGGTCTCCTTCCTCATGCCTCTCACCTTCTCTAGTGCATCTGCTTCTCCTTTCTTTTCTCTTTCCTTCTAGGCTCCGCTCTGCCTGCTCGTCCCTCCCACGTCCGTCTCTTTCTGTGTTGCACACGCACAGACACGCGCTTCCTTGAGAACATGGCAGGGCGGCCGAGGACTCGGGAACCAGACGTTTGGTGACTTTGGTATGTCCTTACCAACCTCACAGATAAAAAAAAAAAAAAAAAAAAAAAAAAAAGAAAAGAAAAGAAAAGGGGGGGGGGAATAAAAAAAAACAAAACAAAAACTCAGCCAAGCCTTGCAAGCACTGTGATGCCGAACGCCCTGTGTTTGACACGGGCGCGAGGCACCATGAGGCTTTTCTATCGATCAGCTCGGAGGGGAATTACCTCCTCTCCCAGACCTGTCAGCCTTCCAGACGGTTCTGAAGACAATAGGAGACTGGGAACGAAAACACCTCTCCGGGCTGCCTGATATCCCGCGCTAAGCAAAGGGACACATCCGGTTGGAGTTTCCGGGGGCCGGGGCTGCTGGGTGGCTAAAGGGCACACGTTCTGGAGATTTCAGGAGATGGGAGAGGCTGTCGTGCTGCGGGGCGGCTAGGATGCAAAGGTGAGGGGCGCCTGCTGGGCTGTGGGGGAGGATGGAGACGCTGACGGCCAGCGCGGGGCTGGGTGAGCAAGCTCCCTCCTCCCACTGCTCCTGCCTCCTGCAGGGCTGGCCACTCTCCCTGCATCGGAGTGGGGCCACCCGGCCGCCCCCAGGGACTCTGCAGGTGTGACAGACAGGCCTGGCTGGGCCATCTGGGCCCCTTGCCAACTCTACCCATTCATTCCTTCATGTATGCAGCAAGCCTTTATCAAGCGCCTGTGGTATACAAGGCAGCGGGCAGATAGCAGTGAACAATGGCAGGTGCCTGGCACCCAGGGACCTTGGGAGGGCGGACAGTTTCAAGAGGCGCCTGAAGGGTTGCAGCGAATGGATCTGGGCATGCCCTCAGCCCTGAGCCGGCAACTCCACTCTCAGGCCAGCCGTGAGCATTCCCGGGGCTGTATGTTCGGTGCATACATGCGGCAGCCGGGAGCCCCACCCGCTGGCCATCGGTAGGAGAGTGGATGCACAGACAACGGGCTGCGCCCAGGGCGGGGTCCCCTACGGTGGTGCAGCGTGCCGTCTAGGCCACACACGGGGGCACAGGTAAGTCTCACAAACGCGGTGCTGACCGAAGCAGGACACATGGGAAGCCACACGCTCTCGCTCCAGTTGATAAAAATCGAGAAGAGGCAAAACGAACGTGCGGGGTCCAGGGCAGGGTAAGGGTTGACTTTCGGGGCTGTATTGAGTGGAATGAGGTGCGACGGGGGCGTTTCTGTCTAGGCTGTGGGTTCTCATCTCTTCGTCTGGGTGCCTGGTACAGGGCCGGGTTGACTTCGAGAACGTCCTTTGAGCCATGCGTCACCGTGCACATTAGGATGTGTGCCTTTTCGTATTTCTTGTTTTTATGTATTTATTTACATTTATTTTTGAGAGACACAGACAGAGCACAAGCTGGGGGAGCGGCGGAGAGAGAGGGAGACACAGAATCTGAAGCAGGCTCCAGGCTCTGGGCTGTCAGCACAAGCCCAATGCGGGGCTTGAACTCACAAACTGTAAGATCGTGACCTGAGCTAGAGTTGGACACTTAACTGAGCCACCCAGGCACCCCTACTTTTTATTTTGAGAGAGAGAGAGAGAGAACGGGGGGGAAGGGCAGCGGGAAAGAGAGAGAGACTCTCGAGCAGGCTCCGCACTCAGTGCTCAGCCCCACGTGGGGCTCCATCCCAGGACCCTGGGTTCGTGAGCAGAGCCAATATCAAGAGTCTGGAGCTCAATGGCCTCAGCCCCCCAGGCGCCCCAGGGTGCGTGCCTTTTTAATACATTTGTATGTTGTGCTGTCGTTTACATATTTTACTAAGGACAAAAACAATCATGAGGAGCATCCAGCAGCGCGGTGAACTGAGCTAGTGTAGATGTGCCTCTCTTCCTGTACAAACACATAGATTTCTGGATCCATTGTAATAATAAAATAATAGACATGATGATAAAAATGCTCGTAGCATGACCAAAGAAGAAAGAACACCAGAAAGCAGAAACAAAGACAGAGGTTGAAGCTAGAACCACATGAGTAGCTGGTGTGATGGCAGCCTGCCAGGGGCAGAGAAGGTACAGATCCTGGAGCTGGGGTCTGGGGTCCTAACACCACAGGGGACCAGAGATACAAAAAGGTAGAAGGCTCTGAAAAAGCCCACTCACCTCCCCCTGTACCCCAATCTTAGAGAAGGGCTCCTGGGTCACACAGACTCGAACACATCCACCCTCCTCCCAGCCTGGGTAGGGAGGGACCTGGCGGTACGGGACATTAGGTAGGGGTGGCAAAGGGACATAAAGGGAAAAGAAAATTTCCCCCAAAGAACTTGAGACCTCAGCCTGCCTCATGTGTGGGTGTGGGGTACAGATGTCCATTTTCTGTGTAGCGTGAGGACCGCACGTGAAATTCAGTTGAAATCGCTTGGACCGCAGGAATTAGGAAGGCAGAAAGTGCTCGTTGTGGATCATACGGTAACTCAGGGAGCACTGGGATTCCCCAGAGCAATCAGCTGTATTGCTGAGGAGCTCGCAACAAAAATTACAGAGGAGCAGAGGAAACAAATCACCTCGGGAGAGGACCGGCAGTCGGAGCAATTAATAAAAAATTAGTAGCGGAAGAAGGCAAACATACAGAGCAATCTGAAAGGGAGAAAAAAATAGCATGATCTAAAGCGATTACAAACACAAGAGATGTACAAGGAAACATAATGAAAAAGAAGATGTCGTAAAGGCAGATTTGGAAGAGAACCAAAGGCTATTTGCTCAAAATCTGTACTATTCTAAATATATTGTCTATGAATCTTCTCTATCATTTACTTATGACTGCAGTTAAAAATTCAGTGGGTAAAACCAACCGCAGATTTTAAGGGGCCAGGGAGAAGTAGTGAATAGGACGATATGATGTAGCCAACCGTCCTTGAGGCAATGGAGAGAAATGAAAAGATGAGACAGAGGGAGAGTGACTGGGAGGAATTCAGAAAAGAGCCAGTGAATTCAACATAAGGGTGATAGAGCCTCCAAAGTGTGAGAAATGACAAGGGGGGTGGGGAGAGCAAAAGTCCAGGAGGCGAAAGCAGAAAGGTAAAAAGGCTGTGTTTTCAGACTGAAGAATCACGCAGAGCATCCCCACTCAGCAAATACGCATAAATGCATGACTGACTGTCTTTACTTGGACCCACCACAGTGAGATTACATCACCCTCAAGTCAGAGAGAGAAAGCCACCAGACAGAAAAGACACGTGACCTTCACAGCAGCAAGAATCAGACTGACAGCAGACTTCTCTTCAGCACTGCTGGACCTCAGGAGACCATAAATAACACTTTACAAGTGCCCGGAAAAAAATAACTGCCAGGGTGACATTTTCTACTTTTTTCTATCTTCTATTTTCCTTCACACTAAACAGTTGTTGGAGACTAGGGTCTAAAGATAGACACGTTCAAAGAAAAAGGGAGAAGGCTTACTTCTCAGAGACACTCACTGTGTTATCAAAGAAAGGGAGAATTTGGGATGTCGGGAAGGGCTCAGCTTGGAATTCTGCCTCTCCCCCCTGTCTCTCTGCCCCTCCCCCCATCTCTCTGTCTCTCAAAATAAATACACTTCAAAAATTTTTCTAAAGAAAAAAGCACACAATAGAACGTGAACAAGAAGAAACAGAAACAGGTCAAAATATATTGGAAATAGCCATAAATGCACCTTCAGGCAAATCATATGTTAAAATAGATTCTTGGTTTTAACTAAGGCAAATTAAAAAAAAACAATCAGGGCGCCTGGGTGGCGCAGTCGGTTAAGTGTCCAACTTCAGCCAGGTCACGATCTCGCGGTCCGTGAGTTCGAGCCCCACGTCAGGCTCTGGGCTGACGGCTCAGAGCCTGGAGCCTGTTTCCGATTCTGTGTCTCCCTCTCTCTCTGCCCCTCCCCCGTTCATGCTCTGTCTCTCTCTGTCCCCAAAATAAATAAACGTTGAAAAAAAAATTTAAAACAAAAAACAAAAAACAAAAAACAATCTACTCTTTATAAATGACTCACCTAAGGCAAAAGGAAATGAATCATTGTAAGTAAAAGTTGTAAAAAGATAAACTAGATAAATGGTAACCTAAAAAAAAAAACCCTGTGTTGGTAGCAATATTAATATCAGAGAAAACATTAGCGATGAAGAGAATCATTACAACAACTTAGGAGGCAAGAAGAACCAGCAAGATAACTATTTTGAGTTTACACGTCCTTTATAACAAACTCTCAAAACGGAGTTTAAGAAATTGACTAACAACAATAGACAAACCCATAATCATAATGAGAAATGGTCAGCATGGGTCTTGGAAATGGATAGATCGAGAAGACAGAAAGTTAATAAGGACCTAGGGGATGCAAACAACAAAATCGGTGAGTTTGATGTCTATAATCACATGCCCTGAAAAGATTAGAGAATACAAAACACTTTCAGCCACACATGGAATAGGTACCATGTGCCAGCCTGCGAGGCAGGTCTCAGTATATGTCAAAGAGTCTGCATCCTGTTCTTAGACCATAATGGAAAAAAGAAAAAGAAAAAGGAGAAAGTTAGCCACCTTTCTCCTCGCCATATGTTTAGAATTAAAACGCTTCTAAAGAAGGCATAGTAATGGAGTTTAGAAGATAGTTAGTCCTGAATGACAACAAAAATATACAGCAAAAATTATGCAAAGCAGCTATCCCTGTGCTCATAATGCACTCGTCACAAAGGAAGGGAAACTGAGAAGTAATGAGTAAAGTATTTGACTCGGGAAGTTAGAAAAAAGAATGGCGGGGTTAGCCCTTCATTGTTTTCCTATTGCAATGAGTAAAATTCAAACTTCTACCTTGGCCTGTGAGTTTGGTATGGTCCAGCCTTCTCAACCACATCACCTCTCACTGTCCCCGGCAGGTGCACACCCACACCTACACAAACACACACACACACTCCAGCCACACTAGCTTCCTTCTGGCTTCGTTCACACAGCAAACACGGCCCTGCCTCAGGACTTTTGCACCTGCTACTGCACCAGCAGGAACTCCTCTCTCAACCACCACACACACATCTTTTCAGGTGGCTGACCCTTGTCATCCATCCAGCCTCAGAGAAGTCTTCCTGGACCCCCTACTTCAGGTCTTTGTTTCCACCATAACACTATCACCCGTACTACTTTGCTTGGTTGTTTCTTTCCTTTTCTCTCTGTTAGACCCTCGGCTCCATCAGAACAACACCTTGAGTGTTGCTCACGGCTGTATTCCCGGTGCCTGGGAACACAGGTGACCAATGTCCTGGTTTTCCTGAGAATGTTCAGATTTTAGCACTGAAAGTCTGGCGTCCCAGGAAAGCCCCGAATCTCAGGCCTACCGGAATGGTTGGACCCCCTCATTGTTAGAGGGTGTGTATTTTTGAATAAAAAAAATGGCCCCATTACATTTATCTGGTCTAAGAAAATAACCACTATCATTTAAATAGAGCTTTACTTTTGGCTGAGCCCTTTTACATACACAGTCTTATTTCGATCCATTCTTGAGATGAAGTGTGTACAATAATTCACACGCACCTTCGAGTCTACAGACCCAAGGGCAGGGGGCACTGGCCTTTTCCCAGGGACCCAGTTCAGCAGCAGCCTTGCCCCTGGCCTGGTGAGGACGGAGGAGCCCCAGGAGCTTTTTTTCTTCCCTCCTCATTGCTGAGCTGTGGAGGAGGCAGGGTTCGTATCACTTTCTCACTTTGTAAAAGCAGTGTCAGCCAAGAAATCACAACAAAGGAGGGACAAAGGCCAGGCAAATTGCTTTATTAACCGAGCTAAAAGGCCCAGTAGGTGAGAGCCTTGCTACCTATCAGGTAATTAGCCACCCTGGAAGCCTTCTTTGTCCAAGGTCTCAGAGAAGAGAAACCCTCCTTTTGTTGCAGGTAAGTAGCCCATTTTCCAATCAGCGCCTAATTGCCCGATCACACGTCCGCTGGGAGGCGGAAACCTGGGGGTTGAGGAGGCGAGTGTAGACACAAAGTCCCCAGGGAATCTGCTCACCTGGATCGGTGGGGATTGAGGGGGGGGTCCAGAGCTGGGGGCTCAAAAGTGTTTGCATCCAGGGGCGCCTGGGGGCTCAGTCTGGTGAGCTGAGCATCTGACTCTTGATTTCTGCTCGGGTCATGCTCCCAGGGTCGTGGGATGGAGCCCCACGTTGGCCTTCGTGCTGAGCGTGGAGCCTGCTTGAGGTTCTCTCTCTCTCCCTCTGCCCCCTCCCTCTCTCTAAAATAAAAGAAAAATTAGTGTTTGCAGCCAGGTTGGAGACAGGGTGATCCAGTCCTTCAAGGGGGTGCCATTCTTAATACCTCTCTGGCCCCCCAAGTACTTTGGAAACATCGAGACCAGCACTTTTCCTGTGTGAATGTGCTTTCCCCAGGCATCTTGTTACATATGGGATGCGGCTGGCCTGTGGACCACACTTGGAAGGAGCAAGGCTTGGAAACATCCCCGGACAGAGGTGGAGACTGGGTTAAAATGCAGACTCTGTCTGGCCACCTCTTACGTCTTGGCTCAGAAGCCCCCTCCTCCCAGCATCCTGGGCTTCTAGGTGCCCTTTGGTGCCCTCACGAAGCCACCACAATGTGGACCATGCCGTATTGTAAATAGCCGTTTGTGACGCCTGGGCTCCTCCTGGAGGTCACCCGGGACCCACACATCACAACCCATCACCCAGTGGCTTGGCAGAAAGCAACTGCTTTCTGCTCAGCCACATGTCCCTTCCCCAAGGTCTCCCTCACCTTCCTCATCAGCGAAGCGGGCACAGAGATAGGCAACCCACATGGCCTGCTCACCAGCTGGGGGTACAGATGAGGCCATGCTTGCCTTTCTCTCCTTGTACCCACCTTTGTATTGAGGTATAGAGTGAAAGGCACAAATTGCTCAGTGCAAGTCGGCATATGTGCATGCCTGTCTTCCTCATCGCAGCCCTCCCTCACAAGGGGCCATGGAGCCAGTGGCTTAAACAAAGACATTGATTTTCTCATAGATGTGGAGCCTAGAAGTCCAAGATCAAGGTGCTGGCTGATTTGGTTCCTGGTAAAAACCCTCTTCGTGGCTTACAGTTGGCTGCCTTCTCACTGTGTCCTCACATGGCCTTTCCGATGTTCAGAGAGAGAGAGAGAAGACATAGGGCGAGAGCGAGAGAGACAGAGAGACACGGAAAACTCTCTGTGATCTTTTCCTATGAAGACGCCAGTGTAATGTGATCTTACCACTCTTATGACCTCATCTAATCCTAATTGCCTCCCAAAGGCCTTATTTCCAAGCACAGTGGCACTGGGGGCTAGGGCTCCATCACTTACCCTTGGGGCAACACAACGCAGTCCATAGAAGTACCCACACAATGCATCCGGGCATTGCCCGGATGGAGACAAGGGTATTTCAGGAGCTTTGACAGTCTCCTTGATGCCCCTTAGGTCTTGGTCAATGTTCCTCCTCCCAAAGGAAACCACACTGTAAGTCCTACCACTATGGATTAATTTTGTCAGTTCTTGAATTTCTAAGAAATAGAATCAATCATCACATGCTGTATGTTGTGTGTTTGGGTTCTTTCCATCAACAATGTGAGACTCCTCTTTGTAGAGTCCCATGTTTCTCTTCCTGCTTCTTCTGGCTCTTTTCTATTTTTCTGAGTAGTGTTCCATTGTGTGGATAAACTGTAGTTTAGTTTTCTTTCCCCTACAAATGGCAGTTGGGTCATTTTCAATTTCAGGCTATAATGTTTAGGCTTATGATGTTCCTGAATGTAAACATTCGGATAGGTCCTTTGGTGGAAAAAAAATTTTTTTTCTGTGCATACGGTGATCCAGAAATGAAATTCTTGGGTCTACGCATAGGGGCTTAGTGGCTACCACTGAAACGTTCTCCCAAGTGGTTGAGCCAAGGTGCTCTCCGACCAGGAAGTCTGAGGTTTCCAAATGCTCTGTGTCGTCCCCAACACTTGATGATATCAGACCTTTGACTTCAGCCATTCTGCAGAGTATGTGGGTGATGTGTCATTATGGTTTATTTATGCTTATTTCCTCTTTTAGCTATGTTTTTTTTTAAATTTTTAACGCTTATTTATTTTTGAGAGAGAGAGAACCAGAGAGAGACAGAGTGCGAGTGGGGGTGGGGGGCAGAGAGAGAGGGAGACACAGAATCCAAAACAGGCTCCAGCTCCGAGCTGTCAGCACAGAACCCGACCGACGCGGGGCTCGAACTCATGAACCGTGAGATCATGACCTGAGCTGAAGTCAGACACTTAACCGACTGAGCCACCCAGGCGCCCCATTAATTATGTTTTTGATTTTAATCCCAGTGCAATTAACACACAAGGTTACATTCGTTTCAGGCCTACAATAGAGAGACTCAACATGGCTATACACGACTCAGTGACTGTGGCTTAAATTTTCATTTTCCCAATGACTTGGTGGTGCTGAGCCATTCTTATATGTTTAGTGAACATTTAGGGGGGTCTTCTTTTGTGGAACCAAAGTCTCTTAAATATTCCAGTGCATCCGTCGAACCTGCACCTGCCACATTAGCTAAGAAGTTTAACTTATCCATCAGCCCTCGAGGCGCACTCCTTTGTCAGCGGGTAGGTCACCCCTGCTTCTGAAGCTGGGTGGAGGATTAACTAGAGGCTGGTCCCCACAAGGTGGCGCTGTCGAATGCTAACCTGGTGCAGCCTGGTGCACCCCTCTTCAGATCCCCACCCTGATGACAGGGCTGCTCCATGCCCAAAGTCTCGGGCAAAATCTATTAGAGGTCACAATCACTCTGCAGCTCCTTAAGGGGCCGTGACCATGGGCTCCACCCGCTTCAGCCGCTGCCCCTTTTCCCAAACGCCTGGATGTTGGGCTTCCCAAACTAGCCCGGACTCTTTCATCCTTCCCAGAGAACTCCACTGTGGGGCTCTTGAGCTCTCTCCAACCAATTTGCTTCTTCCGAGACCTCTCCAGTCTTGCAGGGAAGTTCATTTGGAATGGTGAAAGGAAAGGGGTCTGGCCTCTCCCCTTTTCCTATCAGGAGCCCCTTTCACACTTGTTCCTGAGCAATGGGTGTCTATCGCCTTAACTGGAGGGACCATGTATGTGGCTCTTCTATGATCCAAGAGGTTATCCCGGGGTGACTTACTGTGTTCACTTAGGGAAGTGGCTGTCAGGCTCTTTCAATTAAAATAAAATAATTATAAGTTCTGCTCCACCAAGTATCTCATTGCAAATATTTACTCCACAGGGGTGGTGTCTTGATTAGAGATCATGGATTAAAGCACACAAGATGCTTGGCTTTGGAAGGTGGGCGAGAGGTCTGGCTTCGGCGAGTGACCTAGAGGAGCTGGCTACTGGGTGTTGGCAGGTAAGTGAAGCTGTGGTTGTGGGTGAGTGTGTCCAGGGGGAGGGTGTGGAGAAAAGAGGAACAGACCAAGACTGAGTCCCAAGACTGGGGTCGCGAAGGCAGGGGAGGCTGAGATGTGGTTTGCACCTGTCTCTCAGGCCCACCACGAAGCAGTGATGTGACTGACCTCGGGGCTGGGTGGGGGAAGAGAGGGTGGGTGTATGAGCTGGGAGGCAGGGCACACGGTCAGAGGCGCACTGTAGACGGTCCCCCTTGCTGCTCTGCAGAATGGACCAAAGATGTCGGGGCTGGGCTGCCAGGAGACAGCTGGGGGCTGCAGTGGAGGCCCAGGGAGGAGGAGAAGGAACACGGTCTTGGGGCCATGGTGTCTGGGGAGTTGGGCCCCTGGGAGGGGTTGGAGGTGATGGGGCAGGAGGTTAGGGAACAAGAAGAATGATGAATATGTCTTAGCTCTCAATCAGTGGCCCTCTGCCTATTGGGGAAGATAAAGGGGAACCGCAGCTTTGGGCAGAGGGGCAAAGTCATGAAGACGAGTTTGGGCGTGTTGAGCTTGGTAAGTCTTATAGCTATCCAAGTAGGGGTACTGCTATGGGCTGAACTGTGTCACCACTGCCCCAATTTACATGTCAAAGTCCCAACCCCCTGGATCTCAGAATGTGACAGTATTTGGAGATGGGATTTTTATTATTTATTTATTTATTTATTTATGTATTTATTTACTTTTGAGAGAGAGTGCATGCACAAATGAGGGAGGGGCAGAAGGAGCGGTGTGGAGCCTGACGCGGGGCTCCTTCTCATGACTGTGGCATCATGGCATGAGCCGAAATCAAGAGTCGGACGCTTGACCAACCGAGCCCCCAGGTACCCCAAGAGACACGGTTTTTAAAGTGGTGATAAGTTAAAAAGAGGCCATTAGGCCAGTAACGCAATGTGACTGGTGTCCTTACAGGAAGAGGAAATTTGGGGGCGCCCAAGTGGCTCAGTCTGTAAAGCGTCCAACTTTGGCTCAGGTCATGATCTTGTGGTTCGTGAGTTTGAGCCCTGCTTCGGGCTCTGTGCTGACAGCTCAGAGCCTGGAGCCTGCTTTGGATTCTGTGTCTCCCTCTCTCTCTTCTCCTTCCCTGTATGTGCTCTCTCTCTCTCTCTCTCAAAGATAAATAAACATTAAAACATTTTTTAAAAAAATAAGAGGAAATCTGGATGCACAGAGACTCAAGGGGTGCATGCACAGAGGAAGGACAGACACAGTGAGAAGGTGGCCATCTTCAAGCCACGGGGGGAGTCCCAAGCATCCCACACCTTGATCTTGGGCCCTAGTCCTCCAGGTCTGTGAGACAGTACCTCTCTATTGTTTAAGGCACTCAAGTCGGTGGTACTTTGTTACAGCAGCCTGAGCTGACTGATACAGACACCAAGGAGGCCGCGGCCCTGCCTTTGGGATGCTGTGTCTGACGAGTGGTAGGAGGACCAGACGGGCTGGCAGCCTTCCCCTCCACTCCTCTCCATCGCTCTGAGCCCTGCCCACAACACCTGCTCTGAGCATCAGAAGGCTTCCAGTGAGGCCGCCCTGGTGACGTCTGAAAGGTGACTTGAAGGCACCTCGCTGCTGCGTCACCCTTCAGCACCCATGATGCTAAGTTACACCTCACCTCCCAGGGCCCACATCTGTGCTCTTCACAGATCCCACCAAGGCTTCTCATGAATATTTGCCGAGCAGTTCAGATATGCAGTGGAGAGAACAAATAATAAAGAGAGAGAGAGAGAGAGAGAGAGAGAGAGAGACAGGACCACCCCACCCCTGCATTTGCATCTCCCCCAGACAGGACAGAGTCAAGGATGCCAGTACGAGGGGAATCTGGTCTGAGAGCGCCAGCTTTTCCAGGGGGATAAAGGGAACAGCTTCCTGTATAATGAGATTGACTCTTAAATTGAACGCGCTAGCACTTTGCTGCAGTTCAGACTCCCCTGCTGTGCGTTTATTCCCAAGGCTCTAACATTAAGACATCGTACATACAAGCTGGGAGCATTCAATTAGGTTTTCTGTTATTAATCAGTCAATTAAATCCCAATCTCTGGGATATACATTTTCACTCTTAAAGAGGTGAGAAGCGTGCCGGGGCCCCCAGTCTGGCTTGGAATTCCAGCACGGTGTGGAGGGAGAGGCTGGGGCACCGGGGACACCCGACAGGAGAGAAGCGAGCATGGGGTGGGTAGCAAGAGACAGTGGGGCCTATGGGCGGTGTGGATGTTTGGTTTGTAGAGGCTTCTGGAAGGAAGACAGTTTGAGGTTTTCTTAGGGGGAGGAGCAGACTAGAAGCCAGGAAGAAGAAGGCCTGTGAGCTGCGGAGTCTGGCGGACTTCAGAACGAGGCCTGGTGGGAGAAATACAACTCTGTTGCCCCGCGCCTCAGTGTTCCCATCTGCAAAATTGGAAATTCTTACTCCTGGTCTTGATTTCTCCCTCTTTAGTGAGATGCCAGCCAAGAAGATAATGGATATGGAGACCTTGTGTAAGCGAGCCCATGCTGGAGGGCATAGACGTAGTGGTAATGACAGACAAAATAATGTCATTTATGTGTAAATAAATTGAGGACAGCGACAGTCCCCTTGAATGTGTAAGATTGTTATGTAGACTGAGTGGCACACAGTTTATTAATTTCTCTGGATGATTCCAAACAAAGGAAAGAGAATATTTTTACCCCAGCTAATACTTCTGAGCCTGCTCTAAGAGATGCTTCTGCAGATTCACAGCATGCCAAAGTATGATCAGACTGGAATGATTGGACAACATTGAGGGAGGAGGGGAGGATAAAGAGAGGGTCCTAAAATCTTTTCATTATGAACTCAAATTTTATTTATATTCATCTTGAGTACAAGCAGAAGAAAGCTGTCAATCTGTCGATGACAGTGCGTCCTTAAAGAAAAGAGATAAGAACAACTAATAATTAGTACATAAATCAATTGCAAGGAAGTATTTGGATTTGTGATTAGCATACAAGTAATTTGTTGTTTGACATTTTTAAAATTAAGTGTTGGTGTAATTAGCACATAAATCATTTGCACATGGGTGTTCCTGAAGTGTCTGTTGTGTAATTAGACATAAATCATTTGTATTTGGGGGTTTCTAAGGTGTTTGGCATATCATTAGCACATAAATCCTTTGTACATTGGTGTTTCGAAAGTGCTGTGTAATTAGCACATGAGTTATTTGCAAATATGTATTTCAAATTATTTGCTGTGTAATTAGCATGAAAATCACCGGTGCACAGAATTTTCTAAACTATTTAGTGGGCAGTGAGCACATACTTAATTTGTAAATGAGGGTCTCTAAAGTGTCTTTTGTAATTAGCACATGTACCAGTCGTATATGTGTGTTTAAGTTGCTTGATTTGTACTTAGCACACAGATCATTTTGTGAATGAGCTCTCTTAAGCGATTTATAATTTGCACAGAAATCATTTATCAATGGGTGTTTCTAGAGTACTTGATTTATAATTAACACATATGCAATTTGTAGATGGGTCTTTAATAACTACTTGAAAAAAGTTCTTCCTCTTTTAAGAGATACTCTTTTATCCTGTTTACATTTGCTGAGCAAGCCTAATTGCACTTGTAGAAAGAAAGCATTATATCAGTGGCTGAATTTTTATGCCTTTTCACTCATTGAAAGTTTGGAATGCATATCTCTGTTCTCAAAATGCTTCATGAGAGTCTGGTGTTGACTAAAAGCCTGGTGCTTTCCTAGAGATTTTGGTAGAATCTCAAAGCCCCTTTCATCAAAATGGATGTGTCTCATGTGTTCCAGGGGATCATAAAGTGTCCTGTCTTGGGCGCAATAGTGAGGCTGTGATGAAAATAATCATGGGCAACACCAATTAATGAATAAATATGAACTTTTTTCTAATAAGACGCCCAATTATCTCCAAAATGAATATGAAGGAACCAGAAAAGAGGTTTAAAATTTCTAGCACTTAGTGGGTGCCAGGAATCATCCAAATTATACTAGGGAGAAATCTCAATTAATTATAATAACCATCCTGAGAAGGAGTCATTGTAGCTCCATCATTAACCAAGGATACAACAGAAACATCCCATGGGGCACCTGGGTGGCTCAGTCTATCGAGCATCTGACTCTTGATCCCATGATCCCGGGGTTGTGGGATTGAGCCCTGTGTCGGGATCCATGCTGAGCATGGAGTCTGCTGAAGATTCTCTCTCTCTTCCTCTGAACATCTCCCTCACACACTCTGTCTCTCTTAAATTAAAAAAAAAAGTAATAAAATAAAATTCTTTAAGAAAGAAACACCCCAGAATTAAGAAAAAAATCTTGAGAATGAGTCTTGAAAAGCGTCACTACATTAAGATAAAATAATAAACAAATGACCATGGCTACATGAATTCTGGCTTTGAATCTCAAAGGTGAGTTAAAAACTCCTTTAAAAATTTAAACAGGAAAAATTAAACAGTAAAAGAATCATTTTTACCTTCAAAAGACTAAGATTTCTCCTCTGCAAAAAAATAAAGGCCCCCAGAAAGGAACAATAAAAGAAGAACAATTGTGACCCAACAATTTTATACCCAGCCAAGCTGTTTGTTTAATGTATGAAAGCAACAGAAGAAAACATTCCAACACACTTAAAAAGTCTGGAAACAAAAAACATATTCTCAACTGCCCTTCTTCAAAAAAATTTTGTTTTTAATTTAAGTAATTGCCACACCCAACATGGGGCTCAAATTCATGACCCCAAGATCAAGAGTCGCATGCTCTGCCTACAGAGCCAGCCAGACGCCTGTCATCTGCCCTTCTTGAAAAAAATATTCCTTAGAGGTATTCTGGCCAACAAATGGACAGATCAAAATCCAGAACATCAAAATGATGATCCAGAAGTGTTTGCACATAAACCGTTTCTTGGTTTGAACCCAGCAAGAGATTCTGTCTGAATAATGCAATGAACAGTGTGACTTTGTGTTTGGTCCTGGGAAAGAAAGAAAAGACGTGCACCTGAGGGAGACTCTCTGTGGCTGACTTCTCTCCCCTAGAACAGGAACATATAGGTGATGGTGCACAATCCCACTGGATTCCTGAGGTCGGGTCCAAACTCAGTACGTCCCTTCTTCTTTTTCCACCCCCATTTCCCCACCTACCAGAAAGGCGGAAATAAACAAAATAGGACACCTCTAGTCATAGGAGACACCCCTGGCCGTATTAAGAAAGCCTTGGAGATTATGTAATTAAGCACCCATGCTTTGCCAAATCATTCATACTGGGGATTCCCAACCTTCAGTTGATAATCCAGCCAACAGTATCTGTTTCAGCAATGCTATAATTTGCTTAAGATTTTTCATTAAGTGAATAAATATGTTCACTTAACGAACACATGTATTTAATATCTAATTTAATTTGCAGCAATTATTATGAAATAAAGTGATTACAATTAAATTATTAAAATGAAATAATTTAATGTATTTTTAGTAGGTTCTTTAAAAAAACATTTATTTCAAAAGCTTCTTTGTGTGGCCACTTTAAATGGAAAATCCTCATCACCAGCCATTAATAGAAGGCAACCACAAACAATATCAAATTTCGCCATTAATAGGATATACAGGGTTTTGCTGATGTTGTTAGTGTGTATTTATTTTGTCTCTCTTTTACATTTTAAGTGCGGCTTTGATTGGGATGTAATTTACAATGAGTGGTCTTTCACAGTTCATTGGGATCTTTCTTCTTTCTTAGGGGTTTGCAAAAATAACGTGGCAACTCACAGTCAAGGCACCTTCGAGTGGGCAGAACAGGAATATTCCATGCTATTATAGGTGGCCGGACAGATACCGCCTCTCGCTGAGAGTGCTGTGTTTGAAGCCTGCTTGCTGCTAAAAAGGGAGGCTATTGCAAGTGCTAGAGAGGTGTTAAAAACAGAACAGTAACAAGCGGGATCTTCCCACATAATCTGGAACATCAAAAGGGATTTGTGGAAGGTCTATCTCATTCCCTACGTCAGGGCTACTGAAAGCATTGTCCTCCCCAGCCCCAGAAGCACTTCTCCCAGGCCCAGCGCAGAACAAGAGTGCACAGTATTCTTGACGAAGCTCGCTCCCGACCGTCCTTAAAAGAACGTGCAAAGTTTAGTTGGCCATCGCCCGTGTCTCACCGCCAAGTCAAATTTGCCCCAAACAGAGCAGATTGTCTCCAAGCCTTCAGGAGTGGGATGTAGTCGAACACCTTTAAAATAGAATACAGCTGGGGCTCAATGATCTCTTTAATGGTGTCTGTGCAGAAGCCCAGGCTCAGGGAGGTTTTCTTGGCTGTTGCTGGATCTGTGCAGAGCACTGGATGCTTCGATCCTCCTTAACCCTATGCTCACTGCTCCCTGGACACACGAGTAGCTCAGAAAACATAACCATTCTGTCTCAGACCTTGTCAGCAACCGTGGAAACATTGACATGGGGCGGGGGTGGTGACGAGACTCTCACCGGGAGAGGGCACGGAACCACGTGGCGGGTGCTCGTCCACAAAAACAGAGCTACAGAGAGTGGCACAAAAGCTACTTTTGCTACTCAGGAAGTTGAGAAATTGTTTTCTAAATATAAAGCTGGCATTGAATGGCCTGCGTCACTGGGCTTTATTTAAATCAAGAGAGATCAAGTGGTTGCCCAGAGGTAGATATTAGGTGACATCTAAGTGTTGCCTTTTTCCTGGGATCCTCAAATGACCCAGAGTAAGTGTTTCTCTCTCTCTCAATGTATATATGTATATACATTTATATGTGTTGACTATATATTGAATGTATATATTTAAACTAATATATATTGAATAATTAAATAGAAATTGAATATGTATTCAATATGTACTGAATCATTGAATATACACTAAATATATATAATGAATGATTAACTATAATACAATGATAATGTAAATGAATAACTGAATCTATCATTCACTGATATATTTTCTTGTTTTTAGTTTTTGTAATGTTTGTTTTTCAGAGAGAGAGACACAGACAGAACACAAGCAGGGGAGGGGCAGAGAGAGAGGGAGACACAGAATCTGAAGCAGGCTCCGGGCTCCGAGCTGTCAGCAAAGAGCCCGACACAGGTCTCGAACTCATGAACCATGAGGTCATGACCTGAGCCAAAGTCAGACGCTTAACCACTCAGCCACCCAGATGCCTGGCTTTGAGGTGATTTTTATGTTTTTCCCACTTTTTAGTACATTAAATTTTTTTAACGTTTATTCAATTTTTGAAGGACAGAGAGAGCATGAGTAGGGAAGGGGCAGAGAGAGGGAGACAAAGAATCTGAAGCAGGCTCCAGGCTCTGAGCTGTCAGCACAGAGCCCGATGCGGGGCTCGAACTCAAAAACTATGAGATCTGACCTGAGCCAAAGTCAGACGTTCAACCGACTGAGCCACCCAGGAACTCCTAAATTTTTGTTTCTAAACCATAGATTCATTTTGTAATGGCGATGATAACATTATTTTCAAAGAGGACAAAAACAGCTGGATTTAGCTTATCTGAGAGTACTCTACCCAAGTACTCTACCCCAGACTTTCTACTTATAGGGATAGATCACATATTTAACAGATATGTATTATATTATTATATGTATATATGTATTATATTATATGTATATATGTATATATATGTATTATATGTATATATGTACTATATATATTACATATATGATTTATCCCTATATCTGTATGTATATATAAATATAAATATATAAATGTGTGTGTATACACACACACACATATATGTATGTATATATATATATGCATAAATGTGTGTTTGTCTACACACACATATATATGTATTAATCTAGTTTGGATCGGATTGTATAATCCACGACAGAAAGTGTCTCCTAATTTATTTCATTCCACACTCATGGTTGTCCCTAGGGACTCACAGCCTAAACTGGGAGGCCCCTTAATGCAAGCCATTTTTAATGGTTTTGCTTCCAAACTGGCTTTCTAAGAAAACAGTCCCAGCAGGTCAACAGAGTGAAAGCAGCCTAGAGGACGTCTGGGAGGAGGGTTTTCCAGATTAAGTTACAGCTGCAGGGGAAAGTGGACTGAGCGCGTTTTCTAAATAAGCCTCGACACAGCCTAACCGAACATCCCTGCTTTATTTCTCCTTGTTAGCTCTGACCTCTCTCCCCTCACCCAGAGCTCTGCCATGCACTCAAGCCTAATTTGTCCAAATAAAACCCGACTGTTTTGCAAGCCCAGGTGAAAGAGACATACTTGAATACATCTTTAAAGCTAAATATTATATGCACACACACACACACACACACACACAACACACACACAGTCGGAAGTCTGTTCTTGCTCTGTGAGCCCCCATTGAAAACGAAGAGTGGGAGAAGTGATTTGATTTCAGGGCTGATTCCCTGGCTGTGTGGCTTTAGGTAAATTCCTTACTTCCCTTGAGCTTCTCAAATGGTCAAAATGATCTACCAGTGCTCCCGTCCAGCCCTGGCATTTTTGACTATGAGAAATGAGGGGACCCATAGGCATGCTAAACGCTCCTGTGTACATTCGCAAACTTCCTCTTACCCCTCCATTCATTCATTCATTCAATCAGTCAGTCTGGCCCTTGAGTGAACAGCAAGGTGGTGAGGGAAAGCCCAAGTATAATCAGACAGACCGGTATTCAAATCCTCGTTCTGTGACCTTGGACAGCTCCTTCAAAGTCTGGGAACCTCAGTTACTGTCTGTGTGCTCCATGATCCATGCGGAGGCCCATCGGAGGGCCTGATACCAAATGAGATGAGACCAATCTCAGAGGCCCTCTTCACATGCTTTCTCGCCCATATGAAGACTTTTGCTTCAAACCCAGATGAACTAACAGGGCCTGGATTTACCCTCCCACCTGAAAACAAAATAAAAACAACATATGAAACAATGGTTTTCAAGACACTGGACATCAGCCAACAAAGAACAGTGGTCCCGGGGATGCGGCAAGCCCACGAATCAGTCCTACAGACGCCCTAGCTTCTTGCCCAGAGAGGCATTCCAGCTCACGGCACCGAGAGGGGGTACCCAGGCAGACTAGGGGTGTTCCTGAGTCATGAAGATGGGGCTGGGTGTCCGGGAGGCCCAGAAAACCACAAGCCTGCAGAGCAGCATGCCAGACAGGAGAAGGTTGCATACAAAAAGAGCTACAGAGATTTGCAGAGCGTTATCCTTTGGTATTTGGCCGAAGCCCTATCAGCACGCGCTCATGAGAAAATGACTTGAGGCGAGGGGGATATGTACTGAGACAGCATCCAGGAATAACCCCCGTCCTGTCAGGCAGACCTCTCGGAAGGGTATTGCCTCAGCAGTGGGCAATAATTAGTCTCAGACCAAGCACTTCTTGGGTCCCACATGACAGAGCTTACAAGCGAGACCTCAGAGGATCAAACTCTTTCCAAGTAACTTAAGTGCATCCAGGAGCAAAGCTTCAACGGAATTTATAGAAATAACAAAAATATCCAGCCATTGCACGGCTAAAATTCCCAATAGCTGGCAAGCGACTGAAATATCAGACATGCAAAGAGGTGGGGAGCATGTAACCCCTAAGGGGGAAGGAAACCAATCAGATGAAACTGACCCCCGAAATTACAAGAACATTAAAAGGGCTTTTATAATTATATTTCCTATATGCGTGATAACCTAGAGGGCGGAGTGAGCACATTAAGTGGAGTCATGGAAGATATTCAAGCACATTCCAGAAATGAAAAAATGCAACATCTGGGATGAAAGATATACCTGTTGGCATTAACAGCAGCTTAGACATTGCAGGAGAAAATATTAGTGAACATGAAGACATAGTAACTTAAAAAAAAAACTAAGTCAAACACACAGAGAAAAAGATAATTTAAAAATGGAATGGAGCTTTAGTAAGCTGTGGAGAAACTTCAAGAAACCCAATATCCAGGTACTTGGAGACAGAAACCTTTGACGAAATTGAGACTGAACATCTTCCACAGGGAGATGGTTCGTTTAAAGTATGGAAAGAAAATAAAAATGCGTCCACAGTTCTATGCCCAGGGAAAATATTTTTCAAAAACAAAGGTGAAATAAATAGTTTCCAAAGAAGGACACATGAAAGCTGAACCAGTTTCTCTATGAGACATGTCAAAGAAAACCCTGTCAGTCAAAGGGAAATAATACCAGAGGTGAATGTGTGTCTATTAAGAACTAAAGAACACTGAAAGTGGCCACTGCGTAGATGAAAATATTTGTAACCTTGAGGTAGGCAAAGCGTTTTTGACAGGACACTCAGAGCACGGTCCCGTAAAGGAAACTATTGCTACATTGGACCTTATAAAAATTAAGAACTGCTCTTTGGAAAACCATTGCTAAGGGAGTGTGTGTATACACAGATGGGGAGAAAATATTTGCATAAGACATATCTGGCAAAGTACTTTTTATCCAGAATATATAAAGAGCTTTCAAAAGCCAATAATAAGAAAAACAAAACAAAACAAAAAACGTGATTGAAAAACATGCACCCGCTCAAAATCAATGCTGAAATTATTTCCAAAGAAAAAGTTTAACGTGAAACAATGGACAAAAAAGGGTTGTGCAGGCATGTGAGCAAAGAAGGTATACAGGTGACAAGTAAGCACATGAAGCTCAACATCATTCATTGTTAAGAGAATGCAAATTCAAATCATGAGAGACCACTGAAGCTGATCAGACAGTCCAAAATTTCATTTTTAAAAATGTTTATTTATCTTTGAGGGAGAGAGAGAGAGAGACAGCAAACAGGTGAGGGCAGAGAGAGAGGGAGACGCAGAATCCCAAGCAGGCTCCAGGCTCTGAGCCATCAGCACAGAGCCCGACGCGGGGCTTGAACCCACGAACCGTGAGATCATGACCCGAGCCAAAGTCGGACGTTTAACCAACTGAGCCACTCAGGTGCCCCGGAAGTCCAAACTCTCAAAGGCTCTTCAACCCAGGTGTTGATGAGGCCATGGAGAAACTGGAATTCTCATCTGCTGCTGGGAATAAAACAAGTACAGCCTTTTCAGAAAACGGTTCGCAGTTTTGAAAAATCTTGAAAAACATCCTGCGACCAGATAATCAAGCCATTGACTCCTAGGTATTTCCCCAAAATAACTGAAAGCATACATCCTTACAAAGACTACACCCAGGTTCACAGCCCAAAATGGTCCTATCTCAAACCTGGAGGCAATCTAAATAATGCCCCTCAGCGGGCTAATGCCTCAACAGACTCTTTTATAGAACGGAATACTACTCAGCAGTCAAAAGGAACGACCCACTGGTACTTGCTAAACCTTGGGTGAACCTCCAGGGTATCACTCCGACTGGAGGAAGCCAGACACAAAAGACTACATGCTGTATGATTCCATTCGTACAGAATTCTAGAAGAGGCAAATAATCCAGAGTGACAGAAAGCAGATCGGTGGTTGCCTGGGATGGAGGGCGGTGGAAGTGGAGGCTGAAAGCAGAGAGAGATTACAAGGTGGCCCAAGGAGACTTCTGGGGGGTAATTGGTACGCTCGTGATCTCGAGGGTGCTGATGGTTTAACGGTGTATACATATGTCAAAAGCAATGAAGTAAGAAAGCGTGGAAAAAGGAAACGTAAGTGCAGACTCGGGTTCCTGGCAAGTTGTACCCGCTGTCGGCTCTCAAGCACGGGGACCACAGCACTTGTCTGAACTTGAGACTGAACTTGAGTTCAAGCATTTATTGCACGGGAAGCAGTGGGGACAGCTTTGACCGTTCACATCACGTAGCTCTGAGTTCATCCTGCCTCAGGCTTGCTGTGAGAATCCGAACAAGTTACTTCACTTCTTGGAGTCTCAGTTTCCCTTTCTGTAAAGTGGGCACATGAACCAACACCCGGATGTTTATTATCGCGTGTATAATCATCGGTCCACATGTCCTGCTGTGCCTTGGCCGACAGTGGGAGCTATCGATGTCTCGTTGTCCCCAGATGAAAAGTGATGTCATGTGCCATCCAGCACAGTGCCCCACGCAGGCGACCAGAGGGCACTGCCCAAATCCCAGAGACTCTGTCTCCGCCTGTGGTGGTCCACAGTGGGCATGTAGGACGGAGCAGGGCCCCCTCCCTAGTCACGGCAGGGTCCTCCTTCCAATTCAAGTCTCTCTGAGCACAGGTCCTGGCACAGGGTGGGGGCCACCGTGGCTGTCCCCTGCTACCTCTGTTCTTTGGGAAGAGATCCCCTCTCTCCTGGGTTCCCCAGCCTGCCCCGCATCTGAAGCAGGGGCTTGAGGAGGTGTAGACAGGTAGCAAGGGTTTGGCTGTTATGAGAAAAAATTAGAAAATCTATGAATGGTGAGTTCTGTGTTTTAAAGTTTACTTTTGAGAGACAGAGAGAGTGAGAGAGAGAGCATGCAGGACAGGCAAAGTGAGAGGGGGACAGGGGATTCTAAGTGAGCTCTGTGCTGGCAGCAGAAAGCCTGAAACAGGGCTTGAACCCATGAACCGGGACATCATGACCTGAGCCGAAGTCGGACACGACCAACGGAGCCACCCAGGTGCCCCTAAGATGGTGAGTTCTTGAGGGCAGCTCTGGGCTGGCTATGGCCCTCTGTTCCCCTGTTCCTAACGTCTTGCCTACATGTGCCAAGTGCTGAGTTCCTAGTTAGCGAATGAATGAGTGAGTGAATGAATGAATGAACGCATGAACACAGGCCTGATTTTACAAAGGTGTTGACTGTCTGATCACCCACATCGGGACCTGTAAAAAGGGGCTTGGGCCTGCTTCAGTGGGCGAGTGGGGGCCAGTCTCTGCCGGCCGTACGTGTCCCAGGCACCGCACAGCAAAGTCTGGGGGAATAGAGGTTCAAGGGGTTGGGGGGGAGAGAAAACTGGATCCACAGCAGAAAACAGAACGTTGTTGTTATTCTCATATTCTAATATCTCGAATCCTTAATCAAGTTTATAGTCTAAAATTCCAAAGAGGGTTTGAGAAACACACAGGCTCCTGCATGCTAAGCAGAAGCTTGGGCCCTGGCTGAAACGCATCCGGGGTTTTGCTGTAGGCAGGGCCAGGGAAAGGGAAAGGCGGAGGGAACAGCAACAACAATAACAGCACCCAGCTACCATCTGTTAGTTGACCTAACGTGTCACGCACCATGGCGACTGGAAGTTGAGACTCGATGAAGTGACCTGCACCCGGTCACAGAGCAGGTAAACGGCAGGGCCAGTGGAAACCACCTCAATCAGCTTGTGGGACCCACTGTGTCCCCTCTGTCCCAGGCCACCTCCAGATCCCTTCCTTCCCGTCACACACCTGTTGGGAACATTGGTTAATGCCCTCAGAAGGGCTATCCCAGCAGATCTGGGTGGCTGCTGCCCCTGTGCCCTTGTCCCCGCTGGCTCATCTCTGGAAAATGGAGAGACCACTGGGCAGCCAAAGTGGCCTCTTGGTAAGAGCTCAGACCTGGAGAATAAGGAATCTGTTTTGGAATCCATGGGCCACCATGGGAGTCCTTGGGACCCATCGGAGAGGACTTGATGGTGGAAGTCCTCTGGCTCATCCCCGCTGGCTCATCTCTGGAAAATGGAGAGACCACTGGGCAGCCAAAGTGGCCTCTTGGTAAGAGCTCAGACCTGGAGAATAAGGAATCTGTTTTGGAATCCATGGGCCACCATGGGAGTCCTTGGGACCCATCGGAAGGACTTGATGGTGGGGTGGGGATGGCAGGAGACCAAGGCTTGTGGACAGAGGGAGGAGGGACAGAGGTGGGAGCGGGGAAGGATGGGGAGAGAGCTGGGCCTGTAGGGCTGGAGGCAGAGTCAGAAACACCAGGACTCCTCACATTTGCTGGGCCTTTGCACATGCTGTTCCCTTTGCCTGGAGCCCTATTTTGCCATCACCCCATGATCCTGAGGTCACAGCCCTGGCCTCACCTCTTTACCCCAGCTCCTTCTTCCTGCCCCCCTTACCCACTCCCCTCATCTGACGTACTTCTTTCCCTATCACTTATTACTTTCTAGGGTGTCACCTATTTCCTCGGCAACTTGCTTTGGCCATTGCATAACTGTGCTCTCATGTACTCCCTGGCCTTTTACTGATGGCTGCTGAGGTTTTCAACGTTCAGCCAGGGGAGCATCCTTGTGGGTACAACTTTGGCCACTGCTCAGCAACTCCCTTAGGATAAAAAGTTGCTGGTGGTGGGATGGCTGAATCAAAGATACCCGGCATCTTCTGGACACGGTTCTTGTGAGTTCACAGCAGCCCCACACACCGGAGGATGCCTGTTGACGCGTTTTGTGTCAACTTCAACCAACCCCCGCTTTGACTTGCCTGATGCCTTGCTGGAAAGACGTGTGGCCCAAGCCCAGCACCAATGGGGGTAGATAGGAACGAGTTCCCCCTGCATCTTTGCCCTTTACTGTGTGACCTTGCGAAACCCTCCCAATACGGACTCTGGGCCCCCCCATGTGGCATGCTTTGGCCAATAAGATGTCAGCACAAGGGATCCAAAAGCTTGAGATGCACTTATATGGCTGTGTCAGCTCTCTCCTGCCCCCTGTGGTTGCTAGGAGATGTACACGTAGAAGCCAGCCCTCTGGAGGGTGAATGGCACATGGCCAAGAGCCGACATGCCCCGACTTATCGACTTATCCCAGCGGAGGCCAGCCTAGATCAGCCAACAGCCAGCCAAGCCCCGGACATGGGCATGATCCCAGCTGAGGCCAGCAGAGCCACCTGGCTCACCACCCTAGATGCATGAGAAATTCAAGCTCATTGCTGTAGGCTCCTGAACCTATTTGTCACGAGGCGTGAGGTTGTGCATAGATAACTGATGCACCAGGCATGGCAGTGAACCAGTTGGTTCAGAGTCTCACTGCTTTACCAATGCCTGGGGCTTTGGCTGCGACCCTGGGCAGGGCTGGATAAACTCTAGGAAAACTCAGTTGATGTGGACATTTGTAAACCTCTTGAATCTGTTCATGGACTGGGGGACTCACCACTGTTTCCAGGATGAGACAGAGCACAGAGTAAGCTTTTATGTTTTCTTTTATTTTACTTTTGAGAGAGAGAGAGAGAGAGAGAGAGAGAGCACGAGCAAGGGAGGGGCAGAGAGAGAGAAGGAGACAGAATCTGAAGCAGGCTCCAGGCTCTGAGCTGTCAGTGCAGAGCCTGACGCGGGGCTTGAACCCATGAACCGTGAGATCGGGACACCCAACCAAGTGAGGCGCCCCAGGGGCGCCTGGGTGGCGCAGTCGGTTAAGCGTCCGACTTCAGTTAGGTCACGATCTTGCAGTCCGTGAGTTCGAGCCCCGTGTCGGGCTCTGGGCTGATGGCTCAGAGCCTGGAGCCTGTTTCCGATTCTGTGTCTCCCTCTCTCTCTGCCCCTCCCCCGTTCATGCTCTGTCTCTCTCTGTCCCAAAAAATAAATAAATGTTGAAAAAAAAATTAAAAAAAAAAAGTGAGGCGCCCCAGCACAGAGTAAGATTTTAAAGGAGAGAGGAGGTCAGAGGCCCTGAATGGAACACAAAAGTGATGAGTGACTTCAGGCGCATGAGCACTGGATGTATGTTAGAGCACAGCCCCAGCCCCGCCTCCAGCTCTTGTCCACACATATACATGCTCGTCTATGCTGCCCAGGTCAAGGAAACGTGTGCACGAGCAGCTGGTCCTTCAGCAAGTCTCCAGAGATCAGCACTGGAGGGGTTTCACAAGGTTTAGGTTTGGGCTCAATAGCTATGAGAGTGAGTAAGCTCCCCGTTACTGGAGGCACACAAACAAATGCAGGCCAAACATCTCTCTGTCAAGGAAGCTGAACAAGAAGTGAAGGCGGAGGGGGGGGGGGGGGGGGGGGTGAGATGATCAGTCTCCCAAATGCCGGCCGGGGTTCGGAGCTTATATCATCAGATGATGACGGGGGAGGGAATATTGAATTGCACATTTCGAACTCTGTCATCTGGGCTTACCTTGCACGGTTAGGGATTTCTGATGAGCGAGGGCCGAGAAAGTCGCCTGCAAAGGCAAGTGTTACCCTGGACGGGAACGTGCATGGGAGCTGACCATGTTAGTGACTGGTGTGAAGGGCACAGCGTGACAAAGGGGGCAGGGTCACCGGCCACGGCTCTGCGGAAAGCCCGCAGGGATGTGGTGAGGCGGCCAGGCCCGGAGATGAGAAGACCTCCTCCGTGTGGGTGCGGGCGCGCTTCTGACGTCCGGCGGGGCTTAGGGCTGGCCTCCCTTCTTTTCCTTTGTGCGCTGGCGGTAATAGCCCCCCGCTCGCGGTGCCCAGCCCCAGCCTGAGCGGCAGTGGCTCACCCCTGCACCTCTTGGCTGGCCGGACCCTCCAGCAAACCCCTTCCTTGCCGGGGGCTCCCCTTTCTAAATGCTTCCACGGGGAAAGTCCCCAGACGGGCCCCCGGTCACCTCGTGGGGTGACACTCAGAGGAATCAGGCAGAGACATCAGCTCTGGGGCAAAGCCGCGTGTGCTCTATTCGTCAACCACACGACACACAGCGATAATCATGCCTGCTACCCTCTGAGCACCGACTCAGATCAGCACAGCGGCCCGATGAGGGCAATACCACACAAGGGGGTGGGCCGCCTGCGCAAGGCCCCCCAGCCAGTAAGGGGGCCCACGTCTGTGCACGTCCGACAGCTTTTAGCCGCTACGCACACCGACGCAGCCAGAAGTGGACGACAATCCCTCGCACGCAAATCTCGCCCAGGGCTCGGAGCGCGACTTCCTTCTCCAGAAGCCCTGGGTCTTGAGGTTGCCTCCAGGAGCAGTTGGGCCGGCTGAGCTAGGTTCCGGTGACAAAACGACCGGCCGCTCCGCCAACCCGCCCGTCTCCAGGGGCTTAAGATAAAGGTTGACTGCTCGTGGCCGTGGCCGTGGCGTATGCCCACGGGTGGGCTGAGGCTCCGCCCACCACTGCCCTCACTCGGGGACAGAGCCCCCTACAGGATTTGCAAGGTTCACTGAACAAGGAGAAATCAAACATCGCTCAAAAAAAAAAAAAAAAAAATTACTAAGACTTCAGAGGTGGTAAAATAGAGAATTAGACCGAGCGCAGCGTGCTTCTGAGCATGGAATCCCACGGGACCGTGCAGATCACACGCCCAGGAAGCTGGATCGGCTCACGGTCAGCGCTGGAGACGCCGCCATCCTCAGCGCGGAGGGCACCCTACCGGGGCCTGGCACCTTCTACCCGGGCTCTTGAAACTCCTCCCGGAAGTGATGCGTGTCACCTCACTTCTGTCCCCTCATGTTCTTCAGTTCTGTTCTCTGTGGAAGAAGGAAACGTGGAACATTGGTACCAGCCCCGCGTGGCCTTTTCCGGTGTGCGCCCCCTGCACACCACCCCCCCCCCCTGCTATTCTTCTGTCCATGGAGATGCATCCCCCCCTCTGTGATCCTGAGATATCACATCACGGCCAGGAGGTGACAGCTGGGTCGTACTGCTCCCTGTCCTTCCCAAAGGGTGCGCCCACCCCCAGCATACCTACTCCTCCTTGGCCACCGCTTCCCTACGATTGCTCTGACCCTCGACCACACTATCTTCCTCGCGGTCTGGATGGTCACCACCAAGATCTAGATGACCCCCCCCCATTCTAACTGCTCCTCTGGACCCCCAAAGTATACTTTCTTGGCCATAACCAAAGGGCTCTTTCAAAAGGGTCATTCCTCTGTTTCAAACCTTCTAGAAACTGCCTATTATGGATTGGTTTGTGACCCTCGCCTCGGCAAAAGATACGTTGAGGCCCTCACCTCTGGCACCTGTGTCTGTGACCTCATTTGGAACCAGGGTCTTCACTGTTATGGAGCAGGGTGGACCCGTGTGTCCATCATGACTGACGTTCTTATGAGAACAGAAGGGACACAGACACGCGCTTTGACAACACAGACAGAGACTGGGGTGGAGTGCCTACGGGCTGAGGTGCACCGAGAGTGGCTGGCCACGCGGGACACAGGGAGAGAGGCATGGGACAGATTCGCCCCTGGTGCCTTCAGAGGGAGTGTGGCCCTGCTGATGCCTGGTTTTTTTACGTCCACCCTCCAGAGCCACGAGGGAATATATTTCTGCGGTGTTAAACCCCCCAGTTTGTGGCACCTTGGGATGGCAGCCCCCGGGAGATGAATATACTGCCCAAGAAACTAAGAATCATTTCCAGGGGTGCCTGGGTGGCTCAGTCTGTTGAGCGTCTGACCCTTGATTTTGGCTCAGGTCGTGGTCCCAGGGTCGTGGGATCGAGCCCCGTGTCAGGCTCTGCATTGAGTGTGGAGCCTGCTTGGGATTATCTCTCTCTTCTTCTGCCCCTCTCACCTGCTTGTATTCTCTCTCTCTCTCTCTCTCTCTCTCTCTCTCTCTCTCTCTCAAAAAAAAAAAAAAAGAGAATTATTTCCAAATGCCTCCCCATGGTCTGTGAGCTCCTACGTGGCTGGACCTCCACCAACTTCTTCACCACATCTCAAGCCACCCTCCACTGTGTTCACTACCCTTCTGCTCCTGCCTAGAGCCCTGTCCAAAGTAGCTCCTCTTGTCTCCCCATTCCACCAGAAATGGCTCCTTGACATCTTCCATCAAGCACCCCAGTGATTTTGTTTCTGATATTTTTCACCATTAGCCATGATTTTCTTTCTCTACAGTGTGTTGTCTGCCTCCTGTACTGGAACATAAGCTCTTTAGGCAAAGCGGAGGATAAACTTTGAGGTGGCCCCCAAGTGGCCCACCTGGTAGTGCCCGTGACCTTGTGTGACACCCTCCCCTTGGGTGTGGACAGAACCTGTGATGCCTCTAAGCCAATAGAATAGGGACAAAGGGGGTGGCACATCACTCCCATGATTAGGTGACATAAGACCGTAAGGACCATCTCGTTGAGATATTCTCTCCCTTTCTGCCTTTGATGAAGCAAGGGTCATGTTGAAAACAGTTGAAAACTGTCCTAGGGAGAGGCCCCCATGGAGAGGAACTGAGGACAGCCTCTAGCCAATAGCCAGCAAGAATCTGAGATTCTTATTCCTCAGGCTTCAAGGAACAGAATTTTGCCACTGAGCAGATGAGTTTGGACGTGGGTCCTTTGCCAGCCGCCCCTGGAGATGGGACCCCCATCCTGGGTAACTTCTTCATGGCAGCCTCGGGAGAGATCCTCAAGCAGGGGCCCCAGCAGAGCCGTGCTGGATTTCTGAGCCACGGCATGCACGAGCTATTTGTTACCTGGCAGTAGGTAGCTAACACAGGCAATGAGTCTGGCTGGTTTTCTGCCCTAGCTCAGAATCTAGCACAGTGTCTGGCTTTTAGCAGCAGGTGCTTAGTGAACCCCTGTTGACTGATTGAAGGCACGCTCATCCCACGCACTGTAGCTCATTGCCAAGGTTGTGTGTATGTGTGTGTGTGTATACACATACGTGTGTATATACATGCGCCTACATACCTATGAATTAGACTGGCCTAAGTACATGAAACGTAGCCAGAACTGGACTTGACTCGTGGATGCTTTTTTGCCACAATTCTGCTCTTTGGCCTTCATCTTTTCTTTAACTTTTAGCATGTGTAACATGAGGCATTGAATTAGACCCTCTCCAGGATCTCGTGCGGTTTTAGCTTCTATTCTGGTCTTTGAAGGAGGGTCATAGAAATGCTTATTTTTCCATACATTATCTTTTTTTTTTCCTTTTGGCTGGCCTCAAAAACACAGAAGATCATTCAACTTAACGTAAGAGAAATAAAGACAGAGCGAGGGAGAGCGAGCGAGCGAGTGAGCAAGAGCCACGCCAGGCCAAGCCCCCCTGGCTGCAGTCTAGCGAGATGCTTATTTAATATTTCGAGGGGGGGTGAACAATTAGGACGCACTCTCCTTGTGCCTGCAGACTCCATCTCGGAGACTAATAGATATTCACTTAGTCTTGCCAGTCGTGCTGTGTTTAATATTTATCCATCACAGGAAGCTGCCGCATGTTAAATGTCAGCCTCTTGATTCGGACAGCTTGGAGCTACACGCAGCCAGAACTCCACAAACAGCCCCAGCGGCCCCTGGCCTGTCTGCCTTCCTGGACAAGCCACACCCTGCGTCTGTGCGGTGCCCGGGATTGGCCGCTGGGTGGGTATGCCAGCCCCGAGGGCCTGACCCGTGGTGACGCCAGCCGGGTGCTCTGTCTGGTGTGTTGGTCAATGCCAAGGACAGCAGAGGTGGGAAGGCAGGAGATGCCTTCCCTTCTGTGGCTGACCCGTGCACCCAGGACAGTGCCAGCTTGGGAACTCTGCTTGTCCATTAAAGCTTCAGCACGGATGTGTTCTGTATTATGTGCCCCTTGGGGTCCTTCTGTAGCTTTTCTCTTCTGCCGTGTACCCAGGAAGCTGTCTTCCGTGGGCTTTATCAACCACCTCCTTGACCTCCAGCATCTCGCTGGGGGAGCCAATAGGGAGCCCCGTTGGAGATCCAAGGGCAGGACAAGAGACAGGCAGAGGTATTTACTCCCTTGTCCTGTCTGCCTTCCCTGCAATGCTGCTATAGGCTGGCATCCTCACTTGCCTGCCGGCCTTAGCTCCTCCTACCAGGCAGCCCTTCCCACTTAGCTCTCTCCTCCAGGTATCAGCGATTCCTCCCTACTTCACCATCCAACCTGGGGCTAGAAACTGCTCCCCACTATGACTAACCCTGGGGAGCTCTACCATTCCTGGTGGTTTCCCTATACAGTGCCCCTTTTGGGTGAATAGTCTTTTTATGAAATGGCCCAAATCTGAAACACACTGTCTCTTTCCTGCAGGGATTCTGTCTACACATCCCTGAGAGGTAATTATTGTTTGTTACCTGTTACGGAAGAGGAAACTGAGGCTTTTAGAGCTCGGGTGAATTGCACGAGGTCACAAAGAAGGCCTGAGCAGAGCTGGAATCTCCTGACCATCCATTTGGTGAGCTGCGTCTGGTGCCATCAAATCCACTGGTTGTAGGTGCAAATATGGCAAGGTATGCTTCGTTTGCAGCCCTATTACTATTCCTTCTCTGGAAAGATAATTTCTAAATGCATCAGAGCACAGCCTCAGCCTCTATCCACACACATAGATGTTTGCCTATTCTGCCTTCAATCAAGTTAACTCGTGCAGGGGCAATTCTTCTTTCTGTAAAGGCTCTAGACATCACCGATGGGATGTTTCATAATGTTCAGATTTTGGCATAATAGCTATGCGGGCAGTGAGCCCCCCCCCCGTCACTGGAGGTATACAAACAAAAATAGGCCAAGCATCTCTCCGTCTGGGAGGTTGGAGAAGATTCATACAACAGGTGAAGGTGGAGGGGGGAATGGGATGATTAGGCTCCAAAATGCCAGCCTACGATCTGAGCTGCTCATCCTCAGATCATGACGGGAGAGAAGATATTGAAGATGCCAATGCCTGGGCCACACCCTTGGAAATTCTGATCCCACAGGTCCGGGTAGGGTTCAGATATCTGCATTTATATGACCCCCCTCCCCCCTTCCCACCAAGGTGAGACCTGAACATTCCATGACGTCTTCCAGCTCAGTAACTAGCTAACTCCAAGCTCCCCCCTTCGTGCTGAAGGCTGTGAGGTCTCTTAGCCAGTCAACAAACACTCTGGCCCATTAGTGAGCTGAACAGGTATGGGGGTGGGGCAGTAACACAGAGTCTTGGGTTCGAGTCCTACTCAGGACACTCAGCCTTGCTCCAGGACCGAGGGGGAAGAAAGGAGCATGTGGGAACCACCAGGCTGCTGCTTTAAATAGCGTAACGGGAAGCCGGGGGCTCACAACCACACCCTCAAGTGTCTTTTTTTTTTTTTTAACGTTTATTTATTTTTGAGACAGAGAGACACAGAGCATGAAGGGGGAAGGGCAGAGAGAGAAGGAGACACAGAATCGGAAGCAGGCTCCAAGCTCTGAGCCATCAGCCCAGAGCCTGACGCGGGGCTCGAACTCACGGACTGCAAGATCGTGACCTGAGCTGAAGTCGGACGCTTAACCAACTGCGCCACCCAGGCGCCCCTCCAAGTGTCTTTAAATCCTTGAAGTTTCCAAAGCTTTTTGGATTATAGAATTGAGAAGGAGGGATTGAATCCACCTAAGAAAAAAGTTTCTTGTGAAGATTAAAGTAAATCCTGTACCCAAAGTGTGCATGAGGCACCTACTGGATAAACGTTAACTGCTGACTATCATCATTAGTGGCGGTGTCTTGAATAGTAAAAGGCTTAGCGCAAGGCCTTAGACATAGCAAATGCTTACCAAAAAATTGCCATAATTATTTCTGTAAGTTCCAACCAGCATCCAGTTCCGCACTTTCTCCCCTGCTTCTCTGATGACTTCCTAGCAGAGGCAGAGAACATGCTGGCCCCAGAGCTGTGAGCTTGGGTCTGGGGGCCTTCTGATCCCCGCAGAGCCCCAGACTCCTTCCCTGGCTCATGTGACGAACCCGGCAAAGCCTTCTCCTGCTCCCCATTCGTTACAGGGAGGTTTATCCGTCCCGTAAACTGGATGTTAAAAACAAATGTCCCTAATTAGAAATAAAATGTTTCCAACCAGCTCGAAATAAAATCAAATGTAATTACTAATGGTATTTAAATGGCGGAGATATTTTATTATTATTTTTTAAATCCCCTGCATTTAAAATGAGGTATGATTTTAATTTAGTTGAAAATGCGTTCAGCTGGGAGGAAAGTGGCCTGGCTCCTGGCTCAGGGTCTCCTCTTGTTGCCTCAGGTGGAAGATCGGAGCTTTCTAGAGCATCTCCCGGCCTGACAAATTGGCATGAAGGTTCTGTTTTGTTTTGAAGAGGGCGTCTTCCAAGAAACCCTGTGTTTTCAATGAGTGACCCGCGCATGGGATATTAAGGTTGCAAGATGTAATCCAGGTAATCTAATACAATGCCTGCTTAAAGCCTAGATGGATGCCGTGATCGATTTCTTTCTGTTTGTTTCCTTCTAGGGATGGGAAGCTCTCTATTCCATGCCCGCAGCCAACTGCAACTTAGAACTCTGACCTACTGAAAGCATCCTTCACCCTGGCTCCCACTATATTCCATAAGTTGGGTCTCTCTCTGCCCTCTGGGGCTGCATGAGATGGGACAGGGCCCCAGAGAAGTAATTCCTGGCCTTGTCATTTCATAAAATAAACTTGTTCATCAACTGGATGGCAGGGTATCGTGACGGAGGTTGTAACATGAGCCAGGGGCTAAGCCGTCACAACTCAAACCCAGACCTTTCCACTTACTAGCTGTGTAATACTGGGTAACTTGTTTCCTGTGTGACTTTGGGGATGTTCCCTGGCCTCCCTGAGCCTCAGTCTCGTCATCCTTCTCAGTGGTTGAGAGAGACTCAGTCTGTGCTCTTGGCAAAACCACATAGCACAGACTGCCATGAGGGGGCTTGGGATGGTAGGTCCAGGTTCCTGGGGGGCAGTCAAAGGAGCTGGCTCTCACCTCTGCACTTCTCCAAAGTGAGTAGCCATTTAAAGCGTTCCTCCTGATATAGGGTGTTCCAGATCTCTCCCCTCTCAGCCGACCCACTCTCAACATGCCCCTCCTCTGAGGTTCTAGAGAGGATGGTATCTCCAAAGCCAAACTCCCTGAATTCATCACAGTAGAAACAGATTCCATTTAATTGGATAGTTTTTTTTTTTTTTTTTTTTTTTTTTGTCAATAGGAAGGGGGCTATGTCTTGATACTGCTCTAGTCTGGGCCATACTTGTCTCTTGCTTGGACTGGTGCAGTAGCCAGTTGTCCACACAACAGCCTTCCCAGTCCCATTATAACGTGGGCCCTGGACAAAACTTTTCCAGTGGTGAGCATCACAAGGCATTTTTCAGCCCTCTGTCTGGGGCCATTGTGAAGAGGGAGACCTCCCTCTTCATCCTCTCCTTCTGGTCCTTCTCCCTTTTCTCACGCCAGCGCGCTCCAGCCTTGCTGGCCTCCTCCCTGCTCCTCGTTTGTGCCGAGCTCCATCCTGCTTCAGAACCTTTGCACTTGCTGGCCTGGCCACCCTCCACGGTTCTCCGCGTGATTCGCGCCCTCGTTGAAGTCTTGACTGAATGCCACGTCTCACAGAGGGTGTCCCTGAAGCCATCCTATCTGTACTGGCCCCTCACACGTCTGTCATCCCCTGTCTGTCACCCTGCTTGGTTTTCCTTCACACAACTTTCTGCAGCGTGACAATACATCATCTCCTCGTTGTCTCCTGTTTGCCCTCTTACCCTGAATGACTTTGATTTCCATGACCCCCGTGTTGGAGCAGGTCTCAGAGAGGAAGTGTGACCTTGTAAGTGTGACCACGGGCTCTTCTTCCACCACCTCCTTGTGCGTGTTGTTGGCTAAATGACCTGGCCTCTCTGAGCCTCAGTTTCCTCATCTGTGAAATGCAGGCGGTGCTAATCTCATCGGACTGGAGGGAGGTTCATGTCCACGATGCACGTTGAGTCCCCAGCAAGAGGTAAGGACTTGATAGATGTCAGCGGCTCTTGGATATCACCCTGCTTGGGCGAGTGAGGGCAACAGGCCGCCTAATAACATATTCCCAGCGAGGGGCCTCCTTTGTGGCTCGTTGGCCTTCCCAGCTGATAGTAGGTGCTCAATAAATGCGCGTTGGGTGAATGACAGGGTCGTGACCATGAGCAAATGGGTCTGCCCCACCTGAACCCCACAGCCCTACCGTGCTCTGAGCGACGTCCAAGCCCAAGTGTACAAGATCTGAAAACGAACGGGGGCTTCGGAGGGAGATTATGTTGGAAGTGACTGTCACGACTCCAACATTGCCGTCGTCATTATTTTTTTCGAATGAGTTCCCTTTTGCTCTTGCCTTGAAGCTGGCGAGTGGGAGTGGCCTTTCTTTGCCTGAGAATTCAAGTACTCTCTTGCCATTTTTGGAAAGCTTGGTTAATGCGGACCGGGTGACGAGGCAGAAAACGAAATTATCCTGCCACTCGGGGAAGGCCACACACAAAAAATGCCTCAATGTCATTTTTTTTTCCTAAGTTGTTTTGTCTCAAACAAACAAACAAACAAAAAAACAAAAAAAAAAAAACTCCACAAGCTTTGGTGAGAGTTCATAGGGTATGCCGACTTTTATATACTAATTATTTTATTTTGCCTTCGCTTTCCATCATAAACACTTTCTTCATATCATTAACAATGCTTTCTCCCTGTCATCTTTAGAGTGAGGGAATGTTCCCGTGTGGCTGTGTCAAGGCTCCCCTGAAATGATCTTTTGGGGGTCGTCCCCTGGCCACTGCCATTATAAATAAGGCCACGATGAACACCTTGTCCCAAGGGTCGCCCTGCATCCCTGATCATTCTGGATGCCGGAACGGTGCAGGCAGAACATTGGACTAAAGAATCTCCCAGGGTTGAGGACCCTTGCCTGATTATCATTGTTATCAGCCCTGCTCGAGAAACCAGAAGCTACTAGACTCGTTTATGCATTCGTTCAACGTGGAATTAAGCATTTGCCATGTGCAAGGCAATTTTTACCTGAACGAACTTTCCATCCACCCACCCACCCACCCACCCACTCGCCATGCCTTTGCCTCTATTTTTTCAGGCATCTTTTGGCCGTAAAACTCCGCTCCCAGCCTATTTCTCTGCTTTTTATCCCATTCTGCCCATCTGATGCTCTTGGCAAATACGGCCCCCCTCTCCTGAGCCAGCCCAGCCCTCCCTCCCCTTCGACCACGGCCCTCCTGTTGTTTGGCTGTGGTGCCCACCTGCGAGCACCTGTCTCCCGGCCTGTGAGCTCTTTGGAGGAGGCGGCTGGGACTCATTTGCCCCTAGACCCCAAGACTAGTGCAGGGCCCCATGCATGCCAAGTGCCCAACAGCGTCCACCGAGGGGGGTGTCTGCTTTTCATCTGTCCATCCATCTCCTGTCGTCTCATCTATTTAAAAATTTGGCTGGCCTCTACCACTCGCGTACACGGAACTGTGTTCGAAAGACAGTCCGTCTTTGGGTCACGACTTGCTGAATTTCCACATATGTGGACTCCCATGGAACCAGCAGCTAGATCAAGATTTAGAACGTGTCCAACACCCCAGAAGGCACACCGCCTCCCCCCCCCCCCCCAGGTTAACACCCCACCCCGGGGGGAACCGTTCTCCTGACCCCGATTGCGTAGCTTAATTTCACCTGGTTTCCATCTCATGCAAATGGGATCCTCCAGGTTCTCCTCTTTTGCTGACAAGTGAATCTGTGGGACCCATGCACGGACGCGGCCCTGGCTGCCTCTTCTTGACTGTGTGTGAGACGTCATGTTGTTTACAGAGAGGTCAGACTTCCTTCCCTTCCTTCTCTTCCCCCTCCCCTCTTCCTCCCTCAGCTCTGAAGGGGCCCATTTGCTCATTGTCGGGTGAGAAGGTCAGTGCCCCAGCCATGCAGAGCTTGGGAAGGCTCAGGTGGTTGAGGAGATGGACGGAGACAGGGACTTTCCTTGTGCAGGGAGGTGAGTGTGATGCCCAAGGCGCAGTGTGGCACAGAGACCTGGGGGGAAAGAGGCGTCCTGCTCTCATCCTGTTCAGGCTACCTGCTCGGTGCCTGTTTGTTTATTAGCGTCTCCATCCGCCCGTCCATCCACCCACCCACCCACCCACTCGCCAGGCACTAATAACACTTTCCAAGGCCAGCAACAGAGAAAGTCGCCCTCCCTCGCCTCCTGCATCCCCATCAGGCTCCCCGCCCCCCGAACTCCCCTTGTGTGAGCAGCTACCCTCACTCTGCAAAACAGCCAACTGTACCCCAGTCAGGCGCCAGGAGCCCACATTGGAGCCGGATTTGCTTTGGGGTAAGGAAGAAAAAATATGGCCAAATGTTGGGAATCGGGCGTTTGAAGTTCGCACTCCAGGACGTGGAGCTGGGGGAGATCGCACCTCCCTTGGCTGGGAGCCCCTCAGTCTGCCCATCTGGCTGCTGAGCCTGAGTGGCAGTCCCCCCCCCCAGGCCCCCAGCCCCTCCACATCTCGCCTCCCCCAGAAGGAGGGTGGGCTTGGCTGTGGCACCTCAGCTGTAGGAGCTGACGCCCCAAGTTCGGGAGCCACGTGAGGACCTTCTGTCTGGGGGGTGTGGGTGTCACTCCCCACCCCCCGGGGGGTGCCCAGGGGTGGGGACGGGGAGGGAAGAGAAGCCCCATCACAGCTTCCCAAGCCTAGGGAGCCCCGGACCTCCCTGAGATCCAGCCTCACGGCGGAGACCCACCCCCGAAACCACATGCGGGTGTCCAGGTGGCCTCGGGCAAGTCATTTCCCCTCTGCTTCCTCTTCTCCTTCACGGGTAGAGGGAGGGAACGAGCCCGGGCACATTAGGGCCTGGAAAGTTCTCAGCACAGGGACAGCCCCCAGGGAGCCCGCAACAAATGCTCTCACTGTTGCTCTGCGTAGCAAGCCGTGTGGCTCTGTGACTGGCCTTTTCCCCACTCTAAGCCTCAGTTTCCCCATCTGCCACATCTCCCACCCATTTGCTGTCTCTGTCTGCCGCCCCCAGCCTCCTGAAAGAAGCGATGCGGGACGAGGCGGAATGTGTGGATTGGAGCGGGCTGTGTGACTTGGGGAAGGTGCCTTCCCCACTCGGAGCTTACATTTTTCTAACTGCCAAACAAGGATCCTTGGGTAGCGGGCTCCGAAGGGCCTTCTAACCGTGACAACCACATCTCTGTTCATTTTAAGTTCATTGTACCGAAGGGTCTCTGATCGTGAGCCTCGAGGGTAGAGGTTTTGTGTCTATGCCAACACCCTTGCCTGGGAACCACCTTTGGCTCCAGACGTCCCAGACCAGCCGTGGCCGGTGGGCGCGTGTGTCCCCAGCAAGCGATGGCGTGTTCCAGGGAGTGTGTCGCCCCAGACGTGGCTGTTGAAGCCGTAGCTCCCAGTGGGACTGTGTTTGGACATGGGGCCTTCGGGGAGGTGATTAGGGTTGAATGAGGTGGCAAGGAGGGATCCTTGATCCATCAGGACTGGGGTCCTTTCTGGGAGGGGGCACCAGAGATCTCGCTCTCCGAGCACACGGAAGAAAGACCATGTGAGGATGTGGCGAGAAGGTGGCTGCCTGCAAGCCAGGAAGAGAGCTCTCAGCGGAGCTGAGCGGCACCTTGAACCTGGACTTCTAGCCTCCGCAGCTGTGGCCTTTCCTTACGCCAGCCTGAGCCGACCAACATGCTCTGTGTGAAGGGATTTCTGTGAATTGTCTTTGCTCGGAGGATGCTCGCTATTCTCAGTGGGTCTACATCGGGCTTGAGGCACGGGTGAGTTCACAGGACTGAGATGCATGCGGACAGGGCTTCAACCCTCCCCACCCCCGCCTCCCCCCACCCCAGTCCCTCTGGGACTCTCCTGGGAGCATGGACACATAGTTTGCAAACCTCCACTTCCTCATCTGTGTAATGGGCGTGGCAGCTTCTGTTGTGTTCACTCCCTGTGGCAGAGGGATGGGGCTCTGGTTATACATCCTATGGAAACAGCATCTGGTGATGATGTCCTGCTCAAGGCCAGTCCTTCCTTGCCCTCGGGTGGTCTGGGCTGCTTTTCAGTGGCAGCCAGCACTTAGAGACCCCCAGAGGGGTTCCGAGAGCGGAGCTTGGGTTGCATGTTACATTGTCACCTCAACCAGTCCTCCTGTCAACCCTGGGGGCCTGGCGTCCCCATCCAGCAGCGTCACGTAATGGTTAAGGAGCCAGATACAGGAGCCAAACGGCCTGGGCTTGGATCCTGATGCTGACCAGCCAAGCGACCTCTGTTTTCTCATTTGTAAAACAGGGAGAGGGATTGCATCCAACTCGTAGCCGATCAACACCCACAGAGCCCTCAGTATTGTGCCAGGGGCAGCGTAAGATGGCAATCACTGGTCACTTGTCATTATCATCCCTATTTCGCGGATGGGGAAACTGAGGTCATAGAGCCGTAGTTCCAACCTGGCCACTCACCTCCAAGTCCCCGTTTCTGGAATACCACTGGCTCTTATTTGCGAGACGTTCCCCTGTTGCCCTCGCGGTGAGATCCAAATCCCTCTCGGTGCACTTAGATCCCTCCGAGGCATGAGGGTGGCCACCTCCTCTCCAGGCCCACGTCTTCCCCGTGCCTTTGAGGTCCCACCAGCTCTTAAAATGACTCTCAGTTCTGAAACCTGCCACCTCTCTTCTTCCTGTAAGCCACTGGCTGCTTTCTGGTACGGATCCTTCAAGGCTACGTTTAAAGATCACCTCCTCAAGGAAGCCTTCCTGGAGTCCTCCTCCGTGTTCCCACCACCTCCACACTCACTTCTACGGCAGCCCTCGTCTCACAACGTCCCGTAGCGCGTCCCGGGGCCCATTCTCCTCCTTGCAGCTGCCGTGATTCCCCAGGGTCTACCATGCTTCCTAATACTTGCTGAATGGATGAATAAATGAGGAGATAACTGTAAAAGTGGGGGAGAACCATATTATCATGTTCTAAACTTCCAGGAACATCATTATATTTTATTAATACAACTTGTTTCAGCCTTTCTTAGCGGTGTCTTTGGTAAAGCAAAATTATTTAATTTTGATGAAGTCCAATATATTGATTTTTTTTTGCTTTTATGGCTCATGCATTTTTATTCTTTTCGTGTTTTATTGTAAAAATCTTTTTGAGAGAGAGATAAAGAGAGGCAGAGGGTCAGAGGGAGAGAGAGAAAATCCCAAGCAGGCTCCATGCTCGGTGCATAGCTGGACATGGGGCTTGATCTCACGGCCATGAGATCACGCCCTGAGCCGAAATCAAGGGCTGGAAGCTCAACCGACCGAGCCACCCAGGCGCCCCTAAACATCTTTAACAAATTTGTTAAATTTGTGTGAGCTGTAGTTTTCAGCACAGGGCCTGGCACACCAGTTTTTGCAAGCGAATAGATGGATGGATGAACAGTGAACGAATAGCTCACCCTACTCTCAACCACCTGAATCCGTGTGCAACGTATTGTGAGGAGTAAACAGGTGGGCAGAAAACCACAAGCAAAAACACAACGAAAACGGGCCAATGAATTCATTCTCCTAGAGGTAGAATTTAATTTTTTTAATGTTTATTTATTTTTTTGACAGAGAGAGAGACAGAGCATGAGCAGGGGGAGGGGCAGAGAGAGACGCGGGGCTCGAACCCATGGACTGTGAGATCATGGCCTGAGCTGCAGTCGGATGCTCAAGGAACTGAGCCACCCAGGCGCCCCTAGAAGTAGAATTTAAACCCAGAGCATCTCCCTCTTTGTAAAGGTGATCAAAATTCTGTATGGGTTAGAAAAAGCACTATCTTAACAGCAACAGCAAAGATTTGCAAATTGGGCCATGTTAAAATTTGAAAGCATTTTTTCACCAAAGGATGACAAGAGAATGAAAAGGCAAAGCTGCAGGTGGGGGGGGTGGGGTGGGAGGAGAAGTTTGAAATGCACACAGCAGGAGAAGATTGGTTTCCAGAGTAAGAAAGGGACACACAACCCAATAGAAGAAGGGGCAAAACATGTGAACACGCCCCTCACTACAGAGGACACATGGATGACCGATGGGTATATAAAAAGGTGTGCAACCTCATTAGCCACTAGTAAAACGCAAATCGAGCACGCCGATGTCCACTGCACGTCCAACAGGATCCTAAACTCAGTGAAACAGATACTATTGAGTGTCGGCCGAGGTTTGGAGCCACCAGAACTCCTGTAGCCTGCTGGGAACCTCAGCTGGTGCTGCCACGTTGGAGATTTGTCTGGCAGCTTCCGCTAAAGCTGAACCCGCTCCTGTCCTGCGGCCCATCCGTTCTACAACCAAGCACACACCCAGGAGAATGGTTTACATACGTTCCCCCAAATTATGCACAAGAATGTCGGTCGTGGCACAATCTGCAAGGACCCCAAACAGAAGACTGCCCCTAAGTATGTATAAGTAAATGGGGGCAGAGTTGCACCGTTGAATACCATCTGGAAGTAAAAATGAACGAACCACTTGTCCATGCAAATGCAGCCACGTGGATGAATCTCATGGAATAATAGTGAGCAAAAGAAACGCAAAGACACAAAACAACATCCTGTCTGATTCCATTTACGTAACGTTCAACAATGAGCAAAAGCGATCCATGCAGGAGGAAATCACGATGGTGGTGCCCTTGGCCGTGCAAGAAAGGGGTGCTTCCGGAAGGCTGGTCATTTCTGTGTATTAACCCAGGTGATTACTCTCAGGCCCACTTGGTAGAAAGCCGGAAAGCCACGCATTCATGATGCATTCACTTTTCTGTTTATGAGCCGCACATCACAAATACTATCAAAAATAAAATGACTGCCCTGCCAAATGAAGTTGAGGACAATTTGCCAGCCACCCTGCAGGGTCTTGGGGCCCTCTGGGCCAGGGGGGCGTCAGCCTCCACTCGCCATTCCTCAGAGCCTATATTAGGGAGAAGAAATCCTTTTCTCCCCCTTTCCTATTCTTTCCTCTGCCTTGGCCCGGAGCTATTGTACATACGCAAATATGACAATCTCAGCCATTGAGACAACCTCAGCTATTTATAGCTGGAGTCTTGCAACACTTATCCCAGCCGCCGCAGACTTTAGGAAGCCGAAACACACCCACCACACACACACACGCACACACACGCACACACGCACACGCACACGCACACACTCTACACAGAGTATATTTTTTTTCCCCAGGATATAAATTTCCCATCCCATTGCAGTCTGGGCCGTCGCATGCAACATTGATTGTCTGTTATATTACATTTATTAAGAAGTGATAACTTGTAATAATTGGATGTTAAATTAAAGAACTCTCTCCTAGTTATTGCCGTCTCAATTATAACTGTCGCTGGCTGGCAGTTATAATGATATATGAGGGTTGTATTTTACGCAGCCGACCATGACCTGGTGAGTAATATTCCCCCAGCTATGGGGGCACTCATGCACTCCTTGGCTTCTAATGCCTTGCTTGGGTGCTGATTGGAATATTAAGTTTCTGCAAGGCTGCAGCTCCGAAATCCACACAGGGAACCGCGGCCTCTCCACAGCTCAGAGCCCCCCTCTGGCAATCTCCCCACCCCCCCCCGCCTCCCGCTTCTCCTCGCTGGTACATGTCCAACTCGTTTCGGCTTTGTTTTATGGTTATAGGCATCAGGTTTATTTGGTGAGTTATAAAGTCGTAAAACGTGGGCGAGAGCGTGTTTGTGGTTTCCTTTTTAGACGGAGCGGCTGCAATTAGCTCTTGGGTCCAAATGTCAGCGGGCAGGGGCAGCTGGAGGTGGGCCGGGGGGCCGGGGCCGGGGGGGGGGGTGCGGGGTACGACTGGATTTGTTTAGAAGAATCCGATGGGGAAATCCGGCTGTGTTTCTGCAGGGATTGTCAGGGAGAAGTGGCTCCGAGCGGCCCGGAGATGAGGTTTCAGTGCGATTTTGAAGGCTCGAGACGGTTCCTACCCTTCAGGGCTTTTGGCCCCTCCGCGGATGAGAGGGGCCGCTTCGAGAGCGGAGCTGGGAGGTAGAAGTGGCTTCTGGCATGGCGGAGGGGCCACGGGACATTTAAGGCGCTATTACGACCGGGGCCCTCGGGAGCCCTCTGTACATCCTGCAGTCCTCCCCGGATGGAGGCTATCACTTTGAATTTTTTTTTAAACATTTATTTATTATTGAGAGACAGAGAGAGACAGAGCACCAACAGGGGAGGGGCAGAGAGAGAGGGAGACACAGAATCCGAAGCAGGCTCCAGGCTCCGAGCTGTCAGCACAGAGTCGGACATGGGGCTTGAACTCACAAACCGAGAGATCATGACCCGAGCCGAAGTCGGACGCTCAACCGCCTGAGCCACTCAGGCACCCCAAGAGGAGGCTGTCACTTTGTATCACTTTGTGTTCGCGTCCCGCAGCTGCTGTAACAAAGCACCACAAATTAGGTGGCTTCGAACAACAGAAATGTTGTGTCGCACAGTTCCGTGTGCCAGAGGTCCCAAATCAAGGAGTCTGGAGGGCTGTCTCCCTCTCAGCTTTCCACGGGAGGATCCTTCCTCACTTTTTCTTCTTCTGGGAACCTCAGGTGTCCTTTGCCTTGTGACAGCATCCCGCCAATTTTTGCCTCCTTCTTTCCATGCAGTCCTGTGGCTGTGTCTGCCTGTGTTCAAATTCTCCGCTTCTTGTGAAGCTATGAATCATGGGATTCAGGGTTCATCCTCATCCAGGATAACAGCATCTCAACTAATTCTATCTGCAAAGTCCCTGCCTCCAAATAAAATCGCATTCCCGGGGGGTTAGGACTTGACCGTATCTTTTTTTGGAGACACAATTCCAGTCGCCACACTCTCCAGTTTTATGGGAGAGAAAACAGAGCACCGGGTATTCAAGTCCACACAGCTGGCAGGTCGCGGACCTGCGATTCGAGTGGGTTCCATCTGAAGCAGGATTCTTCACTGCCTCTTCTCCCCTGGCCAGCCTCCAGGCAGCTTGGTCAAGTGGCATCCCCTAGCTCAAGGGGAGTTGGACCCCTCACAGGTAGGATCCCCGGGGTCTCGCCAGAAGGTGCTGGTGCGTGAATCATTGCTTGGGTCACAGGTATCGTTCACCTGACAAATAGTCACCGAGGGTCCCCATCTCTAAACCGACCGCAAAGAGCCAGACTTCTAGCGAAGAGAGGGAAAGACACAGGAGTGAATGAAAAGAAAATGGATGTAGAATGTCAGAAGGGGCCAAGTGCTATGAAGGAACATAAAATGGGAATTGGAGCAGGGCATCTGGGTGGCTTAGTTGGTTAATCGTCTGACTCTTGGTTTTGGCACAGGTCATCGTTGGTGAGTTTGAGCCTTGCCTCCTGCTCTGTGCTGACAGCACAGAGTCTGTTTGGGATTCTCTCTCTCCCTCTCTCTTTGCCCCTCCCCTTCTCTCTCTCTCTCTCTCTCTCTCTCTCTCTCTCAACTAAATAAACTTAAAAAAAGTTAGGAGTTAGAGCTAGGGGGTGTTTTGTCACCCCCCTGGAGATGACATCTGAGAGACACCTGGGATTGGTGAGAGTGTGGCCATATTGCGGAGAGGCGTTCCACACTGACTAATCAGCAAGTGCAAAGGCCCTGAGGCCAGTCATGTCCGTGAGGCTGTGGTGCAGTAGGGAGTGAAGAGGGCGAGGGCGTTTGCTCTGGGAGTGCTGGGGGGCACTGGGGGACCGGAGCAGAGGGGAAATGAGACGTGCTGTACATTTTAGCTTTTAGAATAGTCTGTGGGCAGTATGGAGACATTTGGAGGCAGCTACGACATTCCTGTCAAGATATGGAGGCCTGGGCTTGCGTCGTAGCCGCAGAGAGGATGAGATGTGTCCAGACTCCAGAGAAATTATGAAACCGGAGCCAACAGCATCAGCTCTATGCGCAGGGTGAGCAACGCGGGGGGCGGCATTCAGGGCAACTCCAAGGGCTTTTCCTGAAATGGGGACAGAAGAAGGTTGGTGCAGTCCTTTGCTGAAACGGAGACACTGTGCGGTGGGACATTGTAGCAGAATCAAGGTTTGGGCTGTGATCGTGTGAAGTTAGGGTGTTCGATGCCAGAGTGGGGGCCAGGGGGTGGGGGCAGAGCAGAATGGGGGGCTGCCCGGGAAGCCAGCCAAGCACCCTTCTCAAGGAGGCGGAAAGCGATGCTAATCAGAGAGACCGCACAAGACGGGGTCCATCTTGGCCACCGGGGAATCTGCGATCGGCCAGGTGAAACGGCACAGGGACCACCATCTGGTGTTCGCCTCTGTTCTCAGTGGGTTCATACCTGCCGTTCACACTAGGCCGAATCTGGGGCCAGGTCAGCTCCGCTTCTCGTCGTCGCCTTTGCTCCTAAGCTCGGTTAATAGCGGGTCTCTCATTGGACGTTACTTTCTTAAAACGAGGAACGGATCCCCTCATTTTGTGGTGCCAACGGCCTCGGAGGGAGGCAAGAACAGGAACAGGAACCAGATGCCGGATGTCTTGACCACTGCCTCCAGCCTGTCCCGTCCCCAGATGTGACAACTTTGCAAGAAATCAACCTGGGTTTGGGACTTCATTCTGCTACCTGCTTCCCTCACTCAGCTCCTCATGGCAGCCCCGGGACGTTTCAGCAAATCCGCTTTACAGATGAGAACCCTGAGGCTCAGAGACCCGAAGCCCCTACGCAAGGTCACACAGCTGGGAGGTGGGAGGGGGGCAGGGATCTGAACCTGGGCCTTTCTGGCCACAGAGCGCTCTCGTGTTCCCACTGGTCTGGCCCACGCACATGCTGTTCCTTCTGTCAGGAATGCTTTGCCATCTCTCAGCCTCCCTTCACCTCCCCACTTTTTCCCCACTCAGCTCCACTGCTGTTTCCCCCAGGAGCCCTTCCTCAGCCTTAGCATCCCCAGGCCCCTGCCACAGACCCAGGACCTCACTGCTCCTTCCTTGTAACACCTGCCAGAGTTCTTGAAATAATCATGATGTCTGCGTGAGTTCATGGTCAGAGCCCCCCACCCCAGCCTCTAAGCGCCAGGAGGCAGGGACTATATCTGGTTTCTCCATGCCTCTTGCCACTTCCTATAAAAAAATTTATACATTTATATAAATATAAAAACTCTGGCATATATATATATTATACATGTTTATTTTTGAGAGACAGAGAGAGTGAGGGGGGAGGGGTAGAGAGAGAGGGGGCAGAGGATCTGGGGATCTGCAGTGGGGCTCTGTGCTGACAGCAGCGAGCTGATGTGGGGCTCAAACTCACAGACTGTGAGATCATGACCTGAACCCAAGTTGGACATTCACGACTGAGCCACCCAGATGCCATATATATATATATATATATATATGCATATATATTTTAAATGCATACATATATTTTAAAGGAAAACTGCCACTGCGTGTGTGTTGACCTTTGTTTTAATGATTCTCTCTCCATGTGTCCCAATTGCTTACGCGGGGGCCATCAAGGGAGGGGTTCAGAGTTTATGAAACACATTGTTAGGAACGATGAACGGGATTGAGAAAGATCTCAACTTAAGTCACCCCTCTCCCCATGCTGTCTCTGCTCAACTCACCTGCCTGTCCTCCCCCACCTCACATTCTTCATCCTCTTATTCTCATTTAGTTCGTGTTGGGGCTCCAGATTTCTGTCCCCCACTCCTGGATCGTCAGCTCTACACAGCCCGGGACTGGTCCCTTCGTCTTTGCTGCTGTTGTACCCCCAGAACACAGCCCACGGCCTGACCCGGAGAAGACGCTCCACAGATGTGCGAACAAACGAGGAGCCAGGTCATTGGCACCAAAGGAACCTTTGAGACACATTTTTCCTCTTGAATCGTGACCGCTGTCCTTGGCGGCCCAGCTTCCCATTTTGCAGACGTGTAATCCAAGGTTCCGAGGCAGAAGGTGACGTATCCAGAGCTGGGGACGGAGTCCGGGCCAGAAAATCCACCTCGCCCACACGCTGTGGTTTTTTTCCAGTGACCTGTCCAGAATCAGGCTTTCTAAGGGGTTGACACGCGGCCGTCCAACGACCAGATATCTGCCGGGTGACATTTTCCTGGTGGTTTACAAGAGATTTTACTGTCCTGTAAGGGACACCTCTTAGAAATATGTTTTTTTTCTTGCTTTTCTGTAAACAGAACATCCATTCTCTCCCACTCTTGCATTTTTTTTTTAAGAATTAATTGCCCTTTTTATGGCTTTGGTGTGTTTGTACTTGTGAGAGCCCTGGCACCCTTAATCACAACAACAACATTCTCTATGAACAGAGAAAATTTGAACAGTCATTAAGCACCAGCGAATGTGGAGCGTATTAATGGGCAAACAGTAAGTCGGGGAAGAGGAAAATGTTTTTCTCTCACAAAGTACATACGAAAAGTTGATCCAAACCAACGTGCTGCCATAAATCTGTTAATTCTGGCAAATTACCGGGAGGTTTCAGGGGCGGCAGGAGACAGGCAGGCAGAGGGTGGCCGGAAGCTGCCCACCGGCTTCAGAAGGGGGTCGCGGCACCTACAAGGAGCCTACAGCTCGGCTCTGGGCCCGGAGACCGGCTGCTGTTTGCAGGAGCTTCTCGGGTCCAGGAGCCCGTGTGGCCCTTTCTCTCTAGCTAGCGGAGGGTCACATCCCGTTAAGACTGGACCCTGATGCCGGGATGAGGCGGAGGTCCAGACCTGGGGCAGCTGCGGCCCCACAGCGGGCCCCAGGGCTCTTGGAGCTCCAATCGCATTTGGGGTCTTCCCTGGGCCCCTCCCGGGGTGCCCCGCTCATCCCTCCCCTCCCCCACACCCAGCCCCAGTCTGCTTTGGGCCTGTCTCCTTTGGAGGGGACCACGTAATGCTCTATCTGTCCTGGGAGTGAATTGTGTTCAGGGCTGGGGGGCAGGGGGTTGAGTGTGGGCCGCGTGTAGCGAGTGTGTGTGTGTGCATGTGAGTGTGCGTGCGTGTGCGTCTATATGAGTGTGCTTGGGTGCATGCACGTGAGTGTGCCTGTGGGTGCATGTGTGCACGTGAGTGTGTGTGCATGTGTGTGCGTGTGGGTGCTAGCCTGGGTGCTGCTGTGTTAGAGGGGGTGTTTGGGGGTCTGCTGGTGTCACTCAAGGCTCTGGATAACAAAGAACATTTTTTCTTCTCCGTGGAAACAGAACCCAGCTTTCCAGAGGCAGGTTCTTGCCCTCTCCATCTCGCCCCGCCCCTTCCCTGCCCCCCTGTTCTCCCCGCCTCCTCCTCTGTCTCCTTCGGAATGTTTTCTTCCTGTGATGTTCTTTTTTCTCATCTGAGGGTGTCCCCTCTCCGAGTCTTCAAACCGTCTTCACGTTTTTTTTTTCTGCTTTCCATTCATATTTCTGTGTCTCGCCATCCTGCTCCTCCTCCCCCGTCCCCCCCCACCCTTGCCCCCAAACACGCTGGTCTGGAGAGTCTGGAGTTGCCACACTGCCGATGTCTGCAGGAGCAGGAAGAAACCCAGACACCTCTCCTCTGATCCAGCCTTAGTTCAGAGTCCGCGGGGCTCGGAGGCGACAGCAGGCTGCGATCGGCCAAGCCCCCTCTTCGGCCCCGTCTCCCTGGGATGCGGCCCGGGCCCGGGGGGCCGGCAGCAGGCTGCGGGCCTCTGTTGACCTCTTCCTTTCCCCGGCTGATAAAATCTGCTCGCTCCTGTCCGTCCCCCCACAGCCCGGCTGGGGTTTGCCCTGTGCTGCCTGCCAAGCGGGCTCCTGGGCCATGCGCTACAGCACGAATAGGTTAATGTGCTTACAGTAAATCCCGTCTTGGTCACACGCGGCAGGAAGGGGCCGCTTTGGTGAACCATCTATTACTGAGGCTGCTATTTCCAATGTGTTTCACATGATGATTCGGCCACGCTGCCACTTGGCACTTCTTCTGGGCTTGGAGGAATCGCTTCCCCAGAGGTGACCCTCGGCGGGAGATTGCATGTCGCTGCGTGAGGAATGGCCGCGGCGGGCGTGATGGGTAGGCTGTCTGCCTCCGCTGACCTCAATCGCTCTCCCTCGGCGCAGCTGCTGGGGCAGACGGGGGTTGACACAAAGTGCTTATAATTTCTGTTGGAAGGCGGTGGAATGATAATGGGGTGCTGGGCACCGAGCAGTTGGCCAAGGGGCTGGCCTGAGCAGGCTCAGAACCCCTGCCGGGAGCGGCCACCCTCATAGGGACCATCAGGTCTGGGGTTAACGGAAGGGAGGCCTGGGAGGAGAGGGGGCAGGGGGCACGGGGGCGGGGTGTCTGTGGATTCCAAAGCCTGGCCTTGAGGGCGCGGAAGCCAGCAGGCCAGGCAAAGAGTGACTGTGCTGAGCACCCCAGCACCGTTGCCGGGCTCTGTCACAAACATCCTCCCACCCAGTGGCCAGCGGCCCCGTCAGCATGCTGCCCAGCTGGAGAGCAGAGGCAGCATGGCCAGATGCTGACAAACCCCAACCCCGCGCTCAAGTGCCAGCACGGCAATCCCTAGCCCCGTGGCCCTGCGCACCTGACGGGACCACACTCGTGTCTCAGTTTCCCCATCTGCAAGGTGGGGTGGGATCCATGCCCTCCCATGGGGTCATTTTGAGCAGCCGGGGAGGCAAGGTCGTAAAGGACGTACGACAGGGCTGAGCGCAGAGCAAGCTCTTCGGAAGTATTATTAGGATCGCTGTCTTCGATGGTGTCCGTGACTGCATCAGGCAGACTGCCTTTAGACGAGGCGCAAAGACATGAAGAAGCCTGTTGCCAGGTGTAAAAGCTCTCAGGAGTTGCAACCAGGTGTAGAAATCAGCTCTTTCGTAGTCTAACTCACCTCCCCGGGGATGGTCCTTCTGAGGTTGATCTCCCTCCCTCCTTCCCTCTCTCCCTCCCTCCTCCCTTTTCCCCCTGTTCCCTTCCTTTCCATTAACTGTTAATTTTCCCTTTCAATCATGAGACACACCGGGGACTCGGTCACGTAAAAGCCACTGGAGGGTAAGCGTGATCACTTTGGAGGACACCGCAGACAGGGTGAAGATGGCCGCCCTTGGCATGACCCTGTGATGGAGCGGGTACTCAATGACGACCACGCTGTCAGCGGTCCTGGGTTCAGAAGTCTCCCTGAGCAGACCACTTCTGCCTCTGGGCCTCAGTTCCTCCCTCAAAATATGCCGGATCAGGTACCTAGGAGCCGGGTCCTCCTGGCCCCAATCCCGCCTCGACTTGGCGACGGCAGAGTGGCCACGGGCAAGTCACGTCCTCCACCTCCCCGCAGCTTCTGGGTTTGCATCTGCAGAGTCTGAGGCTTAGAGGAGGAGAAGGATGCTCTCTGGGATGCAGAGGGGCTGGTGCATCCTGACCTGACCTTGCTTTGTGGAGCTGGGCTGACTGTATCCCGCACCTGCGAGCAGTAGGCTGAACTAGGCTATACTTAAACAAACAAACAAAAAAAGGAGCTACAGGTGTGACTACGCATACTGAAAATAGTTAAGCTCTGCAGAGTGTACTGGGGAGGGGTCTGATAGGATGGTTATGCTATTTTATGCTACTTTACGAGATTTCCTTTCTGCCATCCTTCTTGCATTAAAAACATTTTTTTAATGTTTATTTTTGAGAGAGAGAGGGAGACGGAGCACGAGGAGGGGAAGGGCAGAGAGAGAGGGAGGCACAGAATCTGAAGCAGGCTCCAGGCTCCGAGCTGTCAGCACAGAGCCCGACGCGGGGCTGGAACCGGCGAACCGTGAGATTGCCACGAACTGGCTGAGCCACCCAGGCGCCCCATCCCTCTCGAGGTTTTATATCAGGATACTTTCTATCTTGTAGGCACCTTGTCTTTTGCTTTTCGGTTGAGTGCAGGCACGAGCGTAGGGATGGGGTTGGGGGAGCTGGGTTGTGTGGTCTTCAGTTGGGCTCATTCCGTCTCTGGGCGGGTGTTCACTCGTGGGTGACCTGAGCACCCCTACAAGCTGATCAGGGCTGTGGTCGTGGGAGGTTGGTAGCACTCCGAGGTCTGGAAGGCTGGGCTGTGTCCTAGAGTACGCGCACAAAATAACGGGCTGTCTTGTCTCACGTGTCCATGCCGAGACCTAGGAGTCCAACTCCCAAACCGCATGGATAGAAAGGGCAGCCCTTCTCAGACACCCAAACCTGACATCAGGCTCCTGCTTGAAAGCCATCTGAGCTTGAATCTCCCCGGAAGCAGACTTGGAGATAGAGATGCAAAGGGAAGAAGTATTTGCAGAGGGGAATCCTAGGATGCCCCCAACAGGGGAGTGGGGAATGCTATAAAGCCAGTTATTGAGGGTGCTTAATCTAGATTAATCTAGATTAGTCTAAATTAATCTAATTTCTAGAGAAATTGTAGAAAACACCGTCAAACACAAACTTCAGCACCATCCAGGGTGCAAGGAGTGAGGGAACTGAGGTATTGATACACTGTCTCGCTAGAGTCAGTGGGTGAGGGCCACTCTCCATTGGGGCTGGTGAATTCCCTGGGACTTCTAGCCTACCCTGTGGATCTCTAGACTATTCCCTAAGACTTAAAGAGACCTGCAGCGAAGCACCCTGCATCAATGAGATTTGAGGGAGGCAGGCAGGTTCTGCCAGAGATATTAAACAAACCTGCCTGGGTCTGGGTATCCTTTGCTCATAGAACTTTCCCTATTTCTCTAGGTGGTGTTAATGGCTCTCCCCACGCTTGTATGCAAACTGCCTCCAGTGGGATGCTTCCTACAGCCATGTTTTACTGTCTGTTTCTTTGTCCATTTGCCCCCATCCTGTGCTCCAGCTGTGAGCTCCACGAGACAGGGCTGTGCCTCATCCAACTCTGAGTTCCCAGAATAAATGCTCAACATTCAAAAAATAGATGAGTCTGTGGAGATGGGGCAGGCAGAGGAGAGAGAGCGAGAGCACTAATGGTATGAGGACAAACCAGCAAGGAGAGGTACCAAAGCCCTTGTAGGCAGCAGACATCTTGGGCTGCCAATATGAGGACACTCTTGTCTGGACTTGCCCCAGTTCTGACCATCAGCATCCCCACCCAGGCGCAATTTCAGGAACAGGAGAAGGGGAAATCGCAGCCGCACCCTTAATAAACTTGAGGCCTTTGCTCACTGTGAATGGGAACAGATGAATCTGAGATCATCCTTGGCAAGGAATGCCAGGAAGCAGAATGCTCCTTTTTGGATCTTGACGGCCGAATCTCGACAGAGCTTCTGGCTTTATTTCCAACCTGTTGACACCTGTAATAACCATGAAGAGTTTGAGATCATCTGCTGGGCCCTGATGCTCATAGGTGGTCCTGGGTCACTGGGAGGGAGGCGGCGATGGGTAGTCTCGTACGCAGGACTCGGCCGACGTGAGCGTTTTCCGTGACAGCGCCTCGGCCGGGATGCCCAGAAGATGGGAGGTGACCACTTCCTGTTTCAACACTTCCTGTCGAGAAATACACAGGAAGGGGAGAGAAGTGGGCAGGGAAGCCATTTTTTTTTTTTTCAGAGCGTGGGTGGCTCCTAGATGCCAAACGCCTATGTGAGCAGGAGAATGCCCGCGTGGACCTCTTAGCAGGGGCGCTAGCTGCTCGAAGTGGGAGCACACGGGCGATCTAAGCCACAGGCGAGGCTTCCAACCAACCCATGAAGAAAACAAGGCGCAGGCAGGCAGGGAAAAGAGGCTGTTACTGAAAGGTCAAAGCTTTTCCTCATTTTGACAGCCCTCGCTTTTGTCTGTATCATCTAGGAAATTCCACAATCACACCTTTGACTTTTCATTTGGATGCCCAGTACCTGGGCCAGTGCTAGTCTCCTTGCAGAGACACTCTGCGTGCCGAACACACGACCAGTTGGGGGAACGAATGAATGAATGAGTGTATAGCCAGGAAAACCAACATACCTTCCCTATCCCCGGCGAGGTCAGTGGCTCCCAAACCTGTATAGACGTCAGAATCTCTTGGAAAGCTGGGCCCATCCCAGGAATGTTTGATTCAGCAGGTCTGGGCTGGGGGCCCCGGGCAACTTGCATTTCTAACAAGGTGATGCTGACGCTGCTGGCCCCGGGGAACCTTACTTTGGGAACCCCTGCTCAGGCAGCCGCTGCTTCTCAATCTTGGTTGTGCGCTGGAACCCCTTGCAGTCATTTTTACAACTGTCTTGACTCCCCAGGATCCTTTCCGTCCAAGAGATTCTCACGTACTTGAGCTGAGGTGTGGCCAGGCTTTGGGGTGTTTAAGAGCTCTCCATGGAACTTTGAGTGCACAGCATAGATGGAACACCTCTTCCTGTCGTGGCACCTTCCCTTGACTTCCTTGGCGGCTTTAACGAGTTGGTTGGAGGCCTCACATGCGGGTTAGCTCACCTGGGGACCCCCAGCTTCCTGTCCCCTTGCCCTCCACCCCCCCAAAGCCCACTCCCCTGCTGTGCCCTGTGGCTCTTCTGGGTGGCAGTTCCCAGGCTGTCCGTTCCCCGAGTCGCCAGCCCAGCCCTCGCCCGCCTCGTGCACTGCGGTGTCTATTAAGAGCAGATGCTAAACCATTTCCAACAGGCCTTGAAGCTAATGTACTGCCGGATGGATTCGGAAGGGCCTATTTCTTTGCGTGCCGAGAAAGAGAGTGAATTAATGCTTGATGAAAACCTCCAGAGAACCCGAGTCAGGGCTGGGGGGAACTTGGTGGCTAAATCAACAGTTATAAACTCGCCCAGTCATTTTTCATTATTTGGTACATTGGAAAGATATTTTCCTTTTCAAATGCAGTTGGAAATCCGTTTGGTCAAAAGTCGGTCGGAAACCTCATCACGGTTGCCCCTGAAAACTCGCAGCCTCTGTCAGGGGACGGAAGAAAAATGGCCCAGGTCCCCAGCGGATGTGGAGGCAGCAGGGCCACGAAGGGGCATAAAACAGGGGCTGCCTTGGGGCGGGGGGTGCACGATTTTTCAGATGCGTTGCCCCCGAGTCCAAGCTTTGACAAGGGCCTGAGTATATGGTGGCTGACGCTGTGGATGTGGCAGGTGAAGTCACGTGTCTCCTCTGTTTGTCTTTTTAATTTTTAAAACATGCTTTTATTTATTCTTTAGAGAGACAGAGCATGAGCGGGCGAGGGGCAGAGAGAGAGGGAGACACAGAATGGGAAGCAGGCTCCAGGTTCTGAGCGGTCAGCCCAGAGCCCGACGCGGGGCTCGAACTCACGGACCGCGAGACCATGACCTGAGCTGAAGTCAGACGCTCAACCGACTGAGCCACCCAGGCGCCCCTTTGTCTCCTCTGGTTTTAAGGCCAGAACGAATCTGAGTTCCACCTGCTCTGACCTCATGGGGACCTTTTGTTAGCCAAGGGGCGAGCGGAGCGCCAAGGACAGGATCTCTGTCAGGGGCAGAGCTTCAATTGGCGGTTCTCTTCCCAACAGCCACAGGAAGAGGGAAAACCCTGGACAGGGCAATGGACTGTGGTCTGAGCTGTGATGGCCCTGCCCGCTCCAGGCTGTGTGTCCTCAGGTAAGACACCGGTCTCTCTGAGCCTTAGTTTCCCACTTTTATGCAAATGAAAGGAATGGGGCTGTGGTGAGGAGACCCTGAGAACATAGGGTGCAGGTCTCTGGCACCTGCTCCAGCATGGTACAGGAGCCTAAGTCGGGAAAGGTCATATTATTGAGGGCCAGAGACAGGAAAAAGGGAGGAGAGAGAGAGAGACAGGAGAGAAAGAGAGATATTGAGAGGCAGCATAGGAATGAAAAGCATGAGTTGCACAGAGAGACCCAGAGGAGAGAGGAAATGATGATCTTAGGACCAGCATACTTTTGTGACATCTGAGATCTCCAGGGCCCAAAGCTCTGAGTCATCCAAAAGGTTGGTTTCAAAGGAGATTCCAAAAGGGAGCTGCCTTCCCTGCCAGCTGGGGTGGGGTCAGCTTCCCCACTCAAGGATGCCAGGGCCCCCTCTCAGTGAAGAGAGAGAAGACTGTCTCAGACTCCAGCCCCAGAGGGCACAACTTTTCTGTAGTGATCAGTGACTGCATTGGGTTCAGGATGAGAGGGCTGAGGAACACGGGCTGCTTCTTGCCACGGCAGACACAGCCCTTACAGCACTTCTGGAAGAGAGAACCTCTTCTTCCAGTGGACCTCGCCCTGCCCCAGGGCCTATGGCTCTGCAAAGCCTTTATGCAGTCACCAACCTGGTTAGCTGTACTTGGCGTCCATTGCCCCTTCTTTCTTTTTATTCATTCCTTCAAGGCCATAAATGAAACACCCTCCTAATTTATCTCTTTGTCTGCATGCATAGCTCCCTCTAACCCTCGTTGCCATTCTTAACATACCATTCGTGAATGGGAGGGCCCAGGAAGCCCTCCTTCCTGATGAAATTTCCCATCACTGTTGGGATGAAGACGCAACTACTTTCCAAGGACTAGGGACACCTGTATGGTCCAGGCCCTGCCTGCTGCTCCTACCTTGCCCCACATCAGTTACCCCTCCATATCTGGGATCCAGTTACACTGTCCTTTTAACGGGCTTCTCTTGCCCCAGGGCCTTTGCACGTGTCATCCTTGCTACCTGGAACATTCTAGCTGTGCCCATCTCCGGGTTCATTTGTCCTACTTTAGGTCTCAGTTCCACATCACTTCCTCAGGTAGGCATGTCCTGATTCCCAGCTATGTGAAATGCCCTGTCCTGACACCAGGTTCCTGTTTCTTACCCGACAATAATCAAAATAGGGTCGACCTCCACCCACCCCCCACCAGACTGTGAGCCCCAAGGCACAGGGCATATCCATTCAGCTCACTGGAGCTCAGCCACAGGAGCCTCAGGACCCCCGGAGACTGGTCTGAGTGTGGGGCTGGATTTGTATATCCCTGCATCAGGCACTGGGAAGGCCTTGGGGTGGATGTCAAAACTGGGCATGGAGACCAGATCTAAGGAAGCAATGGAACATGGTCAGGCAGAGCGGCCAGCAATGTGGGTGACCTTGGGCAAGCCTCTCCACATAGCTGGGCCTCAGTTTCCCCATCTAGAACGTGGGAACACCACCTTTCTTGCGAGTTTGAGTCTGGGGTCTGTCTCAAGCCCGGTTCCGGTTGGCATGGCTGGAGGGCAAAGGATCAGGGTGGAGGGAGAGAGGGGCACCGAGGTAGAGCAGTGGAGCCACCTGGCCAAGCTGTCAGGCTTCCGGCCCCAGGAGAACTTGACCCCCCAAGTCAAGGACAACGCCACCAGTGGAGAAATGGCAGCTTCTGTTGGCTCGCACACAACCTAGCACTGGCCATGCTATATCTCACTGACTCCCTGCCAAGTTCAGGAGGTGCAGGCCATTGAACCCATTTCACAGATGAGGAAACTGAGGCTCAGACCCACGACCTGACTTACCAGCCTCAGCACGCACCATGATCCGCTGTCGCCTTGAGGACTCGGCCCCTGTGGTCCCTCTCCTGGCTGACGTCTACTAAGCAGTCACGATGTGACTGAACAGCTGAACTCATCCAGACCTCCCTGAGACCCCAGCCCCTGTCGGGGCCTCCCCTGGGCTCCAGGGTCTTCAGACTCACCTGATGGATGGTGGTAGTACTTGCTACAAAGGTCCCTTTGATGCCTGTCACCCACATCAGCCTGGAGCCCTGGAGAGCAGCCTGGGTCTCAGCCAGACCGGTCCAAGGCCAGCGAGGTACCTGGCCCACTGGTGAGGGCTCTCTGTAAACATCCTACACAGACTGGTGGCTGAGTTTTTGCTCAACAAATATTAATGACGCCCAAAATAACCTATGCCACGCTGGACAGAGCCCCTGCCCTCTGGAAGCCGGACAGACCTTCAGATGCCGGGGCTCTCACGCGGCAGAGTCCGGCTCAGACCCCAGGCTCTTCCTCGGCCCAAATTTCAGCCAAAGCCAAATCTCAGAAAAAAACAACTCCATCCTCCGGGCATTCTGGCCCAAATGCTGACTCACACCCCTTCTCTAGGGGAGGAGCCTTCCGTGACTCTCCCAGCTTCTGGTGGGAAGCTGCCTCTGCCTCCAGTGGCCCCTGCCTCTCCTCTGTGCCTGTGGGTCCTTATCTTTTACGGGCTCCACTCTTGGGATTTTGGACCCACCTTCATCCAGTTTGACCTCACCTTAACTGAATTACACCCTCAAAGGCCCTATTTTTGAGGGAAGCCACATTCTGAGGTTTCTGGTAAACGTGACTTTTGCAGGGGCCGCTGTTCAACCCACTACCATAAGGATTCACTCTAGGGGCACCTGGGTGGCTCAGCCGGTTACACATCCATCCGACTTTTGATTTCGGCTCAGGTCATGATCTGACCGTTTATGGGTTCGAGCCCCACATCGGGCTCTGCTCTGACAGCACAGAGCCTGCTCGGGATCCTCTCTCTCCCTCTCTCTCTGCCCCTCCCCTGCTTGTGCTCTCTCTCAAAATAAATAAATCAACTTAAAAAAAGGATACATTCTAAGGGTAAGCCAGTCAGTATCTAAAGTCCAGCCTTCTAGATTTTATCTCCCAATGCCCTAATAGTTATAAATATATATAAATAGCTGTGTGTGTGTGTGTGTGTGTGTGTATTTCAATCAATCTTTAAAATAACTCCTTAGTTGGCATACCAATCCCATTATACACGTGAGAAAACAGAGGGCTACACAGTGACACGCCCAAGGTCAGCCTGCTGACAGATGCCTCCCAGGGTCGGTCAGCACAGGCATTCAGGCAATGGCTGAGTCTTACCACCTGGACGAGGCAGGCAGGGCCTTTCCGTGGCCTGTGGCCCACAGAAGCCTAGCACCGTCTTGATGAAGGGAGCGGGGATCAACGTCAGGGGCGCGGAGCCGTGGGGAGGGGGCATCACCGCCCAGTGGGCTCGCTGCCCCGCCAGACCGCCCTCCCAGGCACATTGCTGCCTCGGCCAGGCGTAGGCAGCCCGCAAGTAAACAGTGTCTGAAACCTATTCTCATTAGGCTAATTTACGAATAAATTACCATATTCAATGGCCTTATTTTTACTGCTCGTTAACAGGCCCATGATAGGATGATAATTACGGGATTTTAAGTGGCTAATGGCAGCTGGGGCGTCAAAAGCAGTTTTTACGAATCTGTTTATGGCAGTGAAGGTGACAGGAGGGGAGGGACATTGAAATGTTGAAATCACACTTTGGGAAAAAAAGCTTTAATTGTTGAGTATTTATTAGAGAGGAGGGAAGGCTGTAATTTAAAAAATGAAACTCTGAAAAACAAAGGGAATTAATTAGGCTTCCCCCCTCCCCCCCCCCCCCCCGGGCGCTGTGACCTTCAGGGAGTGGGCGAGGGGCAGGCTGGATCCCGGGAGAGAGGTGCCAAGTTCAGGGGCGAACGTGGGGCTCGTCCTCTCTGCTTGGCTGCTGCCGAGGAATCTCGAGGCCAGTGAACTTCCTGGAAGTCTGTCTGTCCCTGCCTGGGCGCAGAGGCCCCTCTGGGGGCCCGGGGAAAGGGGAGGGGCTGGCACCCCCCACACCGCGACAGTGTCCGCCACCTGATTCAGTCTTTCGTCCTGATGGCCATTATCGTCAGACTTTATCTGTTGCAGTTGCCCTGGTACGTTTTACGGACATTACTTCATCCAACCCTTGCAATAATGTTAAAAGCTAGCAATTATTCCTAACGTACCCTGAGCTCTCCCGGTATGCTTTCCATGTAATCGCACGCTTAAATGTCACAACAGGTGAGCCCACGGGATTGGCACCATCATTATTATCATCGTCCTTTTATAGACGAGGACACCGAGGCGCAGGGAGGTCAAGTAACCTGTGCGAGGTCACACAGCCAAGGCTTGGGCCTGCACCGTTTCCTCTGTTACCTCCCTCTCGTGGAACCCACAGCCGGCCGGGGGCGGCGGGCTTTTTAGGCAGGAGGGATCGTGAAGCTCGGAGAGGGCCCGCCGCCTGCCAGGGGTCGTCACACAGCCCCAAACCGGCAGCTGGTTTGGCCTGAACGGGACTCCCGATGCCGGAGGCGGGAAAGGGCAGCCCAGGGTTCCGGCCTTGCCAGTCTGCGTCTAGCACGAGCCATCGAGGGTCCGTGCGTCCCGCTCCACAGGTGCCTCCCGTGGGTCCCTTCCTCTTCCTGCCCGCCCGCCCGCCCTCCTCCTGACCATCCCTGGTCCTGATCCCCTTGCCACGGGCCTATCCATCCTCCTCCTCTGGTTTAGTATGCAGCCCTCGGAAAACAAACACGCAGCAGCCTGACAGTGGGAATAAATATCGTGGCGATGTTGATTAGCATTTGATCCCAGCTGGGTCTCTGGAAGCTGAAGTACTGGAATGTCTTGGCAGTTTTTAATGCTGAATAATTTGATTAGATCAGTGACTGAGCCTGCTGCTCCTGGTGAGATAAACCCTCCCCACATTACAGGGGAGAGAGGCAGGGGGGACGGGGAGGGCTTCGGAGCCCCCCCCCACCTGGCTCCTCCGCAGCCCCCTCGGGCTGCCTGCTCTGCTCTCTCTCTCCACCCTTATCTCTCCAATTTCTCCCCTCTCTCCACTTCTCCCCTCGGCTTCCTCCCCCTCCTCCCTCTCTGTCCTCCCTCCTCTCCCTCCTTCCCCTTTCTTCCACCCTCTTCCTTCCTCCTCCTTCCCCCTCCTCTTCCTGTTCCCTCCTCCCCCTCCTCCTTCTTCCCCCTCCTCCCCTTCCTCCTCTTTCTTCTTCTTCTCCTTCTCTTCCTCTACTCTTCCCCTCCTCTCCTTCCTCCTCTTTTTTCTTCCCTCCTCCTCCCCTTCCTTCTTTCTCCTCCTCTGCCTCCTCCTCCCCTCCTCCACCCCTTCTCCTCTCCCTCCTCTCCTCCCTCCTCCTTCCTCCTTTCCCTCCTCCTCCTTCTCTCCTGGTCATACATGCCTCCCTTCTTATTTCTTTTTCCTTACCTCCCTTATCCGCCTCCCCCCACATTCTCAGTTCCTTATTTGGTCCTCCCTCCTCTTCCTCACTCTCACCCCTGCCCCCATTTTCCCCTCCCTGCCTCCCTCCAGCTCTTGGACCCTCCCCTCCTCCCCACCCCCTGCCTCCATTGCCCTCCCCCCCTCCTGTCCTGCAGCCTTAAATACATCATTTAATCTACTCCACAATTTCAATTTCACACCATTGTCAGCTTGGATGTCTGACGAGGCGGTGAAGACCCCATAGGCAGCGGGCAGGGGTGACAGGCCACCAGGCTTCCTCCCCCCACCCTCCTTTGAGCAGCTCCCAGCCCAGCCTGGGAGGGATTCCAGAGGGTTCTGTCTCCTCACGGCAACTGTCAGTCAGCCATGGAGATGTTTCTCTTGTCATCAGTGTGAAATTACCAGAGTGGCCTCATTATCCGCTTACTCCAAATTTGGAGGCAATATTTCTGTTTGATGGATAATAATCCCCCCTTCAAACAAAAATAACATCTCCTAGGTAGGGGAGGAGTCCGGGAAAGGAAGGTGACAGCTGGGGACAACCCAAGACGAAATGAATTACCTGGGTGTTTTGATCGAGACATAGATATGCAAAGTCCTTCGCTGACCTGACCTAACACAGAGCCTACCTTTCCTGAAAACTATTTAATTTTTTTTTTCCAGCTGGATCCGGGGGCAGGACCTTAAATACGCATCTCTTCCTCCGTCCCCATGTCCTTAATCTTACCTGAACCTCATTAGAGGCGTCGTTGCCATAACAAAAAAGTAATCGGATGAAATGGACAGGAAGGAGTACCAAAGCCTTAGGTTTATGCAGATTCAATTACCAGCGCTTCCCTCGGGCCCCAAAGGGGGTGTTGTCTGAACCCCATTAGCGATGGGGGACGTGGCCTGTTCTCACCAGTGGCATTGCAAAGCCACCTGACCCCCCTCTCCATCTGCCCCTGTCGTCACTGGAGAGTCAGTCCCCAGCTTTATTTATTTTTCTCAAATGGATCCAGAAATGGCTGGGGGAGCCACTTCCCAATAATTGAGCTCTGGCTTTGTCGGGAAAAGCCACACTCAGGGCTCCAAGTGTCCTCAGGCTGCTGTGGGCAGAATGAAGCCGAGATGAGTGTGTGTGTGTGTGTGCGTGTGTGTGTGTTTTAAAGAGAGAGAGACAAAGAGAGAGAGGGAACACTATACTGGGGAGAGGACACTTGAGACTAATCCCAGAGTAGGTTTTCTTACTGCTGTGTGACCTTAACTAAACCAGCAGCCTCTCTGAGCCTGAATCCCTTCATTTGCAAAACAAAACCTACCACACCCTCCTTGTGAGGATGGTATCACTAGAGTCCTTATGGGTAAAGTGATACAAAGCCGGGGACCCCCTTCATGCCCCCTCCCACCCTGCTGTGAACTTGGTGTCATCTTATCCTGGCCACCTACTCTCCACACGGGGCCCCGCCAATCTGCAGCGTGAGCTTGGTTTTGCTTCTTCTCTTAGTCTGTTTTCTCCTTAGCAAATGCAAAACGGGGCTACCCGGGATCACTTGCGGGGTGCTGGGGAGCCCCCAGTGAAATGCGCCCTGTGTTTCCAGCTCTTTGCTCCTTGCCCCCACTTCCAAACTCTAGCTTTCACCTCCAGGCACTGAAACCTTTCCTGGGGACGGTCTTTGCTAATGTAGCTTTCCAACTAGCTTTCCTGCTAAAAATAAAGTCAGTCTTGCATCTGCAAGTTGAAGCGCGGTGTCTTTGAAGCCGGCTTCGTTGAAATTTGCATCTGTGTTGTGAATGGGTGTCCCGCACAAGACCCGGCGCATAGTAGGAACTCATTGAAACAATGAATGAATGAATGGACGAACGAATGAATGGATGGATGGACGCTCCTGGCTCCCTGTGTGAACGAATGAATGATGAACGAACGAGTGAAAGCCTCGCCATCCGCAAACCGCCGCCTGGTCGTGATTTCCGTGGGACCCAGCTTTGCCTTCCCCACCGTGGTATTCTGAAGTCCTGGAACGCAGGCGCCGACAAGAGCCTGGAAAGAAAGGGGTTTGATCTGCACGCCGCAAACACCTCTTGCAAAAAGAGGAATAAAAAAAAAAAAAGCCAGTTCCTTCTATGGGGGAAGTGAAGGCGTCACGGCATGTTAAATGTTTAGGAAGAAGGCGCCTGCTTGTTTTCCCTCCCGCCTTTTGCAGGCTGGAGGGGAGGTGCGGGGGGCGGCAGGGGGAGAGGTTCATTATTTTTCGGCGCTCTGAAGGCAGGTGAACGGGGAAAAGCAAACTGCAGCCTGGCACCCTGTTCCGCGGCTTTGAAAAATGTAGCGCTCTCAAGGCAAGGGAAGGGTTTGATGCAATTTAAAAAAGACAGACTCCCACACTCCTCAGATCCATACGTTCCCATTCAGATCTGGTTCCCCCTCCGAGGCAGCACTACGGGGCCTTTGCAGCCTGGCGTGGCTGTTCTGCTGACTCGAGGACCCCCCGGCTCTCCATCCCCACCCCCGCCCCTGCCCCCGCCCCGCTGGGGGGGTGGTCAACCGGGCTGGGGCTGGCTGGGGGCACAGAGCAGTGACGCGGTGCCCTACGGGGGTCCCGCCACGCGTGTGCAGTTGGGTCGTCGCTCTCGGGGGGGCAGGTAAGAAGCTGAAAACATAAATGCCAGGGAAGCAATAAAATGATGTATGCATGTGGGCCGAGCTAAAGAGGTCTGGGAATGAAAATGCCCATCCCTTCCCTCTGTAACGGGGCCGGTCCACCAGTGGCTTGGGTTTTCTTTACCAGGTTGTATCCCTTGTGTTACAAACAGGTGAGCGTGGCAAAGAGCCCGTTCTGGAACCGACGGAGTTTGGGAAACACTGGTTCATCTTCCCTCCCTCCAGCCCTCCCCCACCCTGCTTCATTCAACCGATAATTTTTAAACACCCAGGAAGCATGCAGTTGTTAAGACTGACCCTATCCCTGCCCTCACGGTGTTTACCTTCTAAAGGGGAAGCCCTCAAACCAGAAAAACAAATGAACAAGTAAGGTATGTTCCTCTAGTGACAAATGCCACGGAGCGGGAAAACCCAAGGTTTGGAGCAGGGCGTGACAGGTGAAGGTCGGGGAGGACCACTTTAGGGAAGGTCTGGTGAGGCCCCGAGGCCGTGGTCCTGCGTGGGGAGGAGGAACCAGCCTTGCTTTAGGAAGTTGGAGCAGATTCAGTAAGGTTCTTGCCTGCAGGACTTGTCAGAGCCTTCAGTGCCTGGCAGCACCCAGTGTTCTGGACAGTGGGGAAACAGTGGTGTCTTTGGAAGCACTGTATTAAGGGAGCATCTGGAGGGCCTGTCTTGTATGGGATGCATGTGGGGACACCCCAGATGGGGGCTGGCAGCTTGGATCCCCTAAGAAGAGTGTGGTGGCTGTCACGTTTCCATGGCTTGGCCCTCGAGTCCCTGAGCAGAAGGCCGTCTCCCATGTAGCTGAGTGAGTCCCTTACATCACCCTGAAACTCTGACCTGCAGCCCAGCACCAGCAAGCCCTCCGTTTGCTCCTTCCCGGACACTTCTCATGATGCACCGAGAGCGGAGCACCTGTAAACCCATTTTATTAACAAGACAACTGAGGCACCCCGGTCTCATGGACAGCCGGAGAATGAAGTCCCATCTCTCTCTTCCAGCTGGCATGCTCACCTGGCCTCATCCTGTGCCCCTCTCCCCCTGCTCAGTGTGCTTCCCCTGGGCCCATCCTCTTCTCCCTCCGGAACAGGACAAACTCCTTCTCACCCCCTCCTGGTACCATGTTATTTATCACGGCTTCACCTCCAACGTGACGGCCTCAGACAGACCCCCACCGGGCGCTGCGCCACCCCCCGTGGTTTTCCATCACCTTGCCGGGTTTCTGTTTACCTGAGCACCGATCACCTTTGGTAGTCACCTTCCTGGGCATCTGTGCGGGCCGCGTCTGTTTGTCTGTGTCCCTCAACTGGGACGGGCGCTCCTGGGGAGCGGTGGTGGGCTCGGTGGCGTTAGCTTCTGGGGCGGTGTCCATCCGGCACGTGGCGGGGTGCCCTTGAGTCTCTGTGGACTTAAAAGAGGTTCAGAGAGGTTAAGGGCTTGCCCAAGATCTCCCCGCTGGGAAAGCTGCACCCCAGCCTTCCCTGCTACACAGCACACACAGCCTGGATTCCTTGTTATGCGGATGGGAAAACCCAAGACCAAGACCGGGGGCAAGAGCACGCCCCCAAGCCCCCTGCAAGGTCTCAGGTGCTCTTTGGGACTGAGCCTTCTGCCTGCCAGCTGCCCTCCTCCATCAGCAGAAACCTGATAAGCACTCCTCCGTCTGACTGCCTGAGCAGACCGGCCTTTGCGTCTGACAAGGAAGGCTCTGGAAACACCCCTCTAATTGCCAGGAGACCTCCAGGCAGGGATGGGGGGCCGGATGTTGCATGGGCTTGCCTCAGTTTAGACACGCTCTCTCTCTCTGCCTCTCTGGGCCCATGAACAAGATCAGAATGGAAGGGGAAAAGACATCACTCTGCATCACTTCAGATCTCCAATCTCTCTGCCCAAGCCTTCCCCCTACCCATAGGATTGATTTTCTCTGATGGCAGGAGGCTCAGGTGGGCCTGTGGGAAGGAAGGGCTTGGGGTTGACAGGCAGGAGGCTCTGCTCAGGGTCTGGGAACTTCCATAGTTGTTTTTTTTCTCTTGCAGAATGGGGATCATGTTTCCTGCGTGCAAAGGCTTACACTCTGCCTATGCTCTGACTCAGTGATATTACTTAACAGGGGTGGGGTGGTGGGAGAAAAGGAGCACGAATATGTACCACAAGGATGTGGCTACAAGGAGGTTTAGCACAGCATTACTTACATTAGGAGAAAACAGTTGGAAACAACCTAGCTGCCCAACACTCGGGGATTGGTTAGATACAATATGCATATGAATGGCACGGCACAAAACCATTTTGAGATTGGCTGTAGGAAACCATGGAATGACATGGACAGACGTTCTCCTTGTGTTGTGCCATGTTTTCCAAAGAGCTGGGTGCGCATCATGAAACCACAAACTATTTTTAGTTTCAAACAGACAGCACCTGTTCACCAAAGGAAACACCTTGAATGATGTAAGTTGAACTGTAAACTTTGGATGTGTTGGGGGTGGGAATTGTATGTCATACAGATGTCCCACTTGTCTGTATTTTTGATGCTTCGCTTGTGTGGTCATACAACACAGAAGGAAAGTTCCATGACATTCTCACCTCACCATGTTTCTTTTTTTTTTTTTTTGAGAATCAGCATGAGTATGACACCCAAGGCATGGTGTTGCCTATGGATTTGATGAATTATATATATAGCAACTTTCTCAAGGTTAGAAACAAGGGTGTTCTAATTTTGAGAAAATTTTTCGATTGGGGGTATTTCTAAGTGGCAAACTCCTACATATCTCACGAGGCCCAGCTCACATTGCCCTTCTTCAGGGAAGACTTTCTACCCAGAATTCCTGGAGAGAAGGGAGTGGGCTCCTTCCTTTGTTTTCCCAAAGCATCAACTAACTCATGCTTAACCTGGAAAATTCATCTATTTATTTCTCTGCCTACCCTACCAGACCTGATGCCTCTTAAGGGCTGAGGCCATGACGTTTACCTCAGAATCATCAGCTTCCTACACAGCGCTTGGTATGTAGTAGGTGCTCAATAATTGCTTGTTGAAAACCTAGATGAATGAATGACGTTCATGCCAGCCAGCCTCCTTTACTCAAGTGAGGGCTTCTGAAAGCATGTGTGTAATCCCGAGCTATAAATTGAATTATATTTTTAAATGCGCTGGGGGACGTGCTATTTAAAGGAATTCTGATGTAAATCCTTTTTTATAAAATGAAGACATCTTGAGTAATGTGAATAATTGCTCCCTGACATATCTGTTTATAAGTTGAGATTTTTAAGGATCAGGAGACTGGTGCATTAAAAAAAAAATCATTTGACAAATATTTGCGAAGCACATAGTCTCTGCCAGGCTCTATGTTGGATGTGGGCATGACTGCCACAACTCTGGAAGACTCAACCTCCCTGGCAACACTCACTGGTATTGTCTCGGGGGCCCAGGGACCCGGCATCCACTGGCCATAAGCGAAATCCTCCCTTCCCTACTTTCCGGCTGTGAGTCCCTCAGCCACTGACTTCCTCTCTCTGAACCTCAGCTACCACGTATGTGCGTGTACTAAAAGTACCCGCCTTCTAGCGGCCATGAAGATTCAAGAAGACAGTGCCTATAAACAGCTTAGAAGGTTGCCTGGCACAACACGTAGTTTCTGTTAGCACGAGAAGGCAAGGCGGAAAATGTTTACGCGGGGTGCCCACGTTGGGGAATCGGTAGCTGTTAGAGCCTCACAGATGTGTGTGCCTTTGCCTTTTCGTACCAGCTAGGGGATCGTGCGATTCTGTGTGTCCATCAGCAAAATGCAGGCAGTGATACTCACAAGACTGTTGAATTGGAAAAAAAAAAAGCAAGGTAAATGTTTCAGCAATAATTGAATGAATACGAACCTTCCTTGTGTGTTCAAGACACAAGATTCTTAACCTATACCTAGTCCATCACCCTGTCGGGCCCCCGACCTCCTGCTCACGGAAAAGGATTCTAGCTCAGGAGGGTGCTGTTTCCCTCCTTCCCCGGGGGGGGACTTCTCCAGCCGTGCTCAGCTCTGAGACTGAGCCCCGTGGTGCCCATGTCAAAGGAGTCACGGCCACACGTACCATGTGCACAGACTAGGCACGCAGGGTAAGGTGGAGGCTTGTTAGCACTTGTCCTTACAGAAGACAGACGGCCCCAGTTGTAGACATAGGATAACCACGTCAGGTGGCGATAATGAGTTTCACCCCCACTTTGTGGATGGGGAGACTGAGGCTCCATGTCAGAGAGCTGTTCAAAATATAGCAGAGCCACACTGATCAGCAGTGTAAGAAAACTCCAGTTTGGAAAACAGCGCCGACAGCGGTTGCCTTTCTTTACAAAACCACGGCTGTCTTCGAGAAAAGTTTCGTTACAGGCCACGAGGGAGTCTACTTCCCACGGGCTGCCCCCTGAGAGCAAAGTATGGGCCTGGGGTCTGCAGAGGGGATGGGGTTTAGAAAGCCGGATAGCATCCCCCCGTGAGTCTCATTTCAGGGAGCGTCCCAAACAGTCCCGTTGTCCACTATAAATGGGAAAGTTATCGCCAGTCTGGTTTCTGGTCCCAGGCTGCTGGATGGACCCTACGAGATGGGGTCCCCTGAGGTCATCTGATCCAACCGTTCCCTCCAAACCCTCCCTCTGTCCCAATTTACAGATCATGGGCGAGACTGACTGGGGCCATCTATTCAGTGAGATGAGACACCCAGGGCTCACACCTCGCTGGGTCTCCTTCCATCCTCATGAAGACTTGATACAATACTTGGGGTGAACCTAGGCCACGGTCATGTATTTCTCTAACGAACGCAGACAGAACATTTATCTGTGAGTTCTAGCACTCTCCAGACAGTAGGTCACTTCATCCTGGTCACAGCAATCCTTACAAGTAGGTACCAATATTCTCCCCACTTCACAGATGCATAACTGAGGCATGGAGTTAAGTCCTTGGTCAAGGTCATACAGAGCCAGTGAGCCACAAGCGGCCGGCTCCACGGGTCTCCATCCAAACCTCCGTGCTGTGCGGTGCACAGCCTCTGATGCACAGAAAGAAACGCGTTCCGTTTTGACTTCCCTTTCTTTCATTTTCTTTTGACTTCATCAAAGAGAACGTCTCGACTGGGTGTTACTCGGTCGTTAACACCTCTCCGATGCTTACTAATATTTTTTAACAAAAAGAGGGCAGGCCTTAGGCTCAGTGCCTTTCCAGAAACAGTGCTTAACGGGAAGTGTTACTGAAGTGGTTACGTCCGTGACTACATTTGTGAAACGCTACCCTTTGTAAAAACAGATTCTGAGGGATTTAGAGACTGGCTCCAGACCTCAGAAAAGTCAGGACACTCAGCAAGAACTAAAAAAAAAAAAAAAAAAAAAAAAAAAAAAGAGAGAGAGAGAGAAAGGTCTTTTGACCACCTGCCATCTTGGGCTTTTTCAATCCAATTCAGTTCAAAAAACGCTTCGACAACCAGCTTTAGAACGGCTAGCAAGAGGGATGAGAATATGTGAACACAGTGAGGATCTGAAGCGTCATATAAATGCGATGCGTCGGGATTTTATTACTATTATTGTTGTTTTTATCGGGGAGATGATTCCTTTCTCTCACCTTCTTTTCCCTCAGACGCTTTATCCCGAAAGGGTTACAATCCCAAGAAAAGCTTTTTTCGTAAGCACAAAGAACTAATATTAGCAGATTGGGGTTTCTGTAAATATTCATTGTAATCTGTGACTTGGTGAGTCTCGTGTTCTACCCTCCTGAAAGCTGCACATTTATAACTTGTGAATTCATAAATATTTACGAATTCACACAATCATCCCTGACAAATTATTTCATCTGACAGCTCCACACAAGCTCTGCCTGGTTTCCTGAAATTCTGATCAAATCTCGCGGAAACTTCCCGGGTGACAAGCAGCGAGTGAGCACAGCTAGAATCACAACCAGATCCCGTGGACCTGAATGGGTCAGTCAGCGACATGCACACCCACCACCACGGCCACCACCACCTGGGCGAGAGAGATTTTGTCATCTGAGGGGCCGCCAGATGTTCTCAACAACTGCACGTGTATTTATGGCAACGCGTCTTCGGAGGTGTCAGAAAAAAACACACAAAAACCAAGACGGGACCTCGTCAGGAGGAGGGACGTGAACGCACGTGGGCGCAGAGAGGTGGGGTTGGGAGCCGGACAGTCTGGGCGTGAATCCGCAGTCGGCCAGGGTCCGCCTGGTCTCGAACAGGCTTCCAATCCTTGCCAGACTCAGTTTCCTAGATTCGAATTTGGGGTGATGAGAGCAGGGACACGACAGGGCTGTGGCACCAATGACAGATGCTGCTGGCACAGCCCCCATCCAGGGTCTGTCACGTAGCTTGGGGAGTCCATAAGTCTTGGTTTCATTATTACCCTTGCACGTAATGGTTCGAACAGCCACAATCTCTGGCATGACCACGTTCTCAGTGATGTTCGAAGGCACGCGAAGGAGGTCCTGCTCCGAAGCCCTTTTCCTGTGTCGTCACCTACGGGTGCCCGAGAGGGACACCCTGCGGACGAAATCACGTGACTGCCACACGTGGCCTATGATCCGCCCACTGGCGTTTTCTTCCAGCCGCCCCATTTGCAAGGACGAAGAAATAACTTACCTCTTTTTTCTCTTTTTTTTTTTTTTGCCTCCTCCCTCTCCGATTTGATGATTGAATGGCATCCTGGCAGATGTGAGTTTACCTCCATAGCAGTGGAAATACATCCCCACCGTCACCCCGGGAGGCCGAATCTGGGTACCTGGAGGCGTGTCTGTATGAGAAGATCCAACTTTGGTGACGGGAGCTGAGTCTGCCTTCTGCTGCTCCGTCTACACAGCTTACGCAGCTCATCCATTACAGTGATTACGGGTTTTGTTTGCACTCAAGGCCAGGCACAGAGCTCCAGCTGGGGCAGTTATAAAGGCTCTGTGAGGGGCGCCTGCATGGCTCAGTGGGTTAAGCGTCTGACTCTCGTGTGTCAAGATTCGGGAGTTGGAGCCCCGCCTGGGGCTCTGTGCTGACAATGTGGAGCCTGCTTGGGATCCTCTCTCCCCCTCCCCCTCTCCCCGTCCCTCCTGCACTCTATCTCTCGGAATAAATAAACTCTCTAGTATCTTCCTGCAGCAACCCCACAGGCCCTGTACTTCCCTCCAGCTGCCCTGATGCCTTCTAGTTCTGCCACAAACTGGAGCTCATTCCTGCCTCAGTGTTCTTGCACTACTGTTCCCTCTGCCTGGAATGCCTTTCCGTCCCGGGCTCCAGAGATCTGCCTCCTTCTTGCCATCGAGGTCTCCAGTGAACAGCCACCTCCTCAGAGAGCCCCTCCTGGCCCCCTTTCCACAGCCATCACGTTTCCCCAAATTTTCTTCATAGCACTTATTAGTGATTACTGATTTTTTTTTTCTTACTTGCCATCTCTCTCCCCTTACTGTGAGGTCCACCAGGGTAATATCTCCTCTGTCACCCACTGCCTAGAGCATCATCTGACATCCGCTGAGCACTCAATACATGTTTGTTTTATGGAACAGAGGAACACAGTTACAGATAGGACACCCACACCGGATTCGAATGATGACAGGTGAACTCAACTCTACCACATCCTGGTTTTGTGATCTCGGGCAACTTAAACCCCAATGAGCCTCAATATCTCCATCTGTCAAATGGGCATAGTACTTAGACTTCTCTCCTACCGTTGTGGGATGTTAGAGGCTCCTGATGCGTAAAGGTAGACTAACCCAGTGCCCAGCATGAGGAAATTCTATGTGGCTCACGACTCTATTTGCAGTCCAAATTAATACTATGTAACGGATGGAGTCCCCAATCTAGGGACTCGAAGCATGGGGGCTTAAGGACTCTGCATTTGTTTTAGCCTCTCTGACCTCTCCCTGCCCATCAGGCTTCCAGAACCTTCCAAGTGTACTTCCGGGGCCACGGTTTAGAGGAAACACATTTGCAAGTTAATTGCAATACCAGGGCTCCCACAGGTAGGGCGGTAGGGGTGGAGGGACATCACCACAGAGATGCCTGATGTGAACATTCCAACAGGAAGCCAACATTCCACAGGAAGACCGACTGTTTAGTTGACGCTTCTCGCCGGAACTTTTCCAGCCGCAGACGGTCTCCGGGCGAGGCCATGGGTGTGCACAGTCCCGAGCCGAAGTGCACAGGGGTGTGGGCGTGCATACATGCGTGCACACGCTCACACATTTCCCAGCATTACTTTTCAGCAAAAATTAAGGAACAGGAGATTCGTTTCTTCCTCAACTTCCGCCCTTTCAACATCTGCCTGTTTGGGTAAATTTGACAAGGATTATCTCTTTTGTTTTCTCTCTCCTTTATCATCTCTTTCCCTCCCAAACCCAGAAATTCCGTGAGAAGTGTTTTTAAGAGCGCTGGCTGACAAGTGTATACACGCCGTCCGCAGCCAGGGAGCAAGCAGTGCAGTCTCTAACTTGTTAGACAGGAGCTAGATTACAATCATAAATAAATGATTTGCTGTCTCCTTGCATTCAGACTTGTAGCTTTTAAAGTGTGCCTGTCATCGTGGAATCAGATTTAGTCAAATGCTGTGTTACTGCAAAATTATCCTATCCTTACCTTTTTATTCTCCTTATAATGGACAGTTAAATTGGATTTTCAAATTTGAAGTGCATATGTTTTTCAAATCCCCAGAGGCTGTCTATTTTTTCATTTCTAAAGCAACTCACTAATGTTTATCATTACCACACAGAAATATTACAATTCTTAAGGGGCGCCTTACAAAATCAGCGCAGGAGAAATGTGCTTTATCGTCTCAAAATGAAACCAATTTCTCAGCTGATTTGCAATTTATTTACATGTTAGCATTTGATTTCCGGCTGATTTATAACCCCACATGGCTCTGTCTCGGGGTTTATTTAGAAAGCAGACAACGGTGGTCGGGGAAGGCTGCAGAGAGCTGCATGGCGTGGGATGCCTGCTTCCCCCCTGGCAGGAGTCAGCGATGCCGGTCCTGAGTCTCGTGGCTTAGTTCCACCATTAGCAAATTCAGTGCCCCAGTATGTGCAAATACACGGGGTTCTAGGCCCCGTCACTGCATGGAGATGAGAGGCTGAACGACAACCTTCCCAAAGGAATTGTTTTCCTCTTCTGCAGGGATCAGGGATTAGGTGAAGGAAAAAGAAGGAAAAGGTTGGGATATAGCGGGTTTGCATTTCTTAGTTCATTCACATAACTCTCATGGCTAGGGAGGTGCCTGGATTCAAAGAAGTATTGTAACTTACAACAGGAAGTTTACTGGAGTGTATGACTTCATCTGTCTGATTATCCGTCCATTGATCCATTTTTCCATTCAGCTATCCAGCTATCCCTCCATCTTTCCAACCATCCACACATCTACTTTTCCATACTTCCCGCCCCCAATCCACCATCCATTCATACATACATACATATACCCCTCCCTTCACTTATTTCCACTCAGTCCATCCATCCACCATCCACCCATCCACCTATCTATCCTCCCACCATCCATCCATCCATCCATCCATCCACCTGTCCCCCCATCCACCCATCCAGCTATCCATCTGTCCATCCATTTACCTGTCCATCCATCCATCCATCCATCCATCCATCCAACACACAGTTACAGCCTTCAAGCTGAGTGCGAGGGGTGTAGAGATGACTAAGAAACTTACAGGATCCTCCCAGACCTCATGGTTAAGTAAGGGAGACAAACACATACTCCTCAGGATCATCATGAAGCTCAGATTACTTAACGGGCATAAAAGTGTGCCATAAACTCTAAGTTGCCTTAAAAAGCATAACCCACATGTGGAATGCTGTGATGTGCTAGAGCATGGTCTCTGGTCAGCCTGCTTCCTTCTAGCTGGGAAACCACTGGCAAACAACCTAACCTCACCAATCCTTGGTTTCCTCATCTGTAAAATAGGAAGAGGGAGTAATAACAATGATGATCCCTACTTGGCAGGGGTGTTGGAATGATTTGATGAGACAAGCCAGATAAAGTGCTTAACGTAATGTTGCGGCCACCGTACTTCACAAATGGTCTTCTCTTTCTTCTTCTTCTGCTTATGATCATGACCTCATTATATTACATGATTACACAGTATTGTATTTTATTATATTCAGGAGGAAAGAGTAATTATGTCTAACTGAGAGAAGATGAAGAAAGACGTTCCAGAAGAAATGACTTCTGAGTTGGGTCTATAGAAGAGGGAAGTTTTTCTCAGGTACCAGAGGGAGTGACATTTCCATCAGTGAGAATAGCACACTCAGAAGCCTTGTGATCTGAGGGTGCAGCTGGAGATTCAACAAAAGGGGAGAGATGCATGGCAGTAGCATGGGACCCTTGGGGCAGAAGGGAGGAGGTAAGTCTGTTGAAGAGACCTCAAAGCCCCTGCATATTAGGAGACAGAACTCGGTGTTGTCCTGAGAATGTCAGGCAGCCATTGCAAGGGCTCAGAGACTGGCATCTTAGGGAGCTCTGCCCTGCAGAGAATAAACTTGGAGGTAGGGATCCTGGGGTGGGGCCTGGAGAGATAGCCCCCTGGGAAACAAATGAGGCAGGACCCAATGGGCTGATGCAGGGCTGTTCAGAGGGGTGGGTTCGAGAGAGGTGGGTTTTTAAGTAGAATCATCTGGGATTTGGGGACCCATTGGAGAAAAGAGGAGGGATAATGGGGGTTTCACAGAGATCTCGAGGAACACCCTATCAGAGGCAAAATCCCTGGGACTGAGATGAATTTTCCTCCTCACTTTGCTTATATCTGCCCATGCCATGCAGAGCTACTCTGAATAAATTTGCATATATTTATGCTGCAGGAAGCCAGCACTCACTCCTGTAAAAGGAGCATCTCTTTCTCTCTTTCTCTCTCTCCCTCCCTTCTTCCCTCCCTTTCTCTCTGACTATGTGCACACATCCAACACAATTTCCCTTCTGGGCATAGAATGAGGAGCCAGGAACTTCCAGGGACTTCCTGAGTGAACTTGGACACATCCCTTAACTCTCCCGGCCTTGGAAGGAAAATCTTGTGTCTCTGGGGTCTCTAATTCTAGGATACCGGGAGGAGAGTGGGTTGACAGGAGACCTGGTTCCCAGTTTATAAGTTGTGTACCAATTAGGACAATGTGTGTTGCGAGTAATAGAAAACCTGATTCAAATGACCTTAGAAATGAAGAGTCCAGAGCTTATGTAATAGAAAAGTGAGAGGCTTCAGCTATTAAGTAAAGCTTGGTCCAGGAGCTCAGTGATGTCACTCATTAAGACCACTATTATTTTCTGTCTCTCATCTGTCTCTCATGGTGCCAGTTTCACTCCAACTCTGGTTTCTGCAGATCTCTTTGTAGAGCTCACAAGCAGATGCTTTTATGTTTCTCACCCAGCAAGAGGAAAGCCCTGAGATCCACTGATTGGACGGCTCGGTTCCTACGCCCACTTCTGAACAAATCTCTGTGGTCAGAGGGAAGGAGCATTCTGATAGGTCCTCCTGAGTCACATGCTCATGAGTCTCCTCATGGAAGCCTATGCCTCCCAGAGCAGAAACCAGGGATTTGTGGGAAAGGAGGATTCTGGGACAGAATCAGCTCGTGTCCCAGGACACGTGTCACTGGGGAAAACTTTCTACCTTCTTTATTTCCCAAGGAAGGAGGAGATAACTTCAAAAACAGACATGGTCTCTGGCTGATTATCCATAAACTGAATGGGAAGAGTCAAATAATAGGGCTTTCCTCGGGAACTTTACGTGTGCAATGGCTTGCCTCAAGGCCAACTGCCTGTAAGAAAGTAAAGGGAGTCACTGTCCCTCCCAGGGATCTAGACTTTGTAGTGTCCACTTAGTGGTCTGGGTCGGACCCCTACTGACCCCCTATTGGCCACTAGTATCAGCTATGAATGAGGGGCTCACAGAAGGCCATGGGTGAGTGGGATTCAATGTTGGACATGTTAGCACAGGTCAGGTTGTGCTGCAGTAACAAATAATCCTCGGTCAGCGACCTGACAAAGTGAATGCTTGCTTTTTATTCTCGCGAAGTTTGTGGTGAGTTTGGATGAGTCTCCAGGGCAGCTGTCCTTGGCATGGCAGGTCAGCCACCCCGGAGGCTTTCATCTCATGGCACCTCCGTCACACACATGTTTCCACAGTGGGGACAGAAAGAATGGAGGACCAGGCTCTGGATCTTCATTTCTTCTTCCTGGAAGTGACGCACTCCATCTGCTTATGTGCAATTGCCCGACTGCAGTAACCTTCCCAGGGTTCCTGGAGGACAGGTGAATTAGAAATACTGGGGAGAAGTAAATGTATCTGTCCCTGAAAAGGGGGACGGTTGGGACCTCACTCAGACTCACCTTCAGTGTGCCTTCCATTCATCCCAAGGGCGAGAAGAAGAAACCGTCCGTTGTTATCTGCTCTCCACCAGGTGCTCTGGATTAAGGGATGAGCTGCCTTCTAGCAGTTCACATTCAATTTGGGGAGACAGGGCCAATCGTTGTGTTTTTCTTTAAGGAGAGACAGAGACAGAAAAGTAATTTTAGAACCTCCTTCCTGAGCTTATTGTGAGGATAAAAAAGGATATGAAGCATATGACATCCTTGGCACGTCGCCCAGCAAAAGAGTTCTACAAATAAGAATTATTATTGCCATTTTGCAGATGAGGCAATTGAGGCTCATGGTGGTGAAGGGACTCTCAAGGTCACTCAGTGATGGTCACCCAGCGACTGGTTCACTGTAGAGTCTTCTGTTAGTAATCTTGCCCTTGACCTAATTCACATTCTGCCCGAATGAGAGACCTCTCTCTCCCTCTTGCCCTGCTCATTCAAAACCCACTGAGGGTTTTCTGACCAGCTTTGGGCACCAACGTCCTCTAATTAACACAGAGGGATGCTGACCCTGGTGGGCCCCAAAGTGAGATCCTCTGCCATTTGCTTGCTTTTTTATCCATATTTATGTCCTTCTGTAACTCCCAAGTCCCTCCTGCAGACAGCCAGGGTTTGATGGTGGCATCTGTCGTTTCAAGAAGGGAGATGTGTTCTCCCATTTCCTGACCGAGAATGTCTTGGGAGTCCATTCATGGAACTAAGATACCCACATTTTAAGATGGCACACTCTTCCTTTCTAAGATTCCATTATTTCTTGGCCCTGGGGCTTTGGCTTCAACTTCTGAGACTCTATCCCAGTGCTGTCCAAGAGAACTTTCCGCAACTATGGGAATATTCTACACGAGTGTCAACCGGTATGATAGCATGGTAACCAGTCGCTCCATGTGGCTACTGAGCATTGAAATGTGGCTAGCTTTGAGGAGGAACTGAATTTCCATGGTATTTAACTACAATTAATTTGAATCCAAATAGTCACATGTAACTGGTGGCCGCTTCCTGGGAACCAGAAGTCTTACTCCTATTCCAAAACTCTTATTCTGATTTTCCTTAGTGGTTTGGTTCTTACTTGCCCTCAAGAAACACAACTGAAGGGGCGCCTGGGTGGCGCAGTCGGTTAAGCGTCCGACTTCAGCCAGGTCACGATCTCACGGTCCCGGAGTTCGAGCCCCGCGTCAGGCTCTGGGCTGATGGCTCAGAGCCTGGAGCCTGTTTCTGATTCTGTGTCTCCCTCTGTCTCTCTGCCCCTCCCCCGTTCATGCTCTGTCTCTCTCTGTCCCCAAAATAATAAACGTTGAAAAAAAAAATTAAAAAAAAAAAAAAAGAAAGAAAGAAAGAAACACAACTGAAGAAGTTATGGGCAGCAGTTTGGGTCACTTAGTCCGGAATCTAGTAAAAGAAACATAAATATTACATATATAGGTCAGGCTAGAAGATATGACACTACAGTAACAAGAAACCACCCACTCCCTGTGGCTTGAAGCAGCAAAGGCGTGTTTCTTACTCATGCCACATATTCATCTCAACTTGGCGAGAAGATCTGCTCATCATTGTCGTTTCAGTACCCAGGTTGATGGACAGTTGCCTGTCTGAATGCCAGAAGGAAAAGGGAGCTGTGTAGGGTCCTGTATTAGTTAGCGGATTGACCCCAGAATTGACATCTTTCAGTTCTGTCCCCCATTCATTGGCCAGAATTATTCATGTGTCTCTATCCCAACTCAGGGAGGCATAAAGTGCAGCCCTACGTGTTCAGGAAGGGAGGATAGCAAGCCAAAAATTTCTGGTCATCTGCACTAATCAGGACATAGTATGCAAGGTCGATTTTGAGATACAAGTAAAAGGAAAGGGCCAAGTCTGGAGAAGAAATAGCCAAGAATGCTTTCAAGAGCACCGCATTGGGAGTTCAGACCAGAGACCCAAGTCCTGGGCTTGTCCCTTATTAATTCTGCGATCACCAGTCTGCACCCTGCATTACCCTCGGTTTCTTAGGTCTGCACTTTGAATGTATATACAGCACCGTAAGAGTTACTGGGATTTTTTTATATTTACTATCCTTCCCTATGCCTGATGGAAACAAGACCCTAGATCCCTGTAGTCGGGACTACTATTGGCCATCCATGTCTATTCACCTCTTCTTTTTACCTAGAGAACACTTATTGTACAAGAGGTGAGTAATAACTTACCCCACTCCCCCCCCCAAAAAAAAAACCCAACTCAACATTTTCCAAGCTTATCTGCATATGGGATGGCCATGTGACAACTTCTGTCCAATAACTTGTAAGTGGAAGTGATTGCTGGGTGTGTTTTCAGGAAAGCTCCTGTTGTAAAGTGGAGTCTGCATCCCTGGTCTCCCTTTCTTTTAGTCTGGGTGGAGGGTATGATGGCTGCAGCTCCAGCAGCCATTTTGAGAGCATGAGGATACACACCGTAAGGATGACACCACGCCAGCCAGAAAAGGCCTGGATCTCTGACAACATCATGGAGCCGCCACCTTTCTGACTTCTTTCACAGGCGGGATAAGTAATCCCCCATCGTGTTTAAGCCATGTCTAGTTGATGGGAGGAGATATTCACCACTACGCTAATGAGGAGGACATGGCTGTATTTGGATTTTTGATTCCATGTGAGCAATCCCTGATTGATATAATATTGCAGGAATAGATTGCTTTCATGGTGACCAAGAAACAGCTGTCTTCAGGGGGTGATAAGGAGAACACAGGCCCGGGAACCACACGGACGCGAGTTTCCATTCTGCTGCTCACCAGCTGTGTGACCTCAGGCAGAAAATCAGCCTCTCTGAGCTCAGGTCTCCTCATTTGTGACCTGGAGATGATAATGAAACACACCCTCCCAACATACACGTGGGGTGTCACATCCCCATTTAATTCCTCAAGAAGCCCCAGGAGGGGGTGTTTTCTCATCCACACTTTACAGATAAGGTAACTAAAACAGTGAAGCATGTATCGAATAATTACTAGGAGCACATGTTGAATGTATGCCTCAGGACCCGGGCGGTCCCTGAATAGCAGCCATTTTCCACACCATCCACATGGGTTTTAGAACATCGGCCTATTACCTGGTCACCAGAGTCATTATTGACTTTGTGTGTTTAACTTAATTTTAGCTACCACCACTTTTTAACACTATATTCTCATCCTAAGCAATAAAATATGCCTGGAACCACAACAGACATGCGCGCGTGCACACACACACACACACACACACACACATCTCCATAAGAACATATGGCACTACCTACCAGAACTAAACACATATTTATGCTATATGTTTCTATGCTGTACTTTGGCCCAGTGATTCAAGTCCTGGGTACCCAAACTATAGGGAAAAAACATGCTTGGAACCACCAAAAGACACAAGATTATTTTATAGCCGCTCTTTATTTGGACAACTCAAATGCCCATCCGTAGTGCAATGGATACATAAGTTGTGATATCACCATGCAGCGGACTACTACTCAGCAACAAAAAAGTACAGATTACTGCCTCATAGCCCAACATAATGAAAACGTTATGTTAAGTGAAATGCTGACACCAAGGAATATGTCCTGGTTAAGTCTTATCTGACGAGGTTTGGAGATGGGAGAGAAATGACAGAACTCAGGATAATGGTTATATCAGGGCAGGTATCGGGACAGGAACGGGCACAAGGGAGCCTCCTGGGGATCTAGAAATGGGCCATATCTTGACCTGGGTGGTGGACATGTGCTTGCAGAACTTAAGTGAGTTGTTTACTTCTTGTCGGTGCACTTTGCTATAATTCAGTTACGCCTCAATAAAAAAAAGTCTATTAAATTTTTAAACGTTTATTTATTTTGAGAGCGCGAGAGAGAAAGAATCCCAAGCAGGCTCTGCATTGCTAATGCAGAGCCCAAAATGGGGCCTGAACTCATGAATCGTGAGATCATGACCTGAGCCAAAATCAAGAGTTGGATACTTACCCAACTGAGGCACCCAGGTGCCCATAAGATTTTTTTTTAAAGGATCAAGAGAGTCACAGGGCCGTGTGCAATCATCCTGCACTCTGGGAAGCGGAGTGTTCCACACAGGGCTGGGCACGCAGGATGCTCTTGGTAAATGCCAATCGAATGGGACACATCGTGGCCACCAGGACCCATACCCTGCAGGAGAGCCGTCCAGTTCTGCACCCTGGCCCTGGTCATCTCGAGCCCTGCCAGGTTCCATGGGGAAGGCTGGGCTCCCCAGCAGCTGGATCCCTCTGTGCCAAGGCTCTGCCAGTTGATCTGCCTCTCTTTAAGACCCCATTACCCCCTCCACAATAATCTCACAGCTCTCTCCTGATGAGGGCGTGTGTTCTGGCCACATGTTAGGCTTCAAGCAGACCCTGGTACTTGAGGGAAATTCTCTCCTTCACTGGCTGGAAAGGCACAGGGAAGAAAGGGAAGGTGGTGGGAGGCATGATCCCGATGTGTGTGTGCCCCGTTAGAGAGCGTCTGTATAGGAGGAGTGGCCTGGGGGGTGGAGAAAATTGTTGAGAAGGGACAGTGTCAGGAGCAAAGTCTTTATGATCATTCACCTTTGAGGTCTCAGTGTGTGTGTGTGTGTGTGTGTGTGTGTGCAGGACCAAGTGACAGAAATAGAAGAAGACAGTGATGGAGAGAAGCTGAGAGAGGAACAGGCAGAGAGCGAGAGAGATGGGGCAGAGATTTCCTTTAATGCACAATCTCTTTGCTACAAGCTTTTCAAGGATTCACCAAAACATTTGGGACCACTGTCCCCATTCCTCAAATCCACTGGCTACAAAACGTTAAAACAATTGCAGACTCCAAACCAGGAAATGTTTACCAGCTGTCGATAAGATATATGGCATTGTATCAACCAAATAACGTTCACTCAGCTCAACTCTTTTTTTTTTTAAATTTTTTAATGTTTATTTTTGAGAGAGAGACAGAGACAGAGAGAGACAGAGAGAGACAGAGAGAGAGAGAGAGAGAGAGAGAGAGAGAACCAGAGCGGGAGGGGCAGAGAGAGAGGGAGACACAGAATCTGAAGCAGGCTCCAGGCTCTGAGCTGTCAGCACAGAGCCCAATGCAGGGCTCGAACTCACGAACTCCTGAACCATGAGATCATGACCTGAGTTGAAGTCGAATGCCCAACCGACTGAATCACCCAGGCACCCCACCACTCAGCTCAACTCTTAGAGGGTCATCTCTGGAGCCCATGGAGTCCAGCCTGTGGACAGTTTAACATCCAAGTGTTGCTAAGAGAGCAGAGCTTAAAAGTTCTCATCACAAGAAAGTAAATTCTGTAACCATATGGTGACCAAGGTTCACCAAACTTATCGGGGTGATCATTTCACAATATATACAAATATTGAAGCATTACGCTGAACACCTGAAACTAGTATAATGTTGTGTATCAATTATACTTAAAAAAAAAAAACAAAACAGAACTTCAGAGCCAGTGTTCTTGACCTCTATGCTTGAGGTTGCTGTTGCCTTGCTGTCCGCCGAAGGACACAGGGATGAGCAAGGGACAATGTCACCTGGGGTGGTGTGGCACAGCCCCAGTGGGTGTTGACATCTGGGGGAGATAAGCCCAGCTGTCCTTCCTCTCCCCCGCCCCCTTTTTTCTCTGTGGCTGCTGCAACAAATGACCATCAACTTGGTGGCTTAGAAAAACCAAACTTTATTGTTTTCCAGTTCTGGAAGCCAGGAACCCGAAATTAGCATCACTGCACCAAAATCGGGGTGTCAGCAGGTCCACAGTGTGTCCAGAGGCTCTATGGGAGGGTCTGGCTTCTTCCAGCTTCTGGTGGCTACTGATTCCCTTGGCTCGTGGCTGCATCACTCCAATTTCTGCCTTTGTGGTCACATCACATTGTCCTCTGTGTGTGCAGTCTCCCTCTGCCTCCCTCCTACAACAGATGTGATGGCACTTAGGATCCACCCAGATATTCCAGGATCATCTCCCCATTTCAACATCCCTAATTTAATCCTATCTACAAAGTCCTTTTTACTTACAAGGTAACATTTGTAGCTCCCTGGTGTCTTTAGGGACTGTATTTCAGCCTACACATGATCCAAGGGTTTTTATCTGGGATCATCAGCATGAACTATTGTATTCCAAACCTGCCTGCCTTCTCCCACTGATCACAGGGCCTTGACTCTCCTGTGTCAGGTTCTCCCTGCTTTTCCCCTCAGCATCAGCTTTGGGAGGCTGGTGACAGAGACACAGAGGAGGCTGCCTGGGTGGTGTCCCCCATGTGTGCCCCCAGAGCTCCGGAACTGCCTGCACACAGCCAGGTCACCCCTGTCAAAGCTTGGGCTGAATGCCAGAACACCAGGCCCAGAGAGGAGCCTCGTTTGTCCAGAGACACAGCAAATCGTTCCTTCCTCCCTTCAACAAACCATCACTGGATCCCTTCCAGGTGTCAACCTCTGTTCCGACTGCTGGAAACAGGTGACGAAATCTCCCAACCTCTCCCCTGGACCTCCAATCTAATCAAGAAGCGAAAAGGCAAATTAAGCTGGCCATTCATTTCTAAACATGCACAGCAAATGTGAAGATATCATAGAGAAGGATGCGTGAGTGGGGAGGGAATAATTTCCCCTGCAAAGACTTGAGACGGTTAGCTTCTGAAGGCTCCGGCGGGGGGTGGGGGGGGATGCATGCAGCCCAGGTGGGTGGCAGCCAGGGGGAAAGGAACATTCCAGGCCAAAGGAATGACATGCAAAGTGGTCTAGAGTCTGAAAGGGTGAGGGGGGCTGAGGGAGCTCATATGGCACAGAGCTCTGTGGGCATCCTTTGCTGTCTGCAGTGGGTCGAGGGTTCTGGGATCGATTAGCGATGTCTGCCCCCGGCACTGGGTAAAGAAGCAGTGGTCTGCATGCCATGGACTCGCTAAATCTGGGCTAGTGGCTTCGTAAACGAGTCCTCTTCTCTGGACTCTGACGACAAAATCTTCCAACCCTGAGTGGCCCTCATTATGCGGTGAGGGAGCTGACAGATTTTTATGAAGAAGGGAGACTTGTTTACCAGTTGGGAGTCTTTCTGCCTCGTCTTATACAAAGCAACTTCACATTCCATCTTGTTGAGTTTCATAGCAGAATTTTACAAAGCAACCATCCTACCCAAAGGTGACCAGCTCGTTTTTAATGGAAAGCAGAGGCGTGAATCAAGCAAGCAAATATTCTCAACCCTATTCCCCCAACACTACCCTTTCTGTAATTTTTTTTTCCAGAGGAAAGGTGAGAGGAAGTCTTTGGGAAAACTGGCCTCACCATCAGCACATCTCAGACCCTCACATGTCAGGCTCAACACCCCCAAGCAGCAAACCAGTACGTGCCACAGAAAAAAAAATTCTAACAAGACATTAATAGATAAATAAAAATAGCTTCCACAAGAAATGACGAGGACTCACGCAACAAAATGATTTCTTTCTGTGTGCGTAAACTCATGAATAATCAAATCGCACAGTCCCCAAATGAGCCAAGTACAGCTCTTGTCAACCGTTATCCCAGTTTCCTCCTGGAAGGTCACCTCAAACCTTTGCAGGCCAGGGTGGCTCTGCCCCTCACGGCTCTTCCTCCCACCCCCTCCTAGCATCCCCACCTCCTCCTTATAGGGGAGAAATTAATTCCCAGTGCTATGGAAACGTGCAGAAAATCTGAATGGCAGGCTGGGGCAGTGCCCATGAATCATCAAGCAGAAAGGGGAGTTCGATAAAATATTGGGGGGGTCCCCAGGCCATGGCTTTTGTGAGCTGAACCAGAGCCCTTGCTTCAAGCCTTTTTATGTGTCACATTTTAACCTACCAGCTGCCTCGAGAAGCAAGATGATCTTCCCTGCCTTTTTTCTTCTTCCTTTAAAAAAATTATTTTTTTATTTTTTTATTTTCCCTCATGTGTTAAGGGAGGAAACAGTGACAGGGACAAGTGACAGCTCGCTAATTATTCCCTTACTGCCACTGCTGTTCTGGCTTTGGACGCATTGCTCATTTCTCCCCGTCTTCGCACTGAATAATGCATGGGTCCCTATCTGTATTCAAGCGGCACCTCCGGGGACCGCCAGCCTAACTAGCTGATAACTGATTCAGTTTGTAAGCAGGGCCTCTGGGAGTTGCAAGGAAAAGTAGCCAAGAACAAATTTAACACTTCTTTCTCATTTCTTCAGAACATCAAGGAGAGGCAGGTTGGGAAGCAGGTGGGGGTATGTGCTGGGCCCTTGGAGGGCACTTGACCTCAGGTTAGGAGAAGACAGAGTTTTGGCTGTGCTGTGGGGAGGGAGGAGAAGGAGGAGGAGGAGAAAGTTAGTTGAAGGCTTGCTATATGAACTAAACATCTTGCATGCATTGTCTCTTTCAAAGACAAGAACCCCTTGATGGCAATGCATTAGCAGATATATTGGTTAGCTTCTACCATGATAATGCTGCGTAACAAATGACCTCCACATTTCAGTAGCTGTCAATAACATATATTTATTTTTTCTTGCTCAGGGGTCTGCAGGTGTGTCAGCCTTGCACTGATCTCGGCTGTGCTCAGTGGAGCTTGGCTGCAGACTGCAGGTGTGGCTCAGATCTGCTCCACGTGTCTCATTCCGGGGCCCAGCCTGGAGGAGGAGGCTCCTTGATGGCAAAGGTGCTGTCACATCTCTAGCCACTGCCTGTATCACGTCTGCTAATAGCCCATTGGCCAAAGCAAACCACACAGGCAAGTCTGGTGTTGAGGGGTGATGGAGTAAGTGTCCACCACCCTGAGCCCATGGCTGGGGTGTAGAGGGCTAATATTGCCATAGACGGAATCTCCAGAACAATCCCTTTTCGAAATCAGAACCTTTCATCCCACTGCCCAAAGCAAATACAACATTTACAAAAAGACTTATACCTGTTAACCTCTAGATTGGGCTTCTCATTAAATAATACCAGGGTCTGCAAATCAAATGATAGTGATAATCTAAACGGCAATTTTTTACCCAATGTCTACAGTACCAAGTACTGTTTGAAGTGCTTTTATATATATCAACTCATTTTCTCCTCCTGTGAACACAAGAAAGTAGGTACTATTGTTACCCTGTTTCACAGATAAAAACAACAGGCACAGAGAGGTTAGGTTGTTTGCCTGAGGTCACACAGCTGATAAAGACCAGGGCCAGGGTTGGAGGCCAGGCTGACTGCAGACCCTCTAGTTAAAAATGGATTGTCATATAAAAGTTTGAATTTTGGACATAGACGCTATGGTTGAAATGTCAGAGTGCAGTTGGCCTGGGGAAATATAACTGGGAAGGGTTAGGGTGGTATCTGGGCCAGGACCAATCAGTCTCTGGGGGTCTGGACCTGCTTGAGAAAAGCCACTCGCACCCAGCCCCACCCTGTAGGCAGAGGGCTTCCTGAGTCTCCCTGTCTCTCTAGGTCAACCTCGGTCCTGCCAATGGATGACGTGTTCAAGAACCTGCTGGTGGAATTGCTAACTTTCTCCCACCAGGCTGGGTGGGCCAGATTTCTCTGGGAACTATGGGTGCTGGAACAACACCTGGCTTTCCATCACCAAATGCTCCCCCTGCCCCGCTTAGACTGGTGACCGCCATCCCCCTTCACCCTCCCCTTCTTCCCCGATTGGATCTGGTGGTGGCTCTTGCTTTATGGGTCTGGCTTTATGAATGACAAGGGGACAGGGTAAAGGTGCACCCATTTTGAGGTCAAATGTCTATCATCTGGTCCACTTTTAGAATCGGAAGTCTGATCCTTCATGAGATGAAAACGGGTGCCATCTTGATTCCACGCTCTAACAAGGGTCATGCCCGCTCGCAGGGCTTTGGGTTCTTAGAGCCTCACACAGTGTGTGGTGCATCGTAAGAGCTCGGGGACCCATGGGTGAAAGAATGAATGAATGAATGAATGGCTGAATGAATGCTCATCCGCTCAGATAAATGCTTTTCAGAGAAGTGAAGCCATTTCAAAAAGACCATTCTCTTGTTCAATACCTACGGAGCACCTACCATGCATCGGGCACTGTTCAGAGAGGCTAGGTATCCAAAATCTTTGCTGTCGTGGTCCAGCAGATACCCAACATAATGTCAGGTGGTGAAGAATAAGGCAGGAAGGGGGGAGGGAGCGTGGTGAGGGCTAGCGTAAGCATTCTCCCCTTCTTGGGCGTCTTCTCCATCTCCACCCCAGGCACTGTGCTAGATGCCTCATAAAGAGCTCCCCCACCGCCCCGACTGTATCGTCATCATACCCATTTTACAGACAAGGAACTGAGGCTCTGATAAGAGCCTTACTTTGGTAGTCACACTGCAAGGCTACGAGAGACCCAGTCTGCCTGCCTTGCCTGAACCGGGCAGGCAGGTGGGGTTCCCTGGCACTCCCAAGGCTGGTGGGTCAAGGAAGCCAGGTGCTAGGGGTGGGAGGGCGCTTGGGGCCCCTACAGCTGTCCCCTGCCTGGGTGTGCCATCTGCATCCAGTTGCCCAGCGTTGTCTCCTGGGGCAACACTGGGCTCTCTGTCACAGGAGCCGCATGTCAAGGCAGAAGCGGGGGAGGCAGGCGGGCGTTAGCAGGTGGTTTAAAATAGCAGCACGTCCCCATGGCTGCAAGAGCTTGGTCCTCCAGCCTGGTGAGAACACTCGGGGAGGAGATTCCTCAGCCCAGCAGCTACCCCCTCACAGGTGGCCCCTTTGTAAGGAGCCAGAGAAATTGTGCTCAAGTGCAAGGTCCCCCCGCCCCTTGCTCCCAGGGTCTGTGGGATGAAAGCCGCACTCCGCTCTCCAGAACCTTCACAAGCTGCCCCTCCCAGCTGTCCTCACACTCCTTTCTCTGGTCACCCTTGCCATACTGCATCCAAGACGTCCCTTGTGCCGTTGCTTTGGCTGGTCAGGCTGCCTGGAAGGTCCTCTCTGCTATCTTCCCCACCTGGAAAATACATGGAACGCAGCAGGTGCTCAAAAAACGCCAGTGGGATCCACTTATATGTGTTAAAATCTTACCCTTCGCACTTGGCTCACTTGTCAGTACCTCTGAAGAGCCTTCTAGATTCTCCCAGGGGCAGAATTCCTCCTCCTTCCAAGACTCTATGGCCTACACTCGGATCGGGACTGGAGAAACCTCCAGTGCTCATGGCTGCTGTCTCCAAGCCTACTGACTAGGTTGGCTGCTGCACCGATGGTAAGGGTCTCATTCTCTCAAGCAGGGGTGGCAGATAACGGGCACATCATGGGCACACAGGCCAGAACTCTCCTAGCCATGCACCTGGCAGACATTGCTAATCAATCACAGCACCTTTCTTCTCAAGCCCTGGAGCCCCAGGCAGCCATGAGCAATTGACTGGAGTTGGCATCCCAAGTGTCATTGCCTACTGTCTTTAGATAAACGGCCTCTAGAAGCTTGCCTTCGTGGCTGCCTCAGCCATCAGACTGGGAAGATCTTGGGGGCACGACAGTGACATTCATTTCAGCAGCTCCTCCTCCCGGCACAGAGCCTGGAGAACACTAGGCACTGAAGAAATGTCCGTCAAGTGAAGGAATCTGGGAAGTGGGCACAACCCATCACGGTGTGCTGATACATACAGAAATGCCTCACTGAGTCCACTGCAAGTCTTTTGGGTCCTTCTTCCCACCTTCTCCCCCTTGGTCTCTGGGGAGCAGTCAGGAACCCGGGAAACCCAAACCATGGGTTCGTTGAGATCAGTTCCAAATAAAAAAAATGGTTTCCCCAAGTCTAGCTGCACAGAGACACAAGGTCTAAGATAAAAGATCCTTAGAACACGGAGGAGAGAGAGGGAGCACCCAAGAAAGCAATCTTGCCAGGTCCTGTCACCTCCCTGAACCTCAGTGTCCTCATCTGTAAAATGGGGATAATCGGACTGCTGTGAGATAATGAATGGAAGGTCCTCATTAGAGTATGATGATGCTATCACACTGCTCACAGAGATCTTCTCATACAGGGAAAGCTGCCTTCAGAGAATCTTGAATTCTGGCCTCCCTCTGATTCCCATCCTCCTGGGACCTCTTGCCTCTGGGAGAGGTCCCAGAAAGGAGGCCCTGGAGGCAGGGACCCCCAGAAGAGGAGAGCTTCGAGTTCTCTGAAAAAGGGAAGAGAGGGAGTCCTTCCCCTGGGCGTGGAATGCCATTACATCATCACTCTGTGGTCCCACTTTACAGACGGGGAAACTGAGACCTGAGAAACAATGAAACCAGCCTAGTGTCATGGAATAACAATTATCTGCATCTGAACCCATGGTATTTTTGCAGAGCCATCCTGTTTATTGGAAAGGTACCCACACTGATAACTCATTCATTCATTCATTCATCTGTCTTCAATTATATTGAACATGTTTGGGAGGAGTTCACAGTCTAATTGGGAGAATGGGGTGTGATCTGACATGCTGTTGAATTACTTCAGTATCATCGGAAGAGTAAGCTAAGTTTGGGGATAACTTCACAAGAGGGCTATATTGGCTGGGTTTTGCAGTATAAGTAGGAGTTGATGAGGTAGCTAAAAGGAGGAAGGGCATATCGGGCAAGGCAGATGGTAGGAGCAAAGGCAGGGATCCATGAAAAAGCTTGGTGTGTTTGGAGACCATTTGGCAGACTTGTGCACCCCACCTTAGGGACTATGGTGTGTATAAGCAGTAGGAGAAGCCACAAGATATAGAAAGCTGGAGCCTGGAGGTCCCTCCACAGCATTTGGGCTTTTCCCTGTGGGCATGGGAGTCATGAGGAGGTGTCCTGGTTCCCTCGCACTCAGCTGCCTGGTGCCAGCCCCGGGATGGGGCAAAGATCAGCATGGACTTTCCGCACCGACCATGCTGCTTCCCTGGAGAGACTCATGCCTAACTTCTGCTCCAGGAATTTAAGCCCCAGAGACCCCCAAAGCACAGAATCCCACTGCTAAGACCTCTCCAGCTCACGGACCCGAAGATTTAGTGAAGTGCGCCATTCACCTGTCCATTTGGTCGTTTGGTTAGCACAGCTGAAAAGCCCCTAGCAGATGATGTATTGGTTAGTTACGGCTGCGGAACAAACCACCCCCAAATCAGTGCGTCACGTCAACGATATCTTACTGAGCAGTTATTTGTCTGGGGCTCATCTTGTCGGAGTCCACGTGTGCATCCGCTGGTCTGCACAGGGCTCTGCTCCAGACCGGGCTTGCTGGGGGTGGGGTCCTGTTCCATGTGTCTCTCCTCCTCCTCCTGGCAGGCTAGCCAGTGAGCAGGGGGTTGAGGCAGGCGGAGGAGGTGCCGGAGGGACACAGGGGAGTGTTGAGGGAGCTCTGGGATATTTGGCTGTGAGAACTCACAGAATCTGTGAGTCCGAGTCTCTGTGATGGCCCTTACGGGCTCCCGAGGTGCCGACCAGGCTTGTACTGGTGGGGTCCCCAACCCAGGTTGTGATAAGGAGGGTCAGGAATGCCCAGACAAGGTCATGTCAGGAGTGGAGGAAGTCCTCATGTTATTGGCTCCTCCCTGTTTTCCAGTCAATGCTTGAGGCTGAGTACACCTTTTCCAAGGGTCAAGACCCCACCCCGGATCCACTCGGTTCAGCATCCCCCGCTTCAGAACCTCCCTCCAAGGGCTGCCCAACCAGCTGCGAGGGGGAACAAGCTCCCCCTTTCCTCAGTGGCAACCCCCTTGGGGAGGAGGGAACAGATAGCAGAACGGTGCTATTTACAAGCTTTCAAATGGCTTATTGAATCATAAGCTGAAATCACAGGCTGTAACCAAATCAGCGAGGACCAGATTCAATAAAGTAAACAGGGAGGGGGGATAAAAAAAAATCCCACCTAGAAGCTTGTTAAAGCCCTTCCCTGCCTCTCCCGGCCTTGGTTTCTTAACGTCTCATTGTTTCTGGCGAATAAACCCAGCCTGGTCTGGTTTGATTCCAGTGGCTATTAATTCCATATGTGGTTTATGAATGGAGGAAAAGGCCGTCATTACGTGCTCTTGGAACTTGAAAAGAACCCAACGGGTGCCTCATCTGTGCCCTGCTGGAGCAGCCGAGGACTTCGCTACAGCGCGCGGGTCTCGAATCCTAACAAATGAGTACTTTTCGGGTGGGGAGCCGGGCCGCCCACCATGTGCGGTGGTGACGGTGAAGTCTCCACGTACAGGGTCCCTGCTCCTGAGGAGGTCCCGGAGACACTCAATGACTCCACGGGGGTCCTGTGTGTGCACGCGGGACTTCACCCTTTATAAAGCACCTTTGCACATTTCACCTGAGTTATGCTATGAGCTCAGGACGCATAACGCCGGCACAGCACCCGGCCCAAAAAAAGACGCCCTCGAATATCAGCTCTTGTTGGTGTTATGGGCGGTATTTCCTATTAACTGCAGGCCGACTGTGTGCCCGACGCTAAGCGTATGTTGCCTCCAATTCAGTCAAATTCTGCAAACCTGGCATTGGGGTGCCCGTGTTACAGATGAGGATCCCGAGATGCAGCCTGGCCCAAAGGGGAAGGACAGTGGGGAAGGACAGATGTTGGAGTCAACGTGTGCACAGACACTAACTCTGAGAGGGAGGCAGGGCACTGCTTACTTTTACTCTGCTTATCAGGCAAGTAACCCGGTGTCTCAGACAGGTTAGGTGGCCGCAGAGCGCAGCGAAGCCGATCTCAGGGAGACGTGACGATGTCCTTTTCTGAACTAGCTGCGCAGGCTTTTGTTACTTTAGAGGTCACGTCGGCGCTGGCCAGCTGCCTCACTTCACAGATGGGTAAACTGAGGCTCAGAGATGTTAGTGCCTCGTCCAAGGTCGTTCAGCCAGGAAGTGGCCAGAGCTAGGATCTGAACCTACAGCTGCCTGTCCCCAGAGCTTGTATCCCCACCACGGCCATGCCCAGTTCTGGAAAAGCAATTGTGTGGCCCAGATGCCAAGCCCCTTGTCGCTGGATGTGCCTGATGACAATGCCCGCCCTGCTTTGATGGAGGCCGACTACATCCTTCTCCAGCTTGAAACTGGATTCCCTGATCTAGAATCCCCTGATTGTAGCATTGACCTTAAAATTTAGATCAGGGGGCACCTGGGTGGCTCAGTTGGTTAAACATCGGACTTCAGCTCAGGTCATGATCTCAGTGCTGGTGAGTTTGAGCTCCACATCGGGCTCTGTGCTGACAGCTTGGACCCTGGATCCTGCTTCAGATTCCATGTCTCCCTCTCTCTCTGCCCCTCTCCCACTTGCACTCTGTCTCTGTCTCTCTGTAATGTAAATTAACATTAAAAAAAAGATTTAGGGGCACCTGGGTGGCTCAGTCGGTGAAGCGTCCAACTTCAGCTCAGGTCATGATCTCACGGCCCGTGGGTTCGAGCCCCATGTTGGGCTCTGTGCTGACAGCTCGGAGCCTGGACCCTGCTTCAGATTCTGTGTCTCCCTCTCTCTCTCTTTGCGCCTCCCCCATTCAGGCTCTGTCTCTGTCTCAAAAATAAATAAACGTTAAAAAATTTAAAAAAAAAGATGTAGATCAGATTCAGAATAGCAGAATACTTAAGAACCCGGGACTTGGGTTCATTTCCCAGCTCTACCTACCTCTGTTTGTGAAACTCTGGTCAAGTTATATTCTTTTCAAGCCCCCAACTTTCCCATCTTTAGAGATGATGGTAGAGGCATGTTTCTTCCTGGATTATTGTGAAGTCAATACACACAGCTAACATTCAATGAGACGTTTCTAAACACTGTGCACATGTTCGTCTCCCCAATCCTGGACTTACCCCCACATTACCGGTGAGGACACCGAGAGAGTAAGGTGACTTATCCAGGGTTGCATGGAGTTGGAGTCTGTACCCAGACCCAGGGTGCTCCCGAGTGCCCTGGTCACCCAGAACCCTCAGCTGCCTCTCAGTTAAATGAGGTAGTGTCACAGCCCACGGGAAAAGCAAATGAGGGTCCCATCGTTTTTGTATCCCGGAGGATGTTAATGTTTTACTGTGCAGAAGGAGGCTTCCAGTTAAGAACGAGCAAAGCCTCCAGCTGCAGGGCTGGTCCTGGCTTTGAGGGAGGTTTACCTGAGAACCACACTCCACCTCTGGAGCACACCTGTCTGACCCGGGCCCCTGGCCAGCCCTGCTTGCTGCCTCTACCCTCCATTGAAACTGCTGCTTCTGCCACTTCTGAATGTGCCCTGTGCACTTTCCTGGCCCTGAGCCTCGCACCTGCCACACCTGATGCCTGACTTTGCTTCCCTGCCCTGGACCCCCAGCAAGCACAGACTGAGAGAGTCAGCTCAAAACACCACCTCCTTCTTGAAGCTTCTGGAGATGCACCCCCAAGGCAGGATGAATACTCCTCTCTCTGTGCTTCCCGCAGGGTGGAGTGGATCCCCCTTGGATCCTTACCCATCTTGGTTATGATGGCAAGTCTGTGTGTCTGTCTTCCCCACCAAGAAATCCTTGAGAGCCGGAACAGGGACGCGTTCATCTCTATATTCCATCTCTATGGAAATGGAATACAAAATGTTTATTGAATGAAAAAATGGGACAATGAATGGACGAATGAAAGAATGAATGAAAGCATGGATGAATGAATGAATGAATGAATGAGGTTTTCCGCCTGGTTGGATTGTAGCTGATGTCTAATCATCCATCATATGGGACCTGAATTCTGCTCCCAGCAACCTCACTGCATTAGAAGAGGCACATTGCTTTTAAGTACCCCAGTTTCCCCATCTGCAAATGAACAGGGCACTGCCTAGCCTGCCTCCAGAAGCATTTTGTGATTGCAGATTCTTCCTCTCCCCTCCTCCCCATGCCTCCTCTCCCAAGGTCCCATCACGGTAGCCTGGCTTCCCTGCACCCCTTCTCTCCCTAGCCCCCTCTCCCTCATCACCAGCAAGGGTCCGGAGATTTCCTATGTAAATCCCACTTCTCCTCCCCAATCCTCGCTGCTCCTCTGTGCCAGGCCCGCCTGTACTGTCGCCTCTTGCCTGGATTCCTATAGTAGTCCTCAACATATCTCTCTTCTGCCCTCCAGCTCCCTCCACGCACTGCACATTCAGCAAAGAGTGCAGTGTTTTCAAAACACAGGCTCCCTGGGTCCTGCCTCAGCCCTGGTGCAGGGGGCGTGGCTAGAGTCCCTGGAGCGGGGGCGTGGCTAGCCGGCCCCGCCTCCCGCTTGGGTTCTGTGGCCACAGTGACCTTTTCTCTCTGACTGTGGCTGCTTACCTTGCTGGGTCCATCATACCAGCTTTTGCACGTGGTGCTCCCTCCGTCTGGAAAGTTCTCTGCCTCCTCCCCATGATCAGATTTCAGCCTGCTTATCAGGAGCCTTAATCAGAGGACGCACAGGGAAGCCTTGCACAAAGGCCTCCCCAGAGGAGATCAAGCATTCTTCTTACATCAGCTCTCGGGGCTCCCATTTCCTCCGTTTCTCAGCCTTTCTCCCGGTTCCCAGTTTGCTTTTACTTGGGAGAGTTTACACATTTGTCTCCACCCCTGGACTCAGATAAAAGATACCTAAAAGCAGATCACACTCTCCAGACACTATCTCCAGCACCCAGCCCCACGCCCGCAGGTACTCACAAACATTGAAAATTGGATCGACGTGTTCTCCAGCTCAAGGGTCTTGTAGTCCCTGTTCAGACTTCAGTTTCACCAACTCTGAACTGGGCTCAGGATGTCCCATCTGTCTGTACATGCCGGCGCTCTGCAGGAAGTCTCCAGAACCACCTGGAGCACAGCGAGGCGCTCTGAGGTCTGGAAAGGACCTCAGAGCCTCATGGGGTCCTCATGGGGGGGACCCAGGCGTCATGATAACCGGGCCACCTCTGGATTTCGCGGCCATCTGCTTGGCTCGCTGAGCACTGGGAACCAGAGCCAGGCCCCCGCGTCCTGTGAAGGGTTGGAGAACAACGTGCTCTGTGTTCAGATCTGCAGAGGGAACAGAGCGAGGTCACTGTACCCTGGTTGAGGCGGTCATGCTCTGTAAGCGCTGAAGCCGGGAGGAGGTGCCGAGGGGCTTCTCCGGAATTTCCAGAAGAAACTGCGGGCGTTTGTGCTTCGCCCACAAGACAAGCACCACAAGCTTGAGCTTTTCCAGTGTGGTTTGGCAAACCGGATTTTTTATAGTCCCCAGTGAAAACTCTCTTTTCTAATCAGATTACATTTAAACAGACAGTATTCTTGTTTATCTGCAGTTGGTGTTTATTCCTTTAGAATTATCTTCCCAACGCCTGGCGTGTGCAGGCGTTGCCTCACATTGCCGTCATGCGGGCGGGCAAGGCCACCGTCTTTTCTGGGCCCAGAAGGGAGCCTGGAGATAACGAAACCCATGGTTTTGGGGGTGCAGACAACCAAAGGCCTCTGTGGGAGCAGCCTCGTCGGGGGAGGGGAGTGGGGAGCCACAAACCCTTCCCTCAATGCTTCCCTGAAGAAGCATTTTTTTCCATTGCACTACTTTAATGGTAAAATTTACCGTTTTAACCATTTTAAGATATTTTATTTATTATTTTTGAGAGAGAGAGAGCACAAGCGGGGCGGGGGCAGAGAGAAGGAGGGACAGAGGATCTGAAGCGGGCTCTGTGCTGACAGCAGCGAGCCCGATGCGGGGCTCGAACTCACCAACCACAGGATCGTGACCTGAGCCGAAGTTGGACGTTTGACTGAGCCACTTGGGTGCCACCCGCCGCCCCCCCCCACCCCGCCCCGCTCCCCACCGTTGTAACCATTTCTGAGCATGCTGTTTAGTGACACCAAATACGTTCACACTGTTGTGCAGCCATCACCACCTTCCTTTTCCAGAACTTGCTCCTCTCCCAAAAAAGAAACTCTGTCCTCAGTAAATTATAATTCCCTCATCCCCCTCTCCCCCCAGTCCCTGGCACCCACTATTCTACTTCCTGTGTCTATGGATTTGACTCTGCTAAGTACTCCGTATAAGTGGACTCACACAGTGTTTGTCCCTTTGTGTCTGGCTTAGTGCACTTAGCATGACTGTCTTCAAGGTTCATCTCGTCTTCAAGGTTCATCTCATCTTCAAGGTTCATCTCGTCTTCAAGGTTCATCTTGTCTTCAAGGTGTCTTCAAGGTTCATCTTGTCTTCAAGGTTCATCTCGTCTTCAAGGTTCATCTCGTCTTCAAGGTTCATCTTGTCTTCAAGGTGTCTTCAAGGTTCAAGGTTCATTGTAGCAGGTGTCTGAATTTCCTTCCTCATTAGTCTGAGTCATAATCCACTGTATGGACATACCGCAGTTTGTTTAACCACCGATGGACACTTGGATTGTTGGCTATTGGGGATAGTGTTGCTGTGAACTCAAGAGGTGCTCTTTCAGTCCAAGTCTGATGCCTGAGAAGGAAATATCAGCATGCATGGAGATTAATGATCCCATGAGGTGCAGTGGAGAGGGCTTTTGGGGGGGGGGACTTCTGCTTGAACCCCAGTGCTGTCATTTCCCGGCTGTGTCAATTTCCTCACCTGGAAGAAGAGGGAAAGAACACCCATCTCCTTGTGCTGGTGTGAGATTTAGAGCACCGAGGGTGGTGATTGGCACAGAGCAGGTGCTCAGTAATGTGGGAGGCCTTACTCATTTCATGCTCCCGCCCAGAACTGCCGTGCGCAATTATGTTGTTCGCCGCCTACGGGCACCTGGTCCAGGTACTTGCGTTGCTGGTCTAAATCCAAGGGACAGCTTCCAGCCACACAGAGGCTTCTACGTGCTCTTGAAGTCCCCAGTCTCGATCGGCATAGGCACACAGGCTCGTCCCTAGTCTGGCAAGGCACAGCGAGGCTAATCAACCAGCGTAAGGCCACACAGCAGCACTCAGAGCCTTCTCTGGTATGAGGACCTGGCGCTAGGCCAGAAGAACAGAACAAGGTGTGCAACCGGGAGCCTTACGCAGGCAAGCGGAGGAGGGCCCTGGGCTCCCCTCGGCGGCTCCCCACCTCCCCCTCTCGCATTAAGAAGCAGAAACTGAAATGAAAGCTAAAAACTCCATCTCGTTCATGGCCAGGCCCCACCTTGGGGAGGTGGCCTCAGAGTGGCCACCGAGACAGGGCTCTGCGTTGTGGACTGTGCCCCCCTCCCAGCCCCCTCCCCAACTTGTTCCTTCCATCCTGGGATCATTTTCCAGACAGCCCAGAGCCCAACCCGCCAGACTATTTAGTCTGGGTTTGGTGACCCCCATCTGACTGCAGGCAGGCCGCGCTCAGGTTTCACGGCCTCCTCGGTATGATCACTGCAGCCCCCCTCCTGGCTGGCCCTGCCCTGACTTCCTACACAAACACTTACCTTCAGGCAGAGGATTTCCTGGAACACGTGGTTAAAGCAGCCACCGGCTTCCAGAGGGAGCTCCGAGGCCCTACAACACAGCCCTCTGTCCAGAGACCTGCGGGCCGCGATTTGTCACTCTCAAACAAACACTCGGACTTAGCTGGATGACCATCGCCGTAACCTCTCCCCGATTCCCTTGACCCCTGACTATGGTATACGCAAGTTCATTAGCAGAAAAAAAAAGTGATACGAATTCAAAATGCTTTCCCATCGGTGAATGGGCACTAGATCAGCTATTTGTTCTTGTCCCATGTCTCAGATGGGGAAACTGAGGCCCTGGAGAGCGAAGGAAAGGGATGAGCCCAAGCCCATGGGACATGGCAAAGCCGGGAATTGAACTCGGATCTTTGGGCTTTCCGCGTCACCTCGACTTCGAAGCGGTTCTGTCTCTGCTTCTACTCTCTCCCCTATCACCACCTCTCATCCCTTCTGGGCTCCTCACTGCCTTTTAACAACATTGTCTGAGAATCTCCCGACACCTCCTGAGACACTAGGGAATCGGGTGTCCTGGAAATAGAACTTCCTTATTCTTGTCATCTTGGGTGCGGTAGCACAGTCGAAGGAGATGTCGGTGGCCCCCGCATCCTGGAGAACTCCGACGTGATAAGCCAAGTTCCTGTAAAAACCTGTGTGTCTGGCACTTTGCCAGAAGCGCTGGCAGTAACCAATATTAATGGCTCCTATTCTGTGAGCGCTCAGGGTGTGCCAGGCACTGTGGGAAGTTCTTTATGTGCGATTCTTTCGGGGGGCTGAGGTAGCCACTGTGTCTCCTCTCCGTTTTACAGCTCAAGACACTGAGGCCCGGAGCGGGCAAGTGACTTGGAGAGAGTCACACGCCCAGCAGGCAGAGGAGCCTGAACTCCAGCCCAGGAGCCACACTTTTCCCCTCCAGAGGATTCCATTTCTGGCTCACCACGCTCGGTTAGGAAGGAGGGAATGGGGCGTAGGAGTCTTTTATACATGTCTGCGTGGGTTTCTCTTTTTCCCCTTCACCGTGAACGCGCTTGGTTTTCATAATGCTAAAAACGAAATGACATAATCCACGATAACAACAAAAAGAAGCAACATGATCCATCTTGGTGCCCAGTTGATTTTCCTTTAAATGCCTTGCATGTAACCAAGCCCTCTTTACGTCCCCCTTCACGCGCGCACCGGGGCTAACTGTTGTTGACAGTTTGCCGTATATTCCTGCAGATTTCACCCCCTTATCAAATGCTAATATATATGCAGACGTATCCTTTTATAGGGCTTTCGAAGCTGTACATATTTGCAATATTTGATTTTTAAAAAGTCAATACAGGATGCATTGCTTTTGCTACTGGGAAGAGAATAAAGATATTAAAAATTAAATCAAATTGCAAAACATCCCCGGGTCGGGCCTCTCAAAGTTGCAAAGGCAAAGTTCTCTTCCGGAAAGTCCCACGCCAGCAAAGCTGGATTCCCCACAGAGATGCCCAGGAGCCTGATGGCTGGCCCTTGTGCTCGGCTGGGGACGAGGAGTAGGGGGACGCATCCGATTCCCACCTGCTCTCCTAGCCACCCCCTCCCCGCTGCCCCTGGTCGATAAGCATTGTGTACAGTTTGCTGACTCAGCAAAACACACCCCTCCTGCTAGCTCTCTGTTCGGATTGGAAGGTGATTGCCTACTGGCCAATTAATTCTGCTTTAATTGCTCCGGCTCTAAAACACAGACCTAAACAGCTAATCTGGCGGGGGAGGGGGAGCAGCGGGGGGGTTCCCCTAACCCCACAGATGCTGCTCTACCAACTCTGGGGAGATGCTGGAAGAGTCTGGGCAAAAAAAAACCCAACGTATCTCCGCAGAGTCCTCTGGGTCATCTGGAAGGAAGGGGCCACAGGCCAGTGGGGGGTGTGGCCCAGAAAATGAGCCAGAAAGCAGTGGAAAGGTGGTGGGGGGGGGGGTCTAGCCCCACTTCTGGCATTTATTACTGCCTGACGTGATGTTGTTTTTTTTCCTCCTGTGGTCTGCCTTCCCCACCTCCCCCACCCCCCACAAATGTCAGCTGCCGGAAGGCAGGGGCCCTGTCTAGTTCAGGGCTGTATCCAGTGCTCAGAGTGTCCAACATACAGTAGGTGCTCAATAAACAGTGGCTGATTCAATGAACATATCATGCCCTTCCTAAATCATCCCCTGCCTGCAGCTGCTAGCAAAGTCTTTGGAGAATTGCAAGAGTTCGATGGGGAAACTGAGGCCTAGGGAAGGGGGTTGGTTTGATCAGGCCAGTGCCTGGCTCAAGCCGCCTTTCAATTTTGCTCTGTAAGGATGGTCTTTTTCCAAATCGCCCTGTCACCTCTGCAGGACTAGTGAGTGAGCCTGTCACCGGCTGTCCAGAACAGGAGGGGACAGGGAGTATCTGTGCCACTTTCTTCTGAAAATGGCATCTGTATCAAACTACTCCTGGACCTCGCAGCCGGCTCATTACACACCAAATACTGAGTTCTCTCCTCGGTCTGTGCCTGGGGGGGGCCACTTGTGGGGGGGGGCACTTAGAACTGGCTCTCCTGGGGATCAGCAGAGCCGGCCCTCGAGAGGAAAATGGTACGCATCTAATCTCTGACCTGCGAATGAGGGCAGGGACTCATCAAAGATTTCAGATGGAGGGACAGGGCCTCTGCCTAATTCTGTCCTCACCTCAAGCCATTCTTGGCTGCGGATGCCCTCCAGGGTAGCCGGGGAGGTGGGGGAGAGGGGGCCGGGAAGGAGGAAGGAGGAAGTGAGGCAGGAGCAAAGGAGAGTAGGGGAGCCAGCAAGGCAGGCTGGGAAACAGCACAAAGGGGGCAGGAAGCAGAGGAAAAAAAGAAGACAATAGACAAGGATGCCAGCCCATTTGGGGTGGAGGGAAGCGCAGGAGGAAACACACAAAGCCAAAACAAAGAGCAAGAAATAAGGGGTAAAAAGAAACTCAATAGGGCTTGAAACAAAGCCATGGAGAAAACAAAGGGAATGAAAAACACCAGCAGCAGCACCAGGAGAGAAGGCAGTGGAGGCGTCCAGAATGTCATCTGTCCATCCCGAGGGGCATCTGGGCCAACCGCCTGGCCCCAACCTCGCCCAGGTCCCTCACCCCAGCACTGGTACCCACCAGCTCCCAGGAGCCTCTGGGGCAGACAGCTGGGCCTCCTCCCGCCTCCCCAGCCCACCAGCTCTGATTGGTCAGTTTCCCAGGGCAGGGAGGCGGGCTATGCCCACCCATCTTTGCCCCAGAGACCCGCACGGGCTTCCTGAAGTGTTCTGAGCCACCCCGAGTCCTCCCTCCCCTCCTTCCCCACCACCTAGAAAGCTGTCCAAGTGGAACAGCCTGCAGCTATTACAATAAACACCTCAGCCGCAACCTGTCTCTCATTTGCATATTAGCAGCCTTAATTCTGATGAAATATGCAAATGTATGCAAAATGAAATTCATCTCATAATGACACAAGGCGATTAAACAATTTTTATGCTTAAATATTCTGTTTAATGAAATCAAACAGACCTGCGCGTGTGACAAATTCTCCACAGCATGGAGAAATTAGGGGGGATTAAAAAAATATATATATATATATATAAAAGAATACCAAACCACTAGCACCCCAGCACAGCCTAGATCTGCTTCACCTTTTTGGTAAAATGAAAGGGGGGAAAAGCGTGTTTTTGATAGCCAAGTGAACTGAAAATTATGTTACTGAAAACTGTTAAAATAAGTTAGAAGCAATATGCCTTTGTTCCAGCCTCTTGCAAGTAACCTCCAAACCCCACCCTGCTCCGCCACAATATGGCCATAATGTATTTGTCCTCCAAGGTGCTGGAGGGAATGGAGGCCCACTGGGCAGCAGGGAGGCCGATTCGGGCACCCTCTGAGTGCCAGGGAAATGGAGCCAAGAGCCCTCCACCCATCTACCACCGGGAGGCTGGCCAGCAGTGTCTCCCAGACAAACTTTCTTGCTCTGCTCACCTGGGCAGAGCATGGTCTTGCCCTGGCCATTGGGAGATAGTTTGAGGGCATTTGGGTTCTTAGCCTTGTTCGAGTAAAATCTATTCTGGTATTTACCTGGAGGAAAAGGGGGAAGAGTCAAGCAGGAGAAGCAGGAGAAGAGGCAAGAGGGGGAGGAACAGGGCACAGAAAAAAGCATGAAAAGGAAGAGGTGAAAGATCGGGGAATGGAGAAAAGAGGGAAGGAGACAAAAAGGATAAAGAAAAAGAATCGGTAATGGCTAACAGGTTTGATCCATGGCTATGTGTTTTTGTTTGTTTGTTTTTGTTTTTTTAATATTTGATCTCCTGGTCTCTTCCTATCAACCCTGTGAGTTGGGTATTGGTATAACCAGCCAAGGTTCAGAGAGGTTAAGTAAGTTGCCCAAAGTCACACTGGCTTATCTCTAAGCCAAGGGAGAATTCAGAATTTGAATGCGAACGCAAAGGATGCTGAAGCTTTCTCCCAGGGGGTGAGGGTGGGAGGGAAGCTGGTCTACAAACTCACCTTAGGAACTCTGGGATATTTGGGTGAAACACCAGGAGTTAATTTCCCTACTGACCCTTAGGCTCCTGGGAGAAATCCATTTGGGGATCGAATGGGGGCCCATGGCACTGTGTGAGCAGTAGTAGGTTAGCCTTCTCTGTCCTCCTCATAGATAGGGCCCCCGCACCCAGCCCCCTCTATTTCATCACCTTTTAACTACTGATTTGTTTGTTTCCATCTTCCAAACAGAATGTGCTTTCCAGCCTGGGCAGGACTCCCACTGGCTCACGTGGAATGCACTCAGGAATTGCTTGTTCCTCTTGTGTCTTAACTTGTTTCCCGGGGTCAAATTCACCCTCAACGTGGCTGGGAATGCTTCCCCAGCGTCCCCTTCATTTCTCAGTCCTGGAGTAGGAAGAGGAGCTATGTCTGGAACCCTGGGCTTCCTGGGGGTGAGTGAGACCCAAGAGGAGGGAGCAGCTCCTTTGAAGAGGAAAGTCTTGGTAACCAGTAACAAATGAAAGCCTTCAGCTCCTATGGGGCAGAGATATCTCAGAGAAAAGTTGAAAGCAGATTCAAGATCAATCTGTCTGCTCTCTCCCCCACCCCAGCTCCACGTGGCCACCTCCCTTTCATGGACTCAGAAGCAGGAGGCGGGGCCAGGGAGACTTTGCTTTTACCTGTGCCCTGTGACCTCCAGCAACTGGCTTAACCACTCAGTCTGCCCAGCTGAGAAATGGGAGGGACCTCTTCCCATAATTCCCGAGTTCTCTTTTGTTTCTGATATTTTAGAATTTTTCTTCAAAATCCAGAATAGGCAACTTAAAAAAAAAAGATAATAAAGGCAACCACAGCCTCCACATGGCCATGATTTACCGAGCACTGCCTGGGCGTAATCTGCCACTATTCTAAGCGCTGGCTTACATTTATTATTGCTTAATCCTCACGCTCCTGTGAAGGAGGAGCTATTATCATCCCCTATGGCAACGAGGGAAACAGAGAGTCAGAAACATCGGGTTGTTGGTCTGAGGTCACCTAGCTGGTGAAGAGGCAAGCCCGGGACTGAAACCCAGGCATTCAGGCTCCAGAGGCTCCTTCTCTAGTAACAGCAAAGGCTAGCATTTGGTGTATGCCTGGCACAGCGTGGAGTCCTCTCATAGCAGTCCTGGGAGGTAGAGAACACATTTATTTCTGTGTTATATATGGAGAGATGGAAGCCCAGAAGAGGCCATGGGCATGTCCAAGGTCACACGAGCAAGCCCCTGGCTGTGCAGACAAGTATCCAGGTACCCCAGCTTGAGGCCGACAACTGTGTGAGCAAGAAAACTGCCTTGAATCCTCCAACTGATTTCTAGGGATTCTGGGCCATTTATCATCTCCATCCCCTCCTGGTCCTAAGGTTGATGGACTTTGAGACAGGGATATTTCATTAGAAAATTAGGAGAAGTATTTATAATTAATATTTCAATTAGAAAGGATATAATTGAGAAGATATTAGCTTCATCACACGGCTGGTGACAGCCCAAGGAAGCGAGGGCACATTGCTTTCCTGGGGAGTGAGGTGGGCCCATCTCATCTGCTTAATGAGGGAGTCACGTGGCCCTGGAACAGGATAAAGAAAAATGTTCAGTTCAGCAGAGCATCACTGTGATAGGACATCGGTACCCCCATGTTTCTGTTTCCATGCCTGGTACTGAAGGAGACAGCTTAATATGGTGGTTGCTACTTTAGCAAAAAAGTTATGAGAATAATATTTACAATTCCGAATTCATTATTCATTCAAGAAATATTTATCTGCGTGAAGCTCTAGGGACACAGAGCTAAATTGGATATAGATACTGCCTTCAAGCATGCCAGTATACTTGGAGGTACACACTAGGAGATTACAACAATAAATATAAATGGCACAAATACAGTGCAGAAACAGGCAAGGCATTTCTTCACTGTGGGGTGTCAGGGAAGGCAGCCTGGAGGATGTGTTAACTAAGTCTCCAGATACATCTTGAGCTTTCCAGAAAGGGAAAAGGACCTCCAAAAGAGGAACTAGCATATTCAACAGTGTGGAGATGAGAAACTGCAGGGTGGGTGGGAGGTGTGCATAGCTCACAACTGGTGCTGGGCAAAGCCCTGGGGAAAGAGTGGCAAGAAATGAAGCTGGCGAGATAAGAGGGAAGACCAGATGGGAGGAGGTCTGCATGCTTATCTTTCCTCTCCCACTGGGTAACCTTGTGATCTTGATGAGGTCACTTCATCAACTCCCAGAGCTTCCCGTTTCTCAGTTTTGAGAAGGAGGAAGGATAAACCCTCAGCCTGTTGTGAGCATTAAGCATGCCTGGGAGTGCTTGCTCTGCCATTGCCTGCTCTCGCCCTGTGTCACTGAACATCTCAGATCCCAATAGGAGATTATCATCAGAGACAAAATCAGTAAGGAGAAGATGATCCCCTATTTAGGCATCCAGATGCTACTTGCCTCTGTATGCATGAAAAATGAGTAGCACCAGCTTGCCCAGGACAAGGGTTTCTGAATAGAAACCAGAGCCCTGCACCCTCATCTCTCACCCCTGCCCATATGCACCCAACAGTCTCGTGTATGAATCCCAGAAACCACACTCTGCATGCTCCCTCCCTCTTCAGAAGCTCCCAAGGCTATAGGAAGTGAGCTCAGGCAAAGCTGGCAGAAACCACCACCTTCGGGGCATAGCATGAGATCCTGGAGAGGCAGGACTGTGGGCACCCTGAGATCCTGCATCCCTCTCTGTGTTGGCCTTTGCTTCCAGCCGATTGGATACAGATGGTCCTCCTCCTAGGCAAATCTGTGAGCTCACCATGTTTTTCCCTGAAAGAGCAACTTTCCCCCTTAATAGAGACTTTGGGGATAAGACACAGCTCCTTCCATCTCAAGGGGCTCACAGTCTAGAGGGACTAGAGTCACTAGAGACGACTTTTACTTTCTTCCTTCCACTTTTCGATGTCTCTCTGTCCTCCCTCTCTTCATCTCTCTGTCCTCTCTCCCTTCCTGCTGTTTTCTCACACAATTGGAAAGTGTTGATTTTACAAAAGCACTAAAGCTATTTCCAAAAACAATATCAATTGTCATTACCCTGGGACGTTTTATCGCCAAGCTCCCTGTCTCCTGCCAGTGGAGGGCTGTCAGACCATGGGGCCCTGGGCGGGACAACACCCTAGAGGAACGCCCAGCTCTCCCTTCTGAACCCTGATTCTTAGCAGGTGCTCTCAACACCTTCCATTCACCCAGACTCCTCTTTGAACTCTGTGCCTTTGAGGTGACTGTGAAGCAGAGCCAGTTGTTCAGAATATCCATTGTCCCTCTCTCCTGCCCCCATCCCAGCAGGAAACAGTCTGTTCTCCCCAAAAACAGATGCCAGTAAATCTGGAGAGAGTCCCACTTAGATTTAGGCCCATCCTATCCTTCCATCAGATCGGCTGAAAGTCAACTTTTCCTCGGAAACTGACCAAAAATATGAAGAATAAAATCCCCAACAAACCCCAAACTCCCAACCACCGCTACGTGTCTGCTTTTCCATGGCAAGGACAAGCAGAGAAATCTGATCCCCCCACGCTTCACGGGGCCAAACTAACTCCGTGTGGATTGTCCATGAGGAGGGCTGGGCTCCGTGCTGAGTATCCTGCCTGACGAGGGGGCTTAATGATTTGTGCAGACCCACGGCACTCCAGCCAGGGCCCGGAACACTGTGCATTGATTCCGGGGGATTGAAAGCCCCTGCTCCTGTCCCCCCGGGTTTTCTTGCATTCCTTCTTGTTGACTGGTTATCCCTGTTCCTCCAATGACATCCAAGAAGTGTGAGAAAGCCCGAGGTGGAGATAATCACTTTCCCAGGCTTTAATTAATTTGGTGTCATTGGCTAATTAGCTGTGGGTGTCATTCAGTCCATTAGAGACTCTAGGGTTGCTCATGTTAGGAAGGTCCTCAGGGCCATCAGGCTCCATCCCACAGAGGCAGGGATCAGACTAAGGAGGAAAGGGAGTGGCCCAGGGTTGCCCTGCAAGGGAGGGGCTAGCCTAGGAGTCGAGGCTGGGTCTCCTGATTTCCAGCCCTGTGGTCCAAGCCCTAATGCTCGCTCGTTTAATTTAATTTATTTTCATTACACGTGCATCGCATTTATGCATTGCATCATCCCACACTCCTCCTGTCAATAGACTCCAGTCACATCCAACTTTCAACATTTTCTGCAAACTCATAACTGCCTCAGGGCCTTTGCACTTGCTGTTTCCACACCCTTGGCTCTGCAAGGTCATCTCTTTCTGTTTATTTGGGTTTTAGCTTAACTGTCATCTTTCTGAAGGGCATTCTTCATAAAATCTATGTGGCAGACAGATCCTAGGGTGGCCCCCAATAATTTTTTTCTTTTCTAAGTTGAGATATAGTTGAAAAACAATATTATATTAGTTTTGTGTTGTACAACATGGCTTGATATTTGTATGTATTGCAACATGATTACAGCAATAAATCTGGTGAACATACCTCACCATCCATCATCACAGGTTTTTTTTCTTGTGATGAGAACTTTTAAGATTTACACTCTTAACAACTTTCAAATATATAGTATAGTATTATTCATCATAATCAACATGCTGTGTCCATTAAGTCCCCAGGCCTTATTTATTTTATTACTGGAACTTCATTATGTCACCTGTTCCCCACCGTGCCATCCCCACCTCTGGCAACCAGCGATCTGTGCAGTGTTTCTGAGTTTTTTTTGTTTTTTTTATATTTCACATATAAATGAGATCATACAGTATTTGCATTTCTCTGACTTATTTCACTTAGCATAATACCCTCAAAGTACACCCATGTAGTTGCGAATGGCAAAATTTCCTTCCTTTTTGTGGCTGAATAATATCCCATTGTATATGTATACCACAGTTTCTTTATCCATTCATCCACTGCCGGGCACTTAGATTGTTTCCATATCTTGACTATTATAAATAATGGTGCAGTAAACACAGGGGTGTGGATATCTTTTTGAGTTACTGCTTTTGCTTCCTTCAGATTAATAACCAGACATGGAATTATCAGATCATTCGGTAATTCTTTTTTTTTTTTTAATTTGAGAGACAGAAAGAGAGAGGGAGCATGTGCCTGTGCAAGTAGGGGAGGGGCAGAGGGAGAGAGAGAATCTTAAGCAGACTCCACACCCAGCCCAGAGCCCAAGGCAGGGCTCGATCTCACAACCTTGAGATCATGACCTGAGCTGAAATCAAGAGTCAAATACTCAACCGACTAAGCCACCCGACACCCCATTCCCACTTTTAATTTTTTAAGGAACCTCAATACTATTTTCCACAGTGGCTATACCATTGCCTCCAGTGCCTCCTGGTGTGCCTACCTTGTGTAGTCACCTCTTTTTGAATGACGGTGGTGTTTGTGACTTGCTGCTAATCAATAAATATGGAAAAGGTGATGGGACATCACTCTTGTGATTAGGTTATGCTATGGAACAAAGGTGAGGCTATTCTGGGGCTTTTTTAATCAGGTAAAAGCCCTTAAAGTGGGGGGGGGGAATGCCTTTCCTGAGGCAAGTGATTCCTTTTGGTCCCTTATGAACTGACCTCTGAGACCTAGGGGCAGTCTCCTGCTGACAGCCAGCAAAAAGCTTGGGCCTTTGGTCAAACAGCCCCCGGAACTAAATTCTGCCAATCACCTGCATGAGGGTGGAGGGGACTGGTCCCCAGTTGAGCCTCCTGATGAAGATGCAGCCCATTGCAGCTTTGTGAGACCCTGGAAAGAGCACCCAGAAACATTTGCATAATAAATGCACATTGTTTGCAACTGCTAGATGTGTGATAATTTGTTACTTAGCAATAGGTAACTAATGCAATTATAACAGGTATGTCCCCAGCCTTTGTGATGTTTCAAGCCACCTTTTCCATATTCATCACTGTACTTGCCACTGTCTGAGAGTGTCTTATCTAAGTATCAGTTTCTTGTCTATGTCCTGTCTCCCTGACCGTGTTCCATGAGGGAAAAGGGCCTTCTTTGTCCTGCTTAATTCTGCATTCCTGGGATCTGACAAGCAGGAGGTGTACAATAAATAACTGTTTAATAAATGAGTGAATGAGTAAAGCATGGGGTAAAAACATGATCCAGGAACAATAGAATAAAATATCAATACATTCAATGAATTTTTAAAAATGCGTGGCAAAAATCTATACTGAAAAGAAAGACAAACAGGAAAATTCTTGGAATTTATATCACAGAAAAGGCCTAAATGTTATATTCCACAAAGAAGTAGTACAAATTGAAATAAAAATGTTTCCAAAACAAGTGAAAAAAGATGTTCAACCTCACTTTGTAATGAGAAATGCAAATCAGACCTGTGTCAGAGTCCCATTTTCACCCGTTACCTCCCGTTACCTCCCGTTACCTGGCCAAAACATCAGCAGTGCGATGACACCAGGTGGGCGAGGGTGAGGGGAACAGAGTCCTGGCCGCCTGGAAAAGCAAGTGCCATGACAGTGCCAGCCCAGGGAAGTGGTGAAAAGTGCTGGAAAGCACCCACACACTCCTCCTACCTCCCAGGGCCAGCTCCTGCCTGGGTTCCCTGTCCCCCACCTTGCTTCTCTGATGCTTCTTCCCTCCTGAGTGGCGGGTCTGAACTAAAAATTCTGGCCACCCTGCAGCCCCCTGAACTGAGCAAATCAAATGGTCATAGTGGAGCCCAGGGTCACCATGAGAGATGGTCACAACCCACCTTTGCTCAGGTCTGCAGAGGGAGGGACACGTACCTGTATAGTAGACAGATGAAGTCTTCTGTGAGAGGAGGCACAGTTTTGCAAAAGATGGGGACCATTCAGCTGGAGCTGGAGATTACAGAGCTGGGACCCGGACTTGAGTCCCAATGGTGGTTTGCAACTGGTCAATGGTGCAATTCCCCAGGGAGCCAGGGGGCTTACCCTCACCAACCCTCTGTTTTATATGAAACAGAGATACCAGACTTGGGCTGTCTGAAGCTCCTTCCAGCTGGGACAATTCTGTGGTTATCTGAAGGGCATTTGGAGTTTACTCTGGACCCCTCGGTCTCAGACAGATGTAGACGTGTTGGAACGGAGCCAGCGCAAGCCAGCTGCTATGACCAGGGAACGTGGGGATTGGCTCTGGGGAAGATGAAGGTCTCTGACACCTCTTGTCCTGGCCAGGCTGTGGGGAAGGGATGGCTGGCAAATGTCTGGGAGAGGGGGACAGGGGAGGTGAATCTGTCTGGAGGGGGCAGCCATTGTAGGCAGGCCCAGCCATCAGGGGGCCAAGCACTGGGAGGAAGTATGTACCTTGAGTCTGGCATGCACCCACAGACTGCAATGGCTTGGTAAGCTAAGCCATGGTGACATTCACCTCCTCAACAGCCACCACCACCCCCTCTGGCCTGGACCATGGTCTCCTAGTGGTGTCCCTGTGTCCAACTTTGTCTGCACTGAACGTATCAGTCTGAGTGTTCTTTTCAAAACATGTCAAATCCCATCATTGCTGCGCTCAAAATCCTCCAGGGGTTCCCATCTCATCCTGAGAAAGGGCCAAAGCTCTTATGATGGCCACATCTGTCCCCTCGCTTCTCTGGTCCTGTCCCCTGTTTCTCTCCCCTTCCTCGGATGCACCCCAGGACCTTTGTCCTTGCTGTGCCTCTGCCCAGACCTCCATTATTTTGGATGATCCCACACCTCATTCCGTTGCTGCCACTGGCTCTCTCAGATGTCACTTCTTCTCTGAGCTTCTTCCTGGCCACCCCAGCAAGAATCCAGCCCCTTCAACACATCTCATCCCCTCTGCCTACCTTTCTTCCAAAGCAAGTACCTTACTTACTGCCCTCATGTAACATATTCTATATTTTGCTGCATCTGTGCTCATCTCTCCCATCTGACTGTAAACTCCATGGGCGCTGTCACAAGTGCTGGAAAGGTAAGTAGTGCTCAGAAATACTTGACTGCTCCCCGATGGGCACTGTGCTGTATGCTTTTGATCTCATGTTTCTTTTTAACCTTCACAATGGACCAAGGATTCAAGTACAGTTCCCACTGTCCCTATTTTACAGATGGGAAAGCTGAGGCCCAGAGAGGTTGGATCTGGTGACGGGCCCAGTGCCTCATGGCAGGTAATGAGTAACCCTGGGTTTGGAACCCAGCCCAGTGCCACTCCTAAGCCCGGTCCCGCCCCCTGATGATAGGTCATGCTGCCTTTGACAGAGGTCTACTCAAGTAGCGGTCCATGCTAAGTGGCTCATCCTATCAGCCCACACCATGGCTCCAGGAGGTGACGTTGTTATCATGCTATTATAAGAATAGGGAAGCTGGAGACGAAGAGAGGGTTATCCAAGGTCCCAGCACAAGCAAGGAATCTGGGTCTTTGAGCCCCTAGGCAAGCTCACTCTCCACTTTGCCTCCTGCTTTGTCTGACCTGTAGGATGCTGACGTCTCCACAGCCTCCTCTCCTATACCCCCGAGGCCTGTGGCTCCCCCCAAGGCTCACAGAGTGGGAGGCAGGAGCCACAGAGGGGCCACAGCTGGGCAGCAGCCTAGGTAGGAGTGGAGGCTGTGACCGGGATTCGAAGTTGGTGGGGGCTGGGCTGCCCTTCAGACTTTTCCATCTCAGCCTCTGTGCTTGGCCATGCACCTGCTGTTGTGTGGTTCTGTGGCCTTCATGCCCAGGGTCTCTGCCTTGATGTCACATGAGCACGTGGGCCAGGGGCACCGCCTCCTGAAATGCCCCAGCAGGTCCTAGGACAAGGAGTCATTGGGTGGCAAGACAAGATCCCGGAGCCCATCTGGGACCCCCAGGGGCGGCAGTCAACCTCTCACTCCAGAATTTTCCTTAAAGTCTCCAAATGAAGAAGCATCTGTGGGATTGTCCCTCCACATCCACCCCTGCATTCTGGCTGTGCCCTCAGGGACCCCATCTGGTTCACCCTGGTGACCAGGACCAGTGAATGTTCGATTCGTGTCTGTTGAATGAATGGTAACCCAGAAGGACACTCCCTCCTCTGATAACTTCTTGAGAACTTCTTATTTTCTAGGTCGAACACCAGAGCGCTCCTGGGTAGTAATTCACAAAGATCCTGGGAGGGCACCACAACTGCTTCCGCTAAGGACACTGAAGCACAGAGAGGTTTAGTAACAACTCCAAGACCACACAGCCGAGGGACGAGGGTGGGGTCAGAACGCAGACATTTAGACTGCATGGTCTGTGCTCTTACCGGCTCCCTCCCAATACCACTAGACATCCCTAAGTGTCTTTATTTGGGGGTGGGAACTGTCCCTAGAACACCCTCCCCTGGCAGAACGTGCGGCCCCGGCAGTCTCCAGCAGCAGTGAATGGAGCCGGGTTTTCCCAGGCCACCACACGGTCGTATTCTTTTCCATAAAGGCCATTTGAGAAATGAATAACTAAATGCGATGTCAGTTTTATACCGATGGAAGATGTTGCACATAAAGAAATTCACAAATCAGGGAAATAGCCCTCATCCTTATTTTTCTATCATAAAATGTGGTCTCGGTAGGCATTACCTCCTTCCCTCCAGGGCTATTATCAGCTGCTCACCGCCAGCGGGCAGCGCCTGGACCCTGGCTAATGGGACAACGCTTGTGTGGGTGGAGAGCACAGTATGTGTCCCGGTGTGGGGCACACTGCACCCGCCCCACCACCTTGGAGACTCGTAACTACGCTGGTCAACTCACTCTGCAAACCTCCACACACGTTCTGGGCCAGGCACTTTTCCATCCTAGAGACACTGACACAAAGGAGAGGAGAAGCGAGTGTCCTGTCTGTGCTAACACAACTGGTCCCTAGCCCAAGTCTGTGCTACCCTCCAAATCCAGGCGTGTATCAACTTGCCTACATCTTACTGCCTTAAGGTCAGAGCTGGCTGATTTCTTTCTTTGTATCAGGCAGCTTCACGTCCTGAAATAATGTGGAGGGGATGGGCTGTCTGCTGTCCAAATCTGACAGAACTTCCCCGGGGAACAAAAGAACAGTGCATTTCCCAGACTCCTTGTGGCCAGCAGGGTCATGTGACGAGTTCTGGCCAATGGGATGTGAGCGGGAGCGATGGATCACTTCCTCCTTGAGCCAGGCTGCACCTGGTGGCTCTCCCTTCCCCCACTTATGAAAGATGGTGGAGTCCCGGCTGGTTCCCGTGTCACCTCTTCAAGGACAACCTGCGTTGGATTGTCACATGACTGAGAAATAGATGTTCCTTGTGTTCAGTTACTAAGATTTTTTTTTGATGGTAAAGATATTCACCTCCCTTGACTAATAAGAATATTTCCAAGGGAGCCAGAGATGTGAGAAAGAACTTTGATTTGTAATGGAGGCCTCTGCACTCATTTAGCAACTTCCAGACCCGTTTCCAGATTCATCTGCCCATCAGCACTGGTCATTTGCTTTTTGTCTCCAGATCCTTTCTCTACCCATCTTTGCTTTGCTGTAGTTCTGAGACGGTGCCCTCTGTGGGCCACATGGGGCTGGGGTCCCTTAGCTTCTGGCATCTGGGTGGGCAGGATCAATGACAGGTGCCAGAAGGAGATCAGAGGCTGGAAGGGAGTGAGAGCCAGTATTTATGATCTCCTTCTTCCCTCCTGGGCCCTTGTTTTGGCTGAGTTTTCCACCTATAGTGATAGCTCTGGTCAGGCCACAGTGCAGGTCTGGTATATTTCTAACTTCTTCTGCCCTTCAAGACCAGTAGTGGTATTATCTTCCTCTGTAGCTAGCCCCTGTGTGCCTTGACATTCCTTGTTGGTTCCCTAAGCCCTGCTCACACCTCTGTGCATGGTCATTTCCTTAATATCTCTTTAGTTACACCATTTGAGTATACCATTTATGTCCCATCCATCAATCCACTTATCCATCCGCCTATCCATCTATCTGTCCATGTATCCATCCACCCATCTATCCACTATCCACTCATCAATGCATCAAATATCCATCTATCTCTCCATCCATCCACTCATCCATCCATCCATCCATCCATCCTCTCATCCATCCATTCATCCATCCATCCATCCATCCATCCATCCATCCTCTCATCCATCCATTCATCCATCCATCCATCCATCCATCCATCCTCTCATCCATCCATTCATCCATCCATCCATCCATCCATCCACTCATCCATCCATCCACTCATCCATCCATCCATCCATCCATCCATCCATCCACTCATCCATCCATCCATCCATCCATCCACTCATCCATCCATCCATCCATCCATCCACTCATCCATCCATCCATCCACTCATCCATCCATCCATCCATCCACCCATCCATCCATCCATCCATCCACTTATCCATCCATCCACTCATCCATCCATCCATCCATCCATCCACTCATCCATCCATCCATCCATCCATCCACTCATCCATCCATCCATCCATCCACTCATCCATCCATCCATCCTCTCATCCATCCATCCATCCTGTCCACCCACCATCCAACCAACATGCATGTAGTGTCTACTATGTGCCAGGCAATGTGTTAAGAGCTTTATCTGGTTACCTGAATAAAGCCTGACAATATCCTGGAGGTAATACTATTATTACCCCTGTTTTTCTTTCAAGAGTCACTTCTGCAAAGAGGTCTCCCCTGATCATCAAATCTAGAGCAACACCTCTTTCCCTTTCAATATGCTCACCCTACTCTAATTTTTCCTTAGCATTTATCATCTTTCACTCAATATTTATTCACTTACTTATTTGCCGCCTGTCTTACATATTCAGTAGGAAGAGGCTTTGACCATCTTGCTCTCTGCTGTATCTCCACACCTAGGATGGTTCCTGGTGCACAGTAGGCATTCAGTATGATATTGGATAAAATAAAGAATAAAAAATGAAAGGGGGTTTAGAATCTCAGGAAGTGAAACCAATTTGCTCAGTCTCTCCTGGAGAGAATTAGAACCCAAATCTGTCTGAGCTGAGCAGGGCATTAGCTACTCTGGAATATTGCCTGGGCCCCTATCAGGCATGGGCTGACCCCGACCCACAGCAGTCCACTGGAAGGGGATGGAGAACACCTCTCTCTTCTTTGGGGAAACCAGTACCTTCCGGGTGCATTCTGGTCTCCGTGGTATTTGCCCATCTCAGTCTTTTCACTTCATGGTGGAATTATGTGGGGGGTGCAATCCTCCCATGAGGGTTGGGACCATTTCTGGAGCCCCTGGTGTGTGTTGGCCGCTTTGAAGCCTGTGCTTTGTCTGAGGTTGATGCTGTCCTTAAGCCACTTTGCAGGCGAGACTGAGTCTTAGGAAGGGCAGCTTGTCCAAGGTCCCATAGCTTCTAAGCATCCGGTCAGGTGCTGAAGCTGAATCCTACATGTTTGCAGAGCCTGTTTGCAAAGCCTGTTTTCTTACTGTGCTGTGGCTTCAGAAATGAGGAGGCTGTGAACAAAAGTATGCATAACATCTGCGGGTTACCTGGCGCTCACGTGGGCCAGCCATAGTTCACATGTTACAGGTGCCGCTCATGCACATTTTAGAGATGAGGAAACTGAGGCTCAATTTAAAGGCTGCCCTGAAGTTGTATTGCACAGCTGCTGAGTGGGCAGCAGGGAGAGCCTCCCACCCACTCTTCCTCCGGCCACTGGCATTCATGGGTAAACCCACCCCGGGGCCAGCCCCACTCACAGCCACATTTCTGCCAAGGTCACCTGCTGGAGGGTTCAGCGGCGGCCTGAGACAGCGCCTGCGCACAGCTTGGGAGAAACCCAAGCGCCATTTCCACCTGATAATAAATATGTGTCAGCGAGGACGCGATCCAAGTGACCTTGGGCTACGGGGGCACCGGACTGTGAAAAGCCTTTGACAAAATCCTTTTGTCTTGAGAGAGGCTGAGTCCAAATCACAGACGATTACGGACGCCTGGCATGACTTCCCCAGTTGGTCTTTTATTTCTCATGGGCGGCAATGGCTCTTTCGTACTGAAAAGGATCCCAGCCAGGCCTGGACCGGCCGCCTCAACCCTCCGCAGCAGTATCCATTTCCTGAAGAGCCAGAGGCAACCCCAAACTGGCTTCTCAGGTTTATCTGATACTCATAACTGGTGGCCACACCAGCACTCCATAATACAACCACGACCACATTGAAATTTGCCAGTTGTGGAGCGCCTGCTGTATGCCTGGCCCTTCACCAGCCCCACTGAATCCTCCTGGTAATGTTATGAAAAATGGGTACTATTACTGTACCCATTTTCCCAACAAGAAAACTGAGGCACTACGTGTCTAAGGCAGGGGCAGGCAAACTCCTCTGTAAAGTGCCAGACGGTAAATATCTTTTAGGCTTTGCAGGCCACGTGGGTTTGGTCACTTTCACTCTATGCTGCCGTTGTAGCATGAAAGCAGCCACAGACGCTACATAGATGAATGGGCGGAACTGTGTCCCAATAAAACTTTATTTACAAAAAGAGGAACCAGGCCAGACTTGGCCTGCGGGCTGTAGCTTTCCAATGCTTGGTCTCTGTGACCTGCTCAGACCCGCCGGGCATAAGTGACACATTCATTCCACCCCTGGGTGCTGGCCCTGTGATGTTTCCCTCCCTGGTCAGCTGTCATTTTATTGGCATATATTATGGGATGGTTAATTGTATGTGTCAGCTTGCCGGGGCCAGGAGGTGCCCAAATATTTGGTTAAACATAATTTCTGGGGTGTGTCTGTGAGGGTGTTTCTGGATGAGATTAACATGTGAATCCACGGGCTAAGGAAAGCACAGTGCCCTCCCCAACGTGGGTGGGCCTCATGCAATCCACTGAGGGCTTGGAAGGTGGAGTAAGGAAGAATTCTGTCTCCCTGCCTGCCGGTCTTTGAGCCGGGACATTGGTCTGCACCTGCCTTCTGACTCAGACTCAATCTGGAGCTTCCAACCTCCAGCCTTACGAGTTCTCAGACCTTCAGATGTGGACCTGAGTGCCTCTGTAGGCTCTCCTGGCCTCCAGCCTGTGGGCCACCAGTCTTGGACATCCCGGCCTCCTCTGTAGTCACATAAGCCAATTCCTTATAACAAATCTGTTATATTTTTATACGTAGTTACATATGTACCTCTTGGTTCTGTTTCTGTGCAAAACCCAGACTAATACATATTACATTGTTATCACCATGCCCATTTTGCAGATGGGAAAACTGAGGCTTAGCTGGAGCGACTTTCTGCAGAATCTTAGCAAAGGAGCAGCAGCGCCAGGGCTTGCACACGGCTGAGGAGAGCTAGGTTGATGGATCTATCTGAATCTATCTATTCAGGAAATACTGAATGACTTGGGGTTGGGGGCACCAAGGAACCTTTTCCCCAAAGAGGTGATCTTAGTCTGGCTTTCCAGATCTTCCCCAGATGGCCTTAAGTTGCCCTCCCTGGGGACACCTGGGTGGCTCAGTCGGTTAAGTGTCGGGCTCCTGATTTTGGCTCAGGTCATGATCTTACGGTTCGAGCCCCCAGATGGGCTCTGTGCTGTCAGTGTGGAACCTGCTTCGGATTCTCCCTCTCTCTGTCCCTCCCCTGCTCCTGCTCTCTCTCTCTCCCCCCCCCTCTCTCTCTCTCTCTCTCAATAAATAAATAAATAAATAATACTTTTAAAAATAGTTGCCCCCTTGGGGCGCCTGGGTGGCGCAGTCGGTTAAGCGTCCGACTTCAGCCAGGTCACGATCTCGCATTCCGTGAGTTCGAGCCCCGCGTCGGGCTCTGGGCTGATGGCTCAGAGCCTGGAGCCTGTTTCCGATTCTGAGTCTCCCTCTCTCTCTGCCCCTCCCCCGTTCATGCTCTGTCTGTCTCTGTCCCAAAAATAAATAAAAACGTTGAAAAAAAAATTTAAAAAAAAAAAAAAAAAAATAGTTGCCCTCCTTGGACTCCCGCTCTACCTGTCTGTCTCCTTTACCGCCCTCCTTGGAACCCCGCCCCCTGCAGTCCCAATGCTGCCCGTAACTCCCTCTTACCCATCCAATCCCTGTTGCCAGGCACACCCCCTCTTGGCATCCCAGCTCGAGACCCTCTTTCCCAGAAGCCTTGGCCGATCCCGGCCTGTGTGCAGGCTCTCAAGCTGCCGTGACTCGGTGTGCCCACATCTTGCCCTTGCCAGCTGCTCTGCGAGGGGTGGACACCGTCGATGCCACCCTTGCCTCCCTCCCCCCCCAGGACAGGACATGCTAGAAGTGGGCAAATAAATAAGCAAACACGTCTGATTCACATGTGACTTCCCCAGTAGATAAGGAGCAGTGCCCTTACAGCGCTGTGAGTCCTCTTCTGGGCGTGGGGCGAGACAGAGCCCAGCTTGAGGATGGGGACCCATGACCTCAGGCTCTGCACACAGCGTGCTCAGAGCCCTGGGAGCATGGGAAGCGTCCTGCTTTGGTGAGAGACGCTGTCCCTCTCCGTCCTCCCACCCAGACGCCAACGCACTGGTCAACTGCCCACGGGGATGTGCAATATTGCACATGTGTGAGTGTGTGTGAGTGAGAGAGAGAGAGAGGGAGAATATGCAAGCACAGATGCTTTAAGCAGCAGGGAAAAATCCCTAAGTGACAAGAGGCTCTGAGTTCACCAAAATGCTTAACCAAGATAAGAAGGATGTAACCCGTGTTGGAAAGGTTGTTAGGAGATTAACACAAGATTAAGGGGGGCGGGAGAGAGGCAGAGCGAGAGCGAGGGCGGGATGGGAGGGTGGGAAGAGGCGGCACTCCGGAGGGACTTGAAATGAAAGCCAGACTGGCCCCTCGGCCTCGCGGAAGGGAAACCGGGCGCTGCTGGAGTGTGGAGCAAAGAGACAAGATCAAAGAGGAGGGGCTCAAAGGGAGAGGAAGCAAAGAAGGACCTTTGGTCGAGCTTGCCAGACCCACCCAGCCCCCTGCAACCTGGGCCTGCACTGCAGTCCCTTTCGACCCTCCGAGCAGACCAGCAAGATGGAAGTAGGAGGCCCATCTTACAGATGCGCAAACTGAGGCTCAGAGAGGCGCAGACACTTGCTTAGGGCGGCCCAGCTTGGCAGCAGCAGAGCCAGGAATGAACTGGGGTCTGTGCGGCGCTGGGGCCAGCCTCCTGTTGCCAGGGACGCAGAGCAGAGAGGAGAAGGGTTAGCAGAAGCCCAGACACGAGGGTGGAAGTTCCTTCTACCCGCCTTGGTCCGGTGCATCTCCTCCTGGGGTCCCTCACAGGCCCACCGGTCCCCTCTGCCCTCGGTGGTGGGGAGGGACAGTGCCCCACCCCTGGCAGGGGCGGGGTGCTGAGTGAGTGCCTCCCCCTGGGACCTGGTGGTAACAGAGGCGCCTGGGGCCCCAGCTGGCTGCCCAGCTAATGAGCCCCAGAGGGAGCGGGTCAGGCCCCATAAAGCCAGGCATGAGGCAGCCTGCGGGAGGCAGCGGGGGCTGCTGGGCTCCCTGCCCCTGGACCTGGCCAGATGCCTGCTGAGGCCAAAAAGTACTCACGACCTTAGCAGACAAAAGGGTCTTGCCCATCCCCACCCCCTGGGGCCCCCTCTCCCCTCTCAGGGTCCAAAGTGGTGCCCTCCCCTTGGAGATAGTCTCCTCGCTGCCTCAGGACCACATGCTCCTGATGGGGAGGTCGAGCGTTCAGGTTAGCGCTGACAGGGACCTCAGGGAACAGCAGCTCCCTTTCCCTTGTACACAGGGGGCAACTGTGGCCCAGAGACGACAAGCTACTCGGGTAAGATCACACAGCATAGATGGAGCGGTACTGGGACTCCGGCTTGTATGTTTGGCCCCCTAGAGGTTCTTCGGAGAGCTTAGGCGTGTCCCCTCCCCCCAGGGGAGGGGGTGATTCCACTTGCCCAGGGAGTAATTGGAACATGTAATGTGATTTGCTCTTGTAAAGGCAGGGGGTGAGAAAGTTGGGAACCTGGCTGTTGCCAGCACTTACATAAGGCTAACTCTGTGCCAGAAATTGTTCTGAGAGATGAACGCATAGTAATGTACTTAATCCTCCCCCAAACCCTAACAGGGCACTGTTAGTATCCCAGTTTTCAACTACAGAATCTGAAGCCCAGAGAGGTGAAGTAACTTGCCTAAGGTCACACAGCAAGTGAGTGGCCATGCTGGAGATTGAGCCCGTGGAGGATAGAGTCAAGTTCCCCTACTGTGGGCAGAACCAAGTCCTGAGCCGAGCTGTGGCAATGACTAGTGGTCCTCAATGGCACTCGGGTCTGATAATCTGGTGCCTACCGAGGCTGTGTATGGAGTTAAACTCACTGGTTCCCAACTCTCTGCTTGGCTGGTGCAGGTGAGCCCCATTCTCATGTCTGCTCGTTGCCACGAGCTTGTCCTGGCCCCTTGGTCTTTCGGTGGGTGGGGATATCAGGGACTCTGGGGCGGGCCTGTTCACGTTTGCCTTTTGCCAGCTGTGTGACCTTGGGTAAGTTACTTAACCTCTCTGGGCTTTGCTTTCCCCATCTGTAAATGGGATAATAATCGTAGTCGCCTCATAGAGCAAAGACGAAAGTAGTGATTACATGCAAAGTGCTTTAGAACCATGCCAGCCCCATCATAGTACCCAATACAAATTACTATTAATTTTGTTTTACGTGTTTATTTACTTTAGAGAGAGAGAGAGAGCATGAGCGGGAGAGGGGCAGAGAGAGAGAGGGAGACACAGAATCCGAAGCAGGCTCCAGGCTCCGAGCTGTCAGCACAGAGCCCCACGCGGGGCTCAAACCCACGGACGAGTCACAAAGGTTTATTGGGTGCTCACTGCATGCAAGGTGCTGGGAGCCATGGTGAACAGGGGGTACCATCCCTGTCCCTACGGACCTCCCAGGGATCATCAGGGCCGTGGAGGGAAGCCCCAAGGAGGTGCCTGAGCCAAGCAGGGGTGGGGTCTGGGCAGGCTTCCTGCAGGGCAGACCTGGCGATGGGCTGGACTGAGTCCGAAGAAGGTGAGAGGGGAGAAAGTTGCAGGTGCAAGATCAGCCTGTGCAAAAGCCTGGTGGTGAGCAAGGCACGAGCACATCCGAGGACCACATGTTTTCGTGAAAATAGAGTAGGTGTGGGTGGGTGACTGTGTCTCAGAGGACTGACAGCTAGGGGTGGGGGGACGGGTTACCAAGGAGGGAGGCATGGAGATCGATGGGGGCCAAATCTTCTAGCCCCAAAGAGAAAGAATTTGGACTTAATTTGAGGGCAGCGGGGAGCTATAGAAGGCTGTAGGCAGAGGAAGGACATGGTTGGATGAGGTTTAAGAAAGGCTTTGTGCAGCGTGGAGAACAGAGTGGGATTGGGGTTGGCCCTCATTTTCAGAAATAAGTAGGAGGTGGCCGGGGAATGTCTCTTGGGGTGGGGTGGGGGGATCCCCATATTCCTGGGCAGGGGGCCATGTCCCTGAAGCTTAGGTCTTCTTTGATGAGCAGCTCCCGAGCCCCCTCTTCAGGCCCCCTGGAGTCCGGGGTGGGAGGAGTCAGAGCTCCCTGGAGCGAGGGGTCATCACTGATTTTAGGGGTCCCTGGGAGGCCACAGCCAGGAGGGAGGGGCCGGGGAAAAAGGGGGATCCGCCGAGGCATTCCACACAACCACTTCCTCGACCACGTCACTGTCCAGGAATGTAGGGGCACCCGGAGGCCGTGCTTATCACTCCCTCCGAGCGTCTGGAGCGGCCCCGTTCCTGTCGGCTGTCCATCCAGATGGGCCCTAAATCAGAGCGCTCTGGCTCCTCCAGCCGATGTCGTCGGCACAGAGCCTGGACCGCGGCCAACACCACAGCCCAGAAGCCCATGTACTGCGACATGTCTGCCTCCCAGACCCACGGACAGTCAGCTCCAAGACGCGCCCTCCCGGGGCAGCCAGGGGCGCGTGGCACCTGGCCACCCTCGTGGCAGCCAAGAGATGTCGCAACATGCGAGCAGCATGGGGTTGGACAGGCTTGTGTTTGAAAGCTCTGCCTGGCTGGCCGACTTGTCTCAATGCCGTCATCTCTAAGATGGGAATATCCTAGGACCATCTCCTCCGGGAGCCAAGAGGATCAAGTGAGACCAGGGATGCGGCCACACCTATCAGGTTCTGGCGTATTCTCTCTCGCGCGAAACACTCCGAAGCTCGTCTGATGCCATCAACGCAATCACCCATAAATAGCCGCGGACAGAATCCATTTCTGGGTTAACATTCCCAGATTATTCCATAAACATTTCCCAGTACATTCTCCTAAGGCGTTTGTAGTTTTTCCCCAGTTTTCCAGGAGCCTGTTTATTTAGAAACTTCCTTCTGGGGAAGCACATGGGTTAGGAGAAGGAACCCCAGTCCTGGGGGTGCAGTGGCTGGGTCTCCCTTTCTTTCCAGACTGATTTCCCCGCCCCAGAGGAGGCAGAAGTTATAAATCACTAACTTAAGAATCTGTTTGGAGGTGATAAGTGGTCTAGGAAAGACACAAGTAGATCAGGGCGGGAGAGATTGGGCGTCCCGGGGGTGGGAGAGGATGTTGGAATTTTAATAGAACTTCTATAGATAGTTTAACTTTTCCTTTAACATTTTCCATTTCTGTCTCTGTTTTATAATATGCATAGTCTGTGACCACAGTGGGACATGATCACAATTTACAAACATGTATACGTTTATACATGTGTATACACATACACGTACATGTCGTGTGTGTGTGTGTGTGTGTGTATTTGGTAGGGCTGAGTTCCAATAGCTGGACATCCCCGGGTTACACAGACAACAGCATAACCCTGATGGTTAAGAGCTAGAAGACTCAGGGTCACCTGTGGGGTAGTTTCCCCCCCACCAAGGCCATCTTAAAAATCAGCCCCCTGTCCCCACATTCAGGATCATTGCTGAGCCCACTTGGAAGGCAAGATCCTGGCCCCTACCCATTTCAGAGATGGGGAAATCCAGACTCAGAGAGGAGCCGTGGCTTGCCCAGGGACACACAGCCAGTGTGTGCCACGGTGGGGACTGTAGCCCTGATGTTTGGAGCCATTCCCGGGGAGCGGGGGGGTCTTTCCCCCGGGCCAGAGCCTTGTGACTCTTCCTGGAAGTGCTGGCCCAAGAGCGAGGCAGTGGAAACACAAGAAAACGGAGACACGGGGCTGAGATTTTTCTTCTCGTCCCTCGCTCGCCCGAGAGGCCACTTAGGCAGCGTGTAACTGCCCCGTGATGTATCGAACCCCCTCTCTGCGCATAAATGCAGCAGGTCAACCGCCAGGCAGAAATGCCACATATATTTCCTCCCATTAGATGAAATATGCCCCTAATTTGGCTGCGGTTTTGTTTTATTAGACCTATGGCAGCGAGGGGGCCCTGCTGCAGGATAACCTTCTCCTGATGGCTTAGTTCTCTCCCGAGAATGCTGAGGGGCCCGATCAAGGGGGGGAAAGAAATATCCTGGCCTATTATTTTTTCAGCAAGCATTCCCAGAACCAAGATCTTCTCCAGCCAAGGAGATGTCGTGCACGGCGATTTAAAGAGGCCATTCCTGGAGGAATGTTCTCGAGGCTGGGGGCCAGGAGACCCGTGCAACAGAGCTCTGTTCCAGATCAGAAACTCGGCCTCCTCCTCCCAGCCTCAGTTTCCCCATCCATAAAATGTGGTCAATAACCAGAACCTCCCTCCTAGCTTGGAGGATGAAAGAATTCGTAAAGCTGGGCCACCGACTGGCCCAGAGAGAGTAGACACTGCACTTTTGCAGGGAGCATCATTGTTTGCAGACAGAAGGGAGTTTCTTGATCCCCACTGGAGACCATAGTAGCGAATTCCCCACTGGAGACCATAGGGGGCTTAAAGAGTGATTTCCCCCCACAATCCCTTAGGAGTGGCCTTATATCAACTAATTAGCTCCATGTAAGACCGATTTGTGGGCCAGGAGGGAGACAGAACAGTCACGGGGGAGGTCTGGCTCAGGACTGGTGCGTCCTTTCCTGAGTCCTGCGTCATCCACCGATGACGGAAGGACTAAGAGGTTAAGGCGTGTGTGCTCGGTGATGCCAATGCCAGAGGGCATCCCACTCAGGCGGGCTCTCCGTCATTCTGGAGTTTAGGGGACAATGGTCACCTTCCTTTAGCTCTGTGGACCCTGCACGTGACAATCACCTCGAGAGCTATAAAAAAAAATCCACCCCGATCCCAGACCAATTAAAATTAAATCAGACTCTCTGGTTGTGGGAAAGGGGGGATCCTATTCTTTAAAGCTCCCTGGGTGATTCTCATGAGTGGCAGGGTTGAGAATCACAGCTTAGCCCTTTCAACGTGGCGGAGCAGAGCAGACCCTAAATCTGTTTTTCCCTCCTGCAAGTGCTTAAGGAAGAGATCCTTGAATCAGTTTGAGCCTGGGGTCACATCTTGCCCTTGTGTGGTCATGACTTTACCTGATTCCTGGGATGGTCAGGGGTGGGGGGGGGGCACTCAACATGGTGGTGCAGGTACACAGCCTGACACAGCGCCTGGTACCAGGAAGCTCCGTCCGTAGTGGGATTGTTCTAGATGGAGCAAACTTACTGTCAAGGGCCAGGTAGTCAATATTTTCAGTTTTGCAGGCCAGGTCATCTCGGTTCTGTCACCGCGATCCCAGTACCACAGACAATAAACAAATGAGTGGTCACGAAACTTACTGGCAAAAACCAGGCAGCAAGATAAACTTGGCCCTTGGTTTGCAGACTCCTGGTCTAGGAGATATTCTGGACACCAGAGCAGAGGCTGGTTTTATCTGTCGCGTTTTGGGTTTATGACTTTGGAGTCTTTGCCTATTTGTCTTTATTACAAATGCTCGTCTCGGACGAGAGCTACACGAGAACTTTACGATATTTTTCTTTTCAATTTTTTCCTCTTCTTTCTTTGCCAACGATTAGCCCTTAGAGGAAAAAAAAAAGAAACAAAAACAAACGATGCTTAGAACAATTGTTTATTTGGCTCCCGCGATGTGTCACCAATTTTATACACATTATTTTGTTTCATTCCCACAGCCACACTGATAATAATCCCCGTTGTCCAGATGAGAAAACTGAAGTCACACAGAGGCGGGACTCCAGCCCAGTCTGCGTAACCCCAGAGGGTATGCTTGTCCACACCTCCTTTCTGCTGGGCGTGGGGGGCAGGAAAGATCAGGGTGCACCACTCACACGACAACCTTTTCATCCCCAGGACTGGAGCAGTAAACGAGCTGGCAACCAAGGGAGAAGCCTTTCTTTTCACCCTGAGCGTTTATAAGCCACGCTCTGCACCCCTTGGCGAGTCCCTTCTGTAGGAAGCTGGGGCTCCCATGGGGTTATGGGTCGAGCTTCTCTCCTGGAGACTGGGAGGGGAAAGCTGCACTTTGGACTTCCCTCTTTAACTGCTCATATCACCTCTGTGTTCTCAAGAGCCTCCTGGAATCCGAATGGGTGGGGAGATGCTCTTCATCAGACTGAGGACCCTCTCTATTTCTTGTGACTGGCTGGGATGGGGAGGGGGTGGTGTGGAAAACCAGATAGATATTTTTACTTTGTGCAAAGCTATTTTTGTCTGGACTTATCTGATCTTCTAATTCTGCAGGGGACTTTATTTCCTTGTGATGTTAAAACCCCAGAGCTCGAAATCCTTTTTCTTGTAAGCTTCCAGAAACTAAAGACCCTATTCAGGGCTGAGCCAGATACCCATCGGGCCTGGTGGAGGCGAATTATCACCAGAGTCCCTGTGCCTGCTTACAAATCCACCAAGGAGATGCTTTTTCTCCAGCCCCTCACCCCCAACCCCTTGGAGCAGTTGGGTGATAGGCAGTAGCAGAGGAAGAACGAGATGTTCTAAGGGAATGAGCCTAGGAGACGGGCTCCCAGGGTTGGGGCTCATCCAATCGCAGTCTGACCTCGGAGATGTCCCTCTGGCCACCCTGGGCCTCAGTTTCCCCTGCTATGACTCTCCAGTATACACTGCCCTCTTTCTCTGACCCCAAGAGACGTCTTTGTCTCCTCTTAGGAGGTGAGCTCCTTGAAGGCAGAGAGGATGCCTTTAATTTCAGCTTCTCTGGATCCCCACACATGCCTACCTCTGCTGATGGCATCACCCTGTTCCCAGTGTCTAGAAGCACCCCTTAGCTACTGTGCCTCACCGCCCACATTCAGCCCCTTCCTTCTGCAGGATTGGTGGCTCCTACCTGTACACGTGATTCCAATGCAAATAGCCTCCCCACACCGGCTGCCACCATGCAGCCTGGTGCCACCATCGTCTCGCTCCTGGACACCCCAGCAGCCCCCTGACGGGTCTCCACACTTCCAGGTCTGTTCCTTGCCCCACCCCCAATTCATTGTCCAGCCTGCGAGCATTTTCCTATTTGCTCTCAGGACTCCCCTACCAAAACCTTTTTAACAGTTTCTCAATGCAGAACAGGGGCCAGCAAACTACAGCCTGTGGATCGAATCTGGCCAGCAGCTTGTTTTTGTAAGTAAACTTTGACTGGAAGGAGCCACACTCATTGGCTTCCGTTTTTTTTTATTATTGTTATTTATTTAAAAAAATTTTTTTCTTAACGTGTATTTATTGTTGAGAGACATGTATTTATTACGAGCATGGGAGGGGCAGAGAGAGGAGGAGACACAGAATCCGAGGCCGGCTCCAGGCTCTGAGCTGTCAGCACAGAGCCCGACACGGGGCTCGAACTCACAAACCGTGAGCTTATGACCTGAGCCAAAGTCCGACGCTCAACCGACTCAGCCACCCAGGTGCCCCTTCCGGTTTTTAAACGGCTGCGTTCAAGCTACAACAGCAGAGGTGAGGAGTTGTGACTGAGCCTGTAGGATCCGCCAAGTCTGAAACAGTTATGATCTGGGCCTTTACAGGAAAAGTTTGCAGAGCCCCGATTTAGAATATTAGGCCAAGTCTTCACCAGGGTCTGTTAGTGAGGTGATCAGATGTGCTAAGTTACTTTGGGTTAAAGGTGCTGTTTTTCCAAGTGTCTCAGTTCTCCATCCCACCCTTGGCTGCGTGACTTTGCAACCTCCTCCTATCAAGAGCTGAGTCTGTTTCCCTACTGCTTGAGTATCATCTGGGGCTCACTTTGATCAATAGAATGCGTCAGGAGCAACACGGGATTCCAAGCCTAGGACTGGAGAGGACTTGCACGCTTCCCCTCTCTGCTGGAACCCTGCTGTTGCCATGAGAACGAGCCTGAGTTCGCCAGCTGGAGGATAAGAGACAGGCAGCCCAATTGCCCAGTTGCCCCCCCACCCCCATCACCCCAGCCAACCCCTCGAAGTAGAGCAGCCTTCCTGTCCCACAGCTGATCACAGACACACTAGGAAGCCCAGCCCAGATCTGCAAAAGCCCATCCAAGCCACAGACTCATGAGCTAAATAAATGCCTGTCATTTTAAGCCACTACATTTAAGGGTGGTTTGTTACACAGCGGTAGCTTACAGAGAAACCATGTATCACACATGCACTGATGTTTTAACCCCTCAATCCCACGTTTTGGCATTTACCCTGAAGATTCAACTCTACAGACCTAGAACCACAAATGCACACAGTTAGTTATTCATCGAGGCATTCTTTGTAACAGCAAAATATTAGGAATGCCCTAAATGCCTACTCATAGCAGACTGGTTGAATAAACCATGGCACTTCCAATGGAATGGCATACTAGGCAGCCTAAAAAATTGAAGATACATTCTGTGAAGAGAAGCAAAGTTGCTTCTGGTACATACTGGCAAATGAAAAAGCAAAGTATAACATAGTATCTATAGTATGCTCTCTTTTACCAAACTAAAATGGAAGATATGAAAAATACGTGAATGTAAATTCATAAAAGGAAGACTACAAGATTCATTTCTGGTGTGAAGCAAATAAAAATGACCTTTTAGGAGTCAGGACGGGACAATGATGCAGTGAGGCTGGAAGAGAGACATCTCCTGGGACTTTTTTTTTTCTTTAATTTATATTCTTTTTTTAAAAAAAATGTTTATTTATTTTTGAGAGAGCTCAATCAGGGGAGAGGCAGCAAGAGGGGGCAGAGAATCTGAAGTAGGGTCTGTGCCAACAGCAGTGAGCCCAATGTGGGTCCCAAACTCATGAACCACGATATCCTGACCTGAACCGATGAAGTCAGACACTCAACCTACCAAGCCACCTACACACCCCTCTATAATTTATATACTTGAATCATATAAATATTTATAGATTCAAAGATAAAATTCAATAAAAAATATCGAAAAAGACAGCAAACCCTAAAATTAAACACAAACAGAAACAAATGAACCTAACTCTATACCAAATTGATAACTTTGGTAGGCAGACTTCTAACCTGGCTCCCAAGATTCTCTACCTCCTGGTACTCATGGCTTTGTGTGAATATCTCTCCCTGAATGTGGCCGGACCTAGTGACTCACTTGTAATGAATGGAATATGACAAAGGTGATGGGGCTTCCCTTTTGAGATTATGTTATGAAAGAAGTGACTTCTGTCTTGCTGGCACTCTCTGTTTCTGGCTCTTCTTGTGGGTTGACTTTGAGAGAGAGGAGGTCACCTGGGCAAGGAACTGAGTGGCATCTGACCAATTTCCAGAGAAGACCTGGGACCTTCATCCCAATGTCCTCAAGGAGCTGAATCTTTAACGTTTAACCGCATGAGTGAGTATGGGAGTAGACTCCCCAGTTCAACCTCCGGAGGGACCCAGCTCAGTCTATAGGAGCTTGATTGAACAGAGGGCCTAAAACAGAGGGCCATAAAGCAGAGGGTCCAGGTAAGCTACACCTGCATCCACAGAAAGTCTTAAGATAATAAATAATGCTTTAAGCCACTATGTTCTGGGTGGTTCTTTAAGCAGCAGCAGATAATGCAAAACTATAACCACACAGAATGAATTCAAGTAGTCTTCAAATGCAGTTCTGTAACTGAACATTCTTAACTGATTATATTCCAAAGTCAAGAAGAACTTCAAAGAAATCTTGAATTCTAACGGGCAGGTTGTTGCTGCTAGTTGGATTGGTATGATTTGGAAATAGTTTCATGTGACTTGGAGGGTGGATCAAATGAATATATATTTTTATATTTGGGAAAATGGGTTTTTCATGGTGGAATCAGGGAATGGGGAATGTGAGGGAGAACCTCATGATGTTAGACTTAAATTGGAGGTATTGGAGTGAACACACATACACCTTCTTTTCTCTGGAAGACCCTAGAAACAGTGACACCCTGGCAGTAATGAGCACATCTTGGGATCGTATCTTGCTTCTTAAGTACCATTCTTCAGTGGAAGAGACTGGGACATCTTGGAGAAATGGCTGAGTCCAGAGTTGGAGCAAAGAAAATACTAGATGGACCTAGAACATTTTATTGCATCAGAAAGTAAGGAAGTTCTCAAAGAATGAGGAAGACATGTGCAAAAGAATACAAGGGCCATCTTGAAGGAGCTCCCACTGACAAAATCTGGAACAATTTGAGCAGTAAAAAATGCTAATGAAATAAAAAGGAGGGGCTGTGGAAAACCCTTCTCTACCAAAGCATATCAACTGTTAAGTGTAAGGAAAGAATGATACGTTTTCCAAACACCTCCACGTTGCAACCGCCATGCAATAGCTGATTCTGGCAAGGACCACTAACGGATAGCAAAACCCCTGGGTGAAAGTTTCCTGGAGAAGGGGATGTTTACACAGTCCCCAAGTGTCAAGGAAAATGGTAGGCCTGGCGGACGGCGCCTTAACCAACTGACCAACTTGGTTGGTCGGTAAATGGGACCGAATGGCATCAGGTGTTCCTTGGGGAGATGAAATGGGGAGCATGTACCTTTGTAAGCACGAGTGCCCAAAAGGTTTAGCCTGCATCTGATGATGAGGACACAACTGGACCCCTACCAGTTGGGGGACAGTCTACAACCCAATCGGTCTGGATTCTTTAAAAACATCAACGTCATAGGGAAGGAAGAAAGGAAAGTCAAGCATGGCACCAGAAAGTGAAGGAAAGTGAAGGATATACAAGGACTGCTCTTGCATATTTAGGGAACTTGAAGGTTGAGGAGGGATGGTGTCTGCATCACTGGACTTTAAGGGGCTCAATGGAGACATTAGGGGGAAGTGCTGCTGGATGGTTCCACGTAGCTTGGACCAGCTGGGTGACAGTGGGCTGGTGACTGTCCCTCTCTGAACTCTATTTTCTTCCTCTGCAGATGAGGACAGTGCTGAGAGCCTAATATTGAGCTGGGGAGGAGGAGGGATTGGGAGGAGGGGTGTGAATGAGAAGGTGCATATGGTGCGTAGACAAAGAGAAATGAACCTGTCATGAGCACAGTAGATGCCTGGCAAAGGTCAGATCCTTCCCCTTCTCCCCTAGCTGACCCCACTGTCCTGCATCCACGGTGGGCTACTGTCTTTGAAGCCACATTCTGTCTCTCTGTGGTCCCCAGCCAGGGTGTTGCACTGCTGTCCGCCCTGATGCCCTTACTCTAGCCCCACACTTGGGACCACCATCCCCACCCCCATACCTACGGTACCTGATGGGGGTATGGAGGAGGGAATCATACAGCTATTTGCTGAACTTTCTTTGGACATTCCCTCCCTCTGCCTGGCTGCCTCAACCCTGACTTCCTGGCAAGCGTTCTGGTTGCTATTTCATCTGGAATTACTGGAATCCTACTGTCTCCTGTCAGCTTCTTCCCCCTCCCCCGACTCTCTTGGGAGACAGGCACGATGGATGGTCTGAGTTGCCAGGGTCGTGGCACAGCCCAGTGCACACACATATGCTGGCTCCCCTCCCGTCTCCATGTTTCTGTCGCTTGCTTTATTTTTCCCTCCACCTCCTTGTGCCTATCTGCCTAAAGATATTCTGTTGTTAATCCCTCCCTAGCTCTCTCGCTGTCTTTCTCCCTCATTGTATCTCTGGGATTGTCAGTATCTCGCCCTCTGTGTCTCTCTCTGTCTCTATCAGTCTTTCTTTTACTGCCTTTCTCTTTCTGAGGGTATCTCCACCCCAACTTCTCTAGATGCCAAATGCAACATTTCCTCTAGAGGATATCAGGACTATTGACTTTGGAAGCAAATCCTCACTCTGGAGTCATAGGTGGATGTGTGGCCTTCCTTTGTGCCTCTGTTCCCGGCTTCCGCCTTGGGAATAAAACAGGACCTCCTGCAGGAGCTTCTCCAGCAATTAACAAAGTGACACGAGCAATCACCCCACAAAATATCCAGCAGATTAGAACCCTCACTGCTCACGTGGATCTACAAAGCTCCCCACTCCTGCCTCATGCATGTGCTCCAGACTGGCGCACACCATCCTGCTCCTAAACAGGACAAGCTGGTTTCCCTCCCAGGCTTTTGTCCTTGCTAATCCTCTCCTTGGAGGGCTCTTCCCGCAGACTTTCACAGCATCTGTCTGTCACATCATTCAGGCCTCCAGACACTCCCGGTGGTTTTGAAACATGTCTTCACATTCTCAGGCATTCCTCCCTTCCAAAGGCAAAGCTCCACAACCCTCCTCCTGGAGTGTGACTCAACCCAAATGGATAGGATGTGGCAAAAGGGACAGTGTGCAACTCCTGAGGCTGGTCACAGAGGTGTGGGAGCTTCCCTCTGCTCTCTCTTGGATCACACCCCTGAGTGGAACTGGCCACCGTGTTGTCAGGAGGTTCAGGCTGCCTCCTGGGGACCCGTGTATGGACAGGAGCTGAGGCCTCCCGCTCACAGCCAGCACTGACTTGCCAGGCATGTTTGGGATCCACCTTGCAGATGGATCCTTCAGCCCCGGTTGAGCCTTCAGATGATACCGCAGCCCTGGTTCACATCTTAATTGCATCCTCATGGGAAACCCTGAGCCAGAGTCACACAGTGCTGCTAAATTGGGGGTAATCCATTGTGTGGAAGTAGATAATTAGTACACTCTCGATTCCTTTACTCTGATGCCATACTTTATTTCTGTTTACTGATTTTTGCCCCCACACTGGGCGGTAAGCTCCATGAAGGCAGTGCTGTGTCCGTGCAGGTCACCACTGTGTCCCCCAGGCCGACGCATGGCGCTCACTCAGTAACCATGGCATGAGTGAAGGGAGATCAAGGATTTCAGGCTCGGCCCAAGATTCCACCTGTGAATCTCTCTCTCCAAGGAAGGCAGGAAAGCTTGCCCAACGCCCTTTCTTGTCTTTCTGTGTTTGGTTTCCCACACCTTCTGTGGCTTTCTGTTTGGTTTTATTCCTGGATGCCTGACAGGGTGGGGGTTTGCACAGCTAAAGAGGTGTCTGTGGGAAGAAGGGCTCTGCGTGCTTTCTCCTCTAACAAGCTGAGCCCAAAAAAAAGGCACTCCCCCTCATGGCAGCAGGGACAAAAATAGCCTGGATGCGGGATTCTGACAGAGGTGGGATGGCAGACGCTGTGTGGCTGAGGACTGGGGCAGCTCTGCTCTCTCTGGGCAGCCAAAGGGTGCACCACGCTGATCGCTCACCACATGTGGCCCATCACCCCCTTACTCATTTCTCATCCTTCAACCCAGTCATTCTCTATTGATTATTTACTCATCTATTCATTTTTACCATTAATCCATCCATCCATCCATGTGTCCAACCATCCACCAATCCCACATGCATCCATTACCATCTAGATATATTTTAATTCCATCTAAACATCTTTGTGCTCTTATGGTAATTAATGAACCTATTCACCCAGCCATATGCCTATTTATTATATATATTAATTCGTGAATTCATTCACTAACTCACGGAACCTGCAATTCATTTCAACCCCTAAGTCTTTACTATAAGCCTAGTTGGCCCCAGGCGCTGTGCCAGACTCTGGGATTATTTGCAAACAAGACAGACCTGGTCCCTACCTGTGTGCAGACCACCTGAATGATTTCCTCCGATTCAGGTGAGTTGCTGGTCATGAGGTGCAGTGAAGTGAGGACAACATCCCTAAAATCTGAAGACGATGTGATGGGGCCACAGCAGAGTGAACACAGTGTTGAGCCATGACACCTGCTGCTGGTCCACCACCTGAATCCTGAACCTCTCTGAGCCTCAACTTCATCTTCTGGGAAATGGGGACAATGTAGATACCCCCATCATGCATGGCCGCCATGTGAATGCAGTGAGGAGTGCCTTTTTATAAAGGAGTACTTCACAGTACACTGCAATTGTGAGTGCTTGTGTTTCTGTGTGTGTGTGTGTGCACAGTGTATCTTTCGAGTTTCCTATCACCCACACATCACTCCACCAAAGGCTCTTCCCCACAGTCTGGGATCATCTCTGGCATTCTGCTGGGATGGCAGACAGCAGCTGGCACCCTGCCTTTGGAGTTCTTATTGTGAATCCAAGGGTTTTGCAGGGAGCTAGGAGTCCTTCCTCCTTGGGGAGGAGATCATTCTTGTCTTGGTTTCAGTCGGGAAATTATTTAGATGCCTTTACACATCCCCCCCTAGAACTTCAGATTCCCAGGGTCGAGTGCATCTTCCAAGTTCATTACTCAAGAATCACTGTGGCTAATCGCTGCTGAGCCCTTCATTTGCTTGTGACCCCAGGCAGATGGCTTCACTTCCCTGAGCCTCTGTTTCCTCTCCTGTATGCTCGAACTTTGCAACCCTTGCAAGGCTATGGGCTGGGAACATCACGCGAGCAGTGTGGGTGCCTGGTAACAGGCGGCTGTTGCTGGCAATTCTAAAGGATGGTGTAAAACCCACGCCTGAGTCCGCAGAGGAGAGAAGCCCGGGACTCTGCCCAGAACAGTGGGGGAGATCAGATGTGATTTTCTTTTTCCAATTTATTTCGTTACTGGCCCCAGTGACATGGAAGGAGGTGGGAGATTCTTCCTCATGGTCAACACCTATACAAGGTTCTTTCCACTCAGCTTTGCTGTTTATGAAGCAGGGCTCTCAGAGCTGGTCTAGCCAAGGGGTAGCAGACAGGGGCCCCTCAGGCTGATGACTGAGCTGGTCCCAACTGGTTTTGAAAAGCAGAGACTCAGTGAGGCCGGAGTGAGAAATCTGACGCCCCAGTGCCCTCCGCCCGGAGCCCACGAAGATTGGCATGCCCTTGAGACCCTTCAGGGTCAGTCCCACTCTCCTGCTCCACCCCTGCTCACCTCCTTCTCGGTTCCCAAGCTCATCCTGACCATATCCAAGGCACATCCCAGAAGGAGCCCAGCTGTCCTTGCCACAGGCTTTTCCTTACTCCTAAAATCCCTTTCCTCTTGCTTTCTACCCAGATAATCCCTATTCATCCTTCAGGTCTGAATTCTACCAGGTTACACCCGGGGAAAGACTTCCCTGAACCGCCCACGGGCTGGGGAAAGGGGTGCTTCTCCTTTGTAGACCCACAACTCGCTGGGCCCCCACTGAGAGTCCCCATGGGTCTGTTTGCTTGTCTCCTTTCCCCCCGGGGACCATGAAGTCCTCAGAGACCTGGTGAGAACCCCATTCACTCTGTGCTCTCGGGCCCAGTAACAATAGCACATGAACACATCCAGAGGCATGTATTGAATGAACGAGGAGAGATACAGAGGCAGAAAGACATGGGGAAAGACAGACACAGAGAAAGAAAAAAAGGAAGAAAAGAAAGAACAGATGGATTATTTGGGGCACAAAACCTTGGATCTTGTTTCTTTCCAGCCTCTGTTTTTTGACACGATCATCAGAAGATAGTACCTGAGGTGACCCCAGCAGGTAAGAAACAGGACCCTTCTTCGATGCCATTATGCTGTCGTATGGACAACATCTGGCAGTGAAGAGCAGCCTGGTGTTGGAGTCCAGAGACCAGCTTGCAGATCCCTACAAAACTTGCGAGAAACCCCCTTTTCCTCTCTGGGCTGCGGTTTCTGTATCTGTTAAGTGGGAGCCGCATCCACATACCCTGGTTGGAACGTCTGGGTCTCTGGGGATGCTTCGGGATACCTTCACAGAGGAAGGAAGCCTGGACGGGTGATAGCATCACTCCAGGCAAGTAAGCTGGACCCAGCAGGGGAGCTAGTCCCAGACAGGTAAGGGAGCAGGAGGGAAACCAGGCTGCGGGAAGGAAAGCAGGCTGGAGCGCCAGCCAGAGGAAGGGGAAGCGGAAGCTGAGGCTGGGGCGGGGCGGGGCGGGGAAGGGCAGCCCACGGGCGCTCCATAACGCCAGGTGCACCCTATTCCTGTTCTGGACCATGGCTTTGACCTCAAGATGTCTTCAGGTGAGGGACACCCGATCGACCTCACTGGACCTGACAGTGTGATTTCATCCCTCCGGATTTGCGTAGACAATGTCTCCCCGTGCCTCTTCCATCACCCCTTCCCAGCCAAGTCCTAGTGCTCAGTTCACACGAGGCGAAATAGTTGGATGCTGGGAAAACATTAAGTCATTGGTGGATTTTTTTCCCCCGTTTCCACTTGCGTTTGTTTGTTTCCTGTAAGGTTGCCTGACACCAGCCAGCCTTGAATTTGGTCCTGTTCCCTCCACAGCTGGGACCCGGGGAGCCCAGCTCAGGTCGTGCACAGAGCCGGTGGCCTGTCAGGCAGCCAATATACACAGACAGCAGGGGGTGCTCAGGGGAAGTGAGATAATGAGAATGGCTCCCTCAAAACACCACCAGACTGTACCCCCCACCCCCCGTCATGACATAACAGAGTTCAGTCGATCAAAAGAATATCTAACTCTGAAAGGCCTCCTCCCCCTGCTAGCTTCAGCCACACAGGAAATGTATGAGCCCAGGGGTCCTTGACCTAAGAGAGGTCCTTGACCTCTTCAAGACTTGGGCAAGTCATTCCAACTTTCTGTGTTGGTTCCATCATCTGTTAAATGGGTTGTTGTGGTGGCAGACATAGTAAATGAAAACACAGGGCACCTGGTTAGATTGGAATTTCAGAGAAATGATGACTTTTCCACATAAGTATATCCCAGGCTCTACTGGGGATATACTTATGTTGAAAAAAGTTAATGTTGTTGCTCTGAAATCAAAATTTAATGGGGCGTCCTGTATTTTATCTGACAACCCCAACCGGTAACAATAAAGTGAAATGTGTTCCCGCACATCATGGTGTGCCCAACTCCACAGAAAGCGATCAGAACCTGGTAGCCATGTCTAGAAGAGTCAGACCAGGAATACTGGGCATTGAATACTAATATTAATTAATGTTAATTAGTTATTAGTATATTAATACCGGCGTTAAGCCCATCATTTACTGAGCAGCTACTATGTTCCAGGCACGTTCTTTGCATTATTATCCATTTCCAATCATGACACACTCAACATGGTCCGTTGAGCCCCCATTTTGCTGCCATACCAGGACTCTGCAAGATTAAATCCTAGAAAAGCCATGATTGTCAATGGTCCCCATGCTGTTCTGAGCACCCTGAAAAGGTTACTTCCTTGAATGCCCCCACCGCCACTGTGAATAGATACTATTGTTCTGCTATTACTATTACCTTTATTTTGCAAACAAGGAAACTGAGACCCAAGACTTACCCAAGGCTACTCGACTCATTCATGGCTGAATGGAGCTCCAACCCCAGATAGACTGGCTCTGTCCCAAACCTCAGCTGCCTCCCAGCCTCATATACAGCGTATACAGTAAGTGTTCCCAAGAAGGTACACGTCACTCACTAGCTGTATCCCACTTCACCATCCTGTCAGCCCTGTGAGCAGAGGGTAATTTCATTTTTTTAAAATCTCTTTTAAAAAATGTTTATTTATCTCTGAGACAGAGAAAGAGAGAGAGAGAGAGAGAGAGAGAGAGAGACAGAGCTTGAGCAGGGGACGGGAAGAAGGACAGGGAGACCCAGAATCCGAAGCAGCCTCCAGGACTGAGCTCTCAGCACAGAGCCCGATGTGGGACTGGAACCTACGAATGGTGAGATCATGACCTGAGCCAAAATTGGATGTTTAACTGACTGAGCCAGCCAGGCACCCCCAGAGGGCAATTTCAGATGGGACTTGAGACTTCTCCTTGCTCTGCACCCTGAGTCAATGTCAGGATATATGTTTACAGAACCCCAGAGGTGAGGGCCGGAAGGACCTGGGGTAACTCAGAGAGAGCGGAGGTAAGGGGTCCGTGGGTGGAGTCCATTCCTGCCTCCAGCTGAGAAGCTTTGAGGCTTCCTGCCTGCATGACCTTGGGCAAGGTCCTTGGCTGCTGTGGACCCCTGTCGCTCCGTCTGTAAAACGGGAGTGCTAACAGTACCTTCCTCTATGACTGCTGTAATCTTTAAATGATTCAATCCACAAAAAGCATTTAGCGCAGTGCCCCCCCCCCCAACCCCACCCCTGGCACACAGAAACTGCAGAATAAATGTGGGCCGTCGAGATCGCTTTCATGCGTCTTAGTTTGGGCACCTCCAGAGCAGAACTGGAGATAAGGATTCCAGGGCGGGCGGCTCCACTGGGAAGGTAACTCACGAAGCTCCCAGGGCGGTGGGTAGCCGGCGGGGGGACCCGGAAGGGAAGAAACCGATAAGGAGTGCGGAGTGAGCATGTGGCTGCTGTGGGCAGCGGGCGCTCCGTCTTGGAGACTGGGTAGGACACACCCCAGAGTTGTCAGCCCAAGGCAAGGTTGCCGCGGTATTCATCCTCCAGCACCTGTCCCTCACGGCCGAGGGCTGCTCCCAGAGAAATGCACCCCCAGCGTCCCTGGCCTGGTCCAATGCACAGACCCAGTGCACCTTGCGGACCAGAGAGAGCCCCTAGGGACGGGCCAGCTGTAGGGTTCCTGAAAGAGTCCATGTCAAGCGGACATGGGCACATCTGTACAGCCTCCCCAGAAGATTCGATCTGATTCAATTTGATTAAAAAGCATCCTTCTGCGAAAACCATGACAACGATAATAATAATGCAGGCTGAAAACCAGGCGCGTGATGTGACCCCCGCACCCCTCGTGAATACCCAGCGTGCTCTTCTCCGAAGCAGACAACGGGGCGCCTGGCTGGCCAGGGAAGCACCCCAGATCTCCTTCTGCTCCGAGGAGGAAATGGGGCAGCTGTCTGGGTTCTAGGACAGAAAAGGACACCAGCCGTCCTTCAGGCCCGCACACCCCGCCGAGGCCAAGGTGCTAACCGCAGAGGCTGAGGGCCCATAAAGCATGCTGGGCGTCTGCTGGTGGCTGGCTGGAGGCAACGCCTGTCAGGGACCAGCGCTCAGCTTTGATTTAGCATCTGAGCAAAGGTTGAAAAGAAAAACGGGGCGGAGGGAACTCCACTGGATTGGGCAAAAATATTCACTCAGAGCGGTCGGGCCAGGAGTCTATACAGCACCTCCCTAGTGCCCGGAGTTTTACATGGATCGCCCGCACTCACCTAAGAGTAGACGCTATTTTATCCCCATTTTCCAGAGGAGGAAGTGAAGGCTCAGAGACGGCAGGTAAGCTGCTCAAGGACAGACAGCAAGAAATGGGCAGAGTTGGGATGAGGGCCCAGCACGGGGTCCAGAGTGTGTGTGGGCATTAAGTAGCCCCCTCCTGGATACGGGCTATGGGAATAAACGTTGTTCCAGGACACATGGGCAGGCAGTGATGGTCAGTGGTTAGCCTGTGGCTCTAGAATATGATTACCTGCCTTTATTTCCTGGGCTTTCTGTGGCTTTCACTGAGCGATGTAAACTCTCTGGGACTCAGTTTTCTTATCACTAAAACGAGGGGGGGGGGCCGCCTGGGTGGCTCAGTCGGTTAAGCATCTGGCTTCAGCTCAGGTCATGATCTCATGGTTTGTGAGTTCGAGTCCCGCGTCAGGCTCTGTGCTAACCACTCGGAGCCTGGATGGAGCCTGTTTCGGATTCTGTGTCTCCCTCTCTCTCTGCCCCTCCCCTGCTTGCCCTCTGTCTCTCTGTCTCTCTCTAAAAATAAATAAACATTGACAAAACTTTTTAAAAATAAAATAAAAAATAATAAAATGGGGACACCAAGAATGTGTGCTTCCTTGGGTAGTCTGCAGATAGAATGGTGTCAAAGTTGAATTTTCTCTCTGGAGTAACTGATGCTTGGTAAATATCCCACCCATCTCAGGACTATTTATAATTCACAAGGGGCTCTCAGCAGCAAAAACAAACAAACAAAAAGAGCTTTCAATGGTGGAAGCTCAGCCATTGCACAGACAAGCAAACTGAGGCTCAGCAGTGCAAGATCCCTTGCTCGGGTCAGATAGCTGGTAGGCACCAGAGCCAGAGATCCAGCCCAAGACTACCCAGTTCCAGAGCCCAAGAGTCCAGCCACCCTCAGCCGAGCTGGGATATGTGAATTTCCTCCTGCAAACATCTGATGAAGGCGCTGAGGGTGGCTGTGTTGCCCTGGGAAGATGGTAACCTCACCACCCTGCCAAGCAGGCACTTGGGTGTGGGGGGTGGGGGAGGGGGGAAAGTTTGGTCACAGCTAGTCAACCCAACTGGATGTTCCCCTGTTTGTTCTGCCAGACATTGATGTCTCAGCGGACACCAAACCCACTTCACTGTTCCCAAAGCCTCTGCCTGGTGAGTCCCCTCCCCGCTCCAACCTAACTGCAGTCCTGTTCAGAACAGCCTTCTCCATGAACACATCCCCAGATGTTTCAGACTTTGCAAGATTCAGAAAGCCATCTGTATCCAGAAAAAGAAAAAGGAAGGAAGGAAGGAAGGAAGGAAGGAAGGAAGGAAGGAGAAAGAAAGAAAGAAAGAAAGAAAGAAAGAAAGAAAGAAAGAGAAAGAGAGAAGAAAGAAAGAAAGAAAGAAAGAGGAAAGAAAGAAAAAAGAAAGAAAGAAAAGAAAAGAAAGAAAGAGGGAGAGAGAAAGAAGAAAGAAATTAAGAGGGAGAGAGAGAGAAGAAAGAAAGAGGGAGAGAGGAAAAAATAAAGAAAGAAAGAAGGAAAGAAAGAGGAAGGAAGGAAGGAAGGAGAAAGAAAGAAAGAACGAAAGAAAGAAAAAGAGAAAGGAAAGAAAAAGAAGAAAGAAAAGAAAAAGAAAGAGGGAGAGAGAAAGAAAGAAATAAAGAGGGAGAGAGAGAGAAGAAAGAAAGGAGAGAGAGAAGAAAGAAAGAAAGAAAGAAATAAAGAGGGAGAGAGAGAGAAGAAAGAAAGGAGAGAGAGAAGAAAGAAAGAAAGAAAGAAAGAAAGAAAGGAAAAGGATTTCATTCTGGACGCCGGGCCACGTTAGCTCATGGCCCAGTTTTCTGGGTCATGGTTAGAGGTGCGTGATACTCTTATGCAAGGCATTTGGCGGCAGAGAGACTCGAGTTCCTAAAGATTATTATTTTAACAAACCCAGCTTTGACGTGTCCAAAGGCAGCGGGAGGCTCTGAAGGGTTTTCCAAGAAAGCGTGTGTTTCTTGGGGTTATTATTTCAGACTCAAGTTCAGGGAGGGAGACTGTTTTGCTCAACTCGTGTTTCTGGAAAAACAGGCACTTGGAAAGAGTTGGACGAGGCGGGCAGGATGTGGAACGGAGAGTTGCTGGCCTGGGGAACAGGGGCCGGGGGAGCTGGGAGGAGACGGGCCAGCGCCCCAGTGAGGCCTCTTCTTGAGCTCGGACTCAGCAGCCTGGCTCCCGTCCTCGGACCGAGGGAAGAGGCTGCCTGAAGATGAGAGCTGTTTGAGCTCTCTGTTGGCTCGGTTCAGCCAGCCTTTCCCACCCGGAGCTCGGATGGTGGGAGAAGACGGGACCGTGGATGCAAGCCGCCATCTTGGTTAGCTGTGCAAGGCGGGGGCTAAGGCGTGGGGGTGCTGTCTAGACATCACTAGCCCCCCGCAGGCTTCAGCTTCCCCTCTGGAATCAAGAACCTTGAAGGCTCATGTGCGGCCCAGCCCTTCCCTGTGGCTCCCCACTGCCCCATACCACTCTCTTCCTCACGCACTGGGCTCCAGCCTCACGGTCCTGCCAGGCCCATGGCCTTTCCTTCTGCCTAGATCTTCTTCTTTGCTCTTAACTCACCTCTCATCCTTCGGACACCATTTAACTATGCCCTTCACCAGGCGGCCTTCCTCCAGCCCCCAAACTGAGTCAGGGGACTCTAGCTCTCTGAATTAAGTCCTCGTTCAACATCCTGCGCTGAAGCCCCTGGGACAGGAACCGTGTTCATCTCATCTCACTGTGGTTTCTCCAGCACCTGGCCTGACACACAGTAGGTGCTAAAGCTACAGACGGAAACATCTCCCAAGTCAGGCTCCCGGCAGCATGTGGCCCCGCCCAAGGATGGGAGCAGAGCTCAGACCCCGTGGTCAGCCCATGACACCAGACAGATACCAGACAGACCGGCAGACATACAGAGACCCCTTCTCCGCCCCCCTTCTTCTTAGGACTGTGTGGAAAGCCCTGCTCTGGGGGCAAATGCATCCAACCCACCTTCATTAGCGCCGCTCAAGAGTCAGTCAAAGCCATCTGCCTTACAAGAAAGGACCCTTTGGTGCCGACCCGCCATTCTGTCTCACGGACTCCGTCTCCCCCAAGTTTCCCCCATTTCCTCTTGTCCCCTGGCTTCGTTCCAGGCGTCTCCCAAATCCGCCAGGCAGAGACTCCTCCGATAAACCCCCTGCCAGGAGATTCCACCGGGAGACTGCGTGTTCTCACGTCTCCCTTGCTCCCAGAGCCGGTTCCTTGGGGGACCCGCCATTCTCGCAGGCCCGGAGGTGAGTCATCAGCATGTCACGTGTCCCAGGGAATGTCAAGTGTCTCCTGCTTTAGAGCCTCACGCCCTGGACTTTGTTTTATGGGGTTGGGCTGTCTGGGGCTGCCGCCGATTTCATCCATCAACTCGGGACCGCTCCAACACTAATGCTGAATTTATAGAAGTGGTTAAACAAAGTGTTGACAATATGGACGGCGTGTTTCTGATTAACACGGCGATTCCGAGGGAAACTGCCAACTGCGGGGAAGTCAGTAAAACACAGCAGCGATTTCCCAGGCTCAGTAAGTTTGGGCCTTGACATCACAGGATTAACAGATGTTGCGCAAGGAACTTGCAAAGCTTTGCGAGGCGTTGTTGAAGGAGGGTGGGCTCACGCACAGACTAAGAGCCCCTCCCTCCCCCCTTCCTTCCTTCCTTCCTTCCTTCCCTTCCCTTCCCTCCCTCCCTCCTTTCTTCCTTCTTTCCTTTCTCCTTCTCTTCCTTCCTTCCTTCCTCCTTTCTTCCCTCCTTCCTTCTCTCCTTCCTTTCTTCCTTCCTTCCCTCCCTCCCTTCTTCCCTCCCTCCCTCCTTCCTTTCTTCCTTCTTTCCTTTCTCTTTTCCTTCCTTCCTTCCTTCCTTCCTTCCTTCCTTCCTTCCTTCCTTCTTCTTTCCCCCCCTCCTTCCTTCCTTGTAAAACTGCATCTGAATTCTCTTCCGGCCTTAAGAATTTCCATCAGGAAACTCTGTTAGCTGCAGGGAAGATTGCAGACTCCCACTTTTAAGGCGTATAGTAACACAGCTAATGTGTATGGAATAATTACTGGGCACCAGATACTTTTTGTCTCATGTCATCCGCATGCACAGGGGACTGGCTGTGACTACCTCCATCTTTCTTAATTTGAAAAAGTTTAAAACCTGCAAACCATTGCCAAAATAGTGCAGAAAGCTCCAATGCCCCCTTCCTCCAGCAGCCCCCATGATGATTAGCATTTTATACAGCCTTCGTGCATTGTCAAAACCAGGAAGCTGGCCTTGGCACAATGCTTACACCTTATTTGATCAGTTTTGCACAGGCATTCTAGAGAGAGAGTTCTATGAGATTCTATCACAGGCACAGACTGCCAGTGGCCATCACACACGGGATGCAGAACAGCTCTGTCCCCACGAATAAGCGAGCTTCCTGGGGATGCTCCATATAGTGGCCCCCTCCCTTGAACCTCAACCCCTGGACACCACTGATGGGTTCTGATCAGCGATTTTGCTGTGTCCAGAAGATTATGTAAATAGAATTGGAAGGCTTGTTGCTTTTGAGTGGCATTTTTTTTTCACGTGGCACAACACCCTTGAGATCCAACCACATTATGTGTATCAGCAGCGCATTCCTTTTTGTGGCTGCATAATATTCCGGCGCATGGATATACCACAGTGCAATCAGCCACCTGCTGAAGAATGTCGAGGAAGTCTCCGGTCTGGGACCAGTATGAACAAAGTGGGAAAGACACTCATGTTCCGGTTTTATGTGGTTGTTGACGCCTGGCCAGTGAAGTCACAGAGGAGACAAAGGTGCATGTGCCTTGCCCAAGGTCAAGCAGCAATCTGAATTAAGATTTGAACTCAGATAGTAACTCTGGAGACCGTCTGCAAGTCTGCAAAGGAGCAGAAAATAATTAACCCTAAAAAGTTAAGTAACGCTCCGGGAAGTTGCCCTGTGTTTATTCAGTGGTTTGCTGTTCCCACGAGACTATGCCACGTGTTCCTTGAGGTATTGGGAGCAGAGCTTGAGAAATCCCACAGAGTCAAAGCCAACCCACCGGCCTGGCATGCAGGGACTTCCCAACATGGCCTCGCTCTGGTTCTCATCGGCTGCCACTCTTCCCTGGCTGATCAGAAGTCCTGCGCTATTTTCCCTGGAGCAGCCTCTGAGTTTCCAGTCTTCCTGGTTCTATTCACACCTCCCTCTGCCTGGAACGCCCCTCCTGCTGCAGCCCCCATGGCTGTAGCTCATGCCTCCTTCTTTCCCTTAGCAAGTACCTCTTTGGAGAGGCCGTTGCGTCTTCCTCCCTGCCACCCCCAAGCACATTCTCAGCCCCATGAATATCTATCCACTTTTATAAACATGCATCTATTCATTAAGCAAAGCTCCCTGAGGACCGAGGCTGTGCCAGGCACTGAGCCGAGCCCCAGGAAGCAAAAATAAATAATCCATAACCTCGGAGCCGCGCCTTGGTGGAAGTCCGTCTACAGACGTAGAAACGCATGCCACACAGTGGGACAATTGGATGAAGGTGGAGAGAGAAAATCACAGCGCTTGGCAACTGGAAGCCCTGAGTTCGAGTTCCCGATGGGCCGTATTTTAGTCTGCTCGGGATGCTCTAACAAAATGCCATAAACTGGGTGGCTTCAACCATAGAAGTTTATTTTCTCACAGTTTCCAGGCCGGAAGGCCAAGATCAACGTTACAGCTGGTTCGGTTTCCAGCGTGGACCGTAGTCCTGGCTTCTAGATGGTCCCCTTCCTACTATGTGCTCGCTCACATGGCCTTTCCTCACGGTGAGTGTATAGACCGAGAGACAGAAAGAGAGAGCTCTCTGGGGTCTCTTCTTATAAGGACACAAATCCTATCAGATCAGGACCTCAGCTTTATGACCTCTTTTAGACCTTAATTACCTCCTCTGAGGCCCCCATTTCCAAATACATTCCCGTTGAGGGGTAAGGCTTCAACGCAAGGATTAGGGGGGCACAATTCAGTCCACAGCAGGCTCCTTCCTATCTGGGGGTGGGATTCATTTCCCACCCTCTGTCACATCTTCTTAGAGGGTCTATGGAGGGGGGTGTGGGGGTGCCCGGTGATGCAGACAGGCTATCTCCCCAGCTCGAGCTGCTGAAGTGAGGAGCTGGGCTCCCTCCCTTGCCAGAGGCAGCCGCACCCTCAAAGGCCAGCGTCCCCAGGGACCAGTGCCCCACATTAGCCCGCGGCACAGGAATCCTTCACGCATCTGCGGCACAGAACATCGGAGCGGGCAACGTCCGGTTGGAGCAGGGGGAGCGAAGACAGAGGGCCTACGGGAGGGACTGACCTTAAGTTTTGCAGCTCCATAAACATCCCGGGCAACCCACACTCCCATCTGCAGCCGATCGTCCTCCAAGAACCTTTCCTGCTTGCGCTGCATTTGATTTCCTCCCTCCAGTGGCCTCCTGCTCCCCATAAAACTCAATCTCCTTTTGTTTTCAATTCAATTAAGGGCCAATAATTCCACCCACAAGGCCACACATCGAAAGTGCTGTCAATAACCCAGCTGTGGCCAGAGACAAGGCGGCCCCGGAGAGAGGGACGTGGGGAAATCCCTGGGCCCCCGGCCCAGCTGAGCAGAGGGCTGGGGTCGAGGAGAGAACAGAGGCCCCAGTGGGAGTTAGTCCTGACTTCTGGACTTGACCGTGGCCTTCACTGGCCCCATGATCTTGGCCAGGAGTGGTCCTCCCAGGGTTACTCAGCAACTCCATCTGTAAAATGGGACCAAGAAATACTGCTGTCAATTTTTAGCTCCATTCTTCCACTCCCCACGACTATGTGATTGTTATTCAATACTAATTTTTTAAAGTGTATTTATCTATTTTGAGAGAGAGAGAGAAAGAGAGAGCAAGTGTGGAAGGGGCAGAGAGGGAGAGAGAGAGAATCCCAAGCAGTCTCTGAACCACCAGTGTAGAGCCCAACATGGGGCTCGAACTCACAAACTGTGAGATCATGACCTGAACAGAAGTCAGGCGCTTAACCGACTGAGCCACCCAGGTGCCCCTATTTGAATACTAATTTGATAACCGATTAAAACATATACTACATTCATGAACCCCATCAGGAGGTCCATTTGCAGGAACTTGCCTTCTAAAATGTTTGTACAGATATTCAGACAGTCAAGTCCTCAACGTCCGTCAGTCACTAGGGGTCGATTACATACATTGGCCACAGCCATGCAGTTAGCGAGACTGGGGGAGAGCCACACGAGATGTTATGAACAGACGATCAAAATATATTGTTAAGGGAGAGTTGTAGAAATCACATATATACGTATATAGTATGCACACATACATATATATGTAAATACGTATTTCTTTAATTAAGAAACAAACCATATTACAAACAGGATACAAATCCAAACAGAAATAATAGTGATATGTTAAGAGCCCAGTGTGTGTGTGTGTGTGTGTGTGTGTGTGTTTCCCCCAAAGGATGCATGTCCTACTTTAAAATAACAGGTTTTTGAATGGAGAAGGGTGGGGGCTGGGACTTCAGAGTTTTCCGATGAGTATAAATTACTTTATAATTAAAATGTATATAAACCTATAAAATGAAATGAATACCTACTTGTGGTTAAGAATTGGAACCTTGTATTAAGGTAACAGGAAGACTATTTAATTCCCACTACACAACGATAACCACTGCTGACATTTTTATGCATTTCCTTATGAGTCTTTTTCTTTATTCACGTACACATACATTTTCATAATAAAGTTGCAATTCTGCTCCGTGAGAAATTCTGCAGCCTGCTTTTCCACTTAACGTTTTTAATAGAAAGATTTTCCCAGGGCATTAAGATTTACGTAGCAATCGCGCTAGGAGGCCCCGGGACAGTATGGCCGCCTGCACTTACTCCGAACCTGTGTGTGTCGGAATTACCCACGAACTGCTACATCGCTCTGATGGACCGGTGCTCCCCCAGACCACGGACACTGCCATCCTGCTGTTTCCCCGGGATCTTTCTTGCCCAGCGTTCTGTACATGGCAGGGGCTCCATAAATACTTGGGGAAGAAGCGAATCAGCAGCAGATGGAATGAACAAACACAAATATTTTTAAATGGGTGCGAAATCGCGGCTGCTGATCCCCTGTTGTCAAGCTCATAGGCTGCCTCCGTTTCTCACCTTCGGAGCGGCGGCGATCAATATCCCAGCACCACACATTTGCATGTAGGCAGAGCTCCACTCCTGCTCCCTCGAAACCTTTCATTTCGTCTGCGATGCTCTGAGTGGCTCCAGGGTGGGCAATCAGGCCCTCGCCCCTGAGCTCAGCTTTGAACACGGCCCAGACAAATTGCTGTGCTGGTCCCGAGAGGGGAGTGTCATTTCATCCACATGAAAGGCTGGCGGTTTAAGCAGGCTGTGGTGCAGCTGGCAAGTCAGAGATTCCCCCGGCCACGGCCCTCGGTGTGGCGACGGGCCCTCGGGAGTGGGAGCGGCTGCGGGCGAGTTCCCAGGTGGGATTCTAGACGCCCGAACTATATAGCCAACGTCTAACAACAGCCTTTGCGTCCGACACATCTCCAGTTTTAAGTTCGAAGCTTCAACTTAACAGACTCGCATTCGGATCTCACTTCGCCGCTCCTTGGGGGGTTGGGGGCTCTGTGAGCCTTGGTGTTACATCCTTAAAATGGGGACAATGTTCGAAGTCATCTGTCAGCTACTTGTGCGGGGTCAGTGAGAGAAAGTGCAGAGAAAGTTAGCAGAGGGTGCACAGCTGAACGTGATAGAGGTCGACCGTTATCCGAGCCTCACTGGGAACTTTGGGATCAAGCCAGGGCTCCTTTTTTGCATCAGGCTTGTGTTGGCAGAAATGGAGCCACTCCATCAGAAGGACCTGTGTGAGTTGGCCTCAGCTATGGACCCTACAGGTTTTCTTTTTTTTTTTTTCTTTTTTCTTTTTACTTTTTCTTATTATTTTTTATTTTTTCTTATTTTTTAAAATATAATTTATTGCCAAACTGGTTTCCGTACGTGTTTTCTTGATAATTGGAGAAGGGGCATTGAGTACCCATGACGGAAGGTCGAAATGATGGGAGGCTAAGGCCATGATGGACCACAGACCCAGGACCCCCAAACACCTCTCCGAAAACAGTCCAAATCTGGCAAGATGAAATTTAACAGAAGACTATGAGAATTGTAGAGTTAGATCCAAAATTTCAGCTCCACAAATAATAGCCACTATAAACAATAGCTCGGAATGCCACATTCCATGCCAAGAACTGTGCCAAAAGCGTTGCATAAATATCTTATTTAACGATCCCCATTTGCAGAGGAGGGCACTGAGGCTTGGTTTCCAAGCCCACGGTCTTCCTGCTGGCTGATTAGTCGCATGGAGACTCAAAGCCAGAGGAAGTACAACCCTAGATCCATACTCTTAGCCCATGTGCGTGCCATCTTGGATAACAGGGCTATCATCACACGGTGCATGTGTTTCAAGGTTGGTCTGGGAATCACAAAGAGGTTCATATGTCACTGGGTGCCCTCCAAGAGGCTGGCTTTCTGTCCTTCCCACGTGTATGCACGCAACAAAAATGAACTCAGTTTATCTTGGGTGGGAAAAATGACAGGTGCCGTGCTAAACAGTGGATCCAGGGTGGACCAGCCAGAGACAGTCCCTGCCCTCATGGGGCTTGCTGTCTAGGAGGAGAGACAATAAATAAATGACTCCGGGAGTCCCCTGCTGAGGCTGTTCCAGGGGACTCAGCCTTCATCTAGAATTCCTCAGGCATGCTGGTACTTTACCTGGCTGGACTCAGCCTCTGGCTGAGGGAATCCACGGCCTCTCTGGAGTGAAATATACATACAGATGCTTGGCAATGTGCCTGCCTCATAGCAAATGCCTGATGTTAGCTGTAATAATAATAATAATAATAATAATAATAAAGGTTGCCACTTCAACTCAAGTCATTGACTTTGGACTCGCGGGACAACTTCGGGCTTATTTCTTACTGGATTTGGTATTAGCTCTGCACACTAGCAACCTCTCCACAACGAGTACCCTCTGCCCTGACTTTCAGGATCAATGGCAGTGGTTTGTCTTGGAGCTTATACCTCACGATCCCACTGGCTCAAGCCCCTTTGTGGCTGAGCTTATTTCAGGGCTCAGCCTTGGTCACAGAATGTGTCTGCACTCAGGCACTTTTTAGTCCAAGACTCTGCTCCAATTCATCTCCGTGTGACTCTGGGGCCCCAGATATGTTGGGCCTGGAAATGTCACTTGTGACCAAAAAGTTAAAATGAATATTGGTTTGGAAGGAAAAGAAATACCGTAAACAAAGTCAACGCCTTGCCCCACTTAGAGACCTCTTGTGCGAATATACCTTATCGTGTGGCCTCCATCAAAGACGGCCCCTTGATGCTTGCTGGTTCCTCAGTCCCATTTCACAGATGAAGAGACCGGGGCCACCCAAGGATGTGATCTGGCCAGCGGTCCGGGAAGCCTAAGTCGGGTGACGAATCCATTCTGGGTCCCAGCAGCTCCGCCTGCCCAGAGCTGGAAATCTCATCAGGCGGGATTTCCCACAGAGCCCCTGCCTTTCCTGGGATGCTGTGAAAACAGCCTCTTACAAAGTGGGTCAGAGTTTCTGCTTTCTGGCCTCGGTCTGCACCAGGAAATGCTGAAAAGACACTTGTCGCCACGGTTTATCTTGGGTGGGAACATTTTTTAAAACTCGAGACGGTGTTTCTTTAATCCCCAGCCTCACTTCCGGCCGGCCTCAGCCTGAGTTCTTTGCACCTGCTAATGTGAGTTCCCGACTCTCCCCCTTCCCTCCAGCCAGTGGGGATGAGGAGGAGGGATCCGGACCAAAAGTCCCAAGCCCAGCCCTTCCTTCTTGAGGTCAAAGAATGCATGGACCTCTTTATAGGAGCAACAATGAAGAGGTCCCCAATATTTGCTTAAATCTGTTCATTTAAAAATTTGCTCTGAATTTATACAAATGTAAGTCAACACAAATTCCTTGCCTCTCATTTGTGTAGGAAGCCCCTTCACCTTATTATTATCAGCATAATTATGAAACTATAAAATTTAAATTATCAACATTAATTTCATATGACAGAAAATGCTGTTTGTTTGAATCTAAACCACCCATGCCAGGCTTAATACAGAAAGACGGCATTCTAGATCTATTTCTATAGGTAAACTCTGTATCAGTTAGGAAGGACAATGAGGGCTAATGAAAGAGACCCAGAATGGCAATGGTTTAAATAAATTGAGGTGTTATTTTTCCCTTGTGTCACAGAAATCAGGAAACACCTAGACTTTTCTGTGCTGATGTTCTTAGCCCACAGTCACCTAGTTCAAGGTGCTTCGTGGTCACAAACGGTTGCTGTGGCTCCAGCTATTGCATCTAGGTTCCTTGCAAGAAGAAGGCAGAAGGAAGAAAACCTATGTTCCAGGTACATCTACCTTTATTTCAAGAGCCTGGTCAGTAATCCCATGTAACAACCTCAGCTTATGATGCATTGGTAACTTTATATCTACGGGAGGTGGGAAATAAAACCTTTTATCTAGGCATATCAGCACGTTAAATAAAATAAGGGGCCTGTCCTTGGATAAGGGAGTAACACGGACTGTGAGGCCCTAGTTCTGCTTCCTAATGTATATAATTCCAAAGCAGGGAATGCCTTTTGAGATAGGGGTGTTGTTCAACATACCGTGTGTAATGGCCAAAGTCTTGGCTTGTTAGCTCCGGATAATCAGACCTCCTATTTCACTCAGTCTGCTGATCTTAGCGAAGCATCCCTGAACTACACGAGAATGTGGTCTGCTTTGCATGAACCGTTTTTTGGAAATCGCCATTAAATGAGCAACTAGTACAGTTACTACCGGCATCAGGAACACAGAAGGGTCTTCACTGTGTACTTCCTACCACCCCGTTGCCAGTGAGTGCGCAGGGCCGGGGTTTATCATATCTGTTCACATGTGAGACTGCAGCTGACACTGTGGGGCTGATCCCAAGACCACGGTACTTCTAGCCTGCCACATGATGAGACAAGTCCTCCCCCACATCCTTCGAGCTCCTGCAGAATCTTCACTGGAACAACACAGAGAGGCCTTTTGCTCTTTACTCAGCAAGCTAGCAGTTGTGAAGGCACATACCAACCCAGGCACTGAGGTCACTAAGAAGTCCTCGGTTGGAGGGGGCGCCTGGGTGACTCCGTCGGTTAAGCGTCTGACTTCAGCTCAGGTCATGATCTCATGGTTCATGGATTCGAGCCCCACGTGGGGCTCTGTGCTGGCAGCTCAGAGCCTGGAGCCTGCTTCCGAATCTGTGTCTCCCTCTGTCTGCCCCTCCCCTGCTTGTGCTCTGTCTCTGTCTCTCTGTCTCTCTGTCTCTCTGTCTCCCTCTCTCTAAAAAATACATAAAACATTAAAAAAAAAAGAAGCCCTCGGTTATAAGATGATTACTTACGTTACAGGTGGCTTTGCAGGATACAGTAGAAATGAGAAAACAAAAGCAAACAGATAAGTGGACACTTTGGGTTATACATGTGGGTCCGAGTGTGGGAAACCATGGCTTCTGCCACCAGGCAAACAATTTTAAAAGGGCCCCGGTGGCCATGGGCTTGTACAGATCATTCACAGCAGCTCTGGAACAGGGTGGAAGGAATGCCTCGTTTGAGAGTGAGAGCCTATGCCTCAGAGAGGGCAAGCCACTGCTGAAGGTCACACAGCTTATGAAGACCAGAGCTGAGGCTTGACTTTGCTTGGCTTCAGAGCTCTGCAACCCTGGGCTCTGAAGCTTCCTGGAATACTACACCTGAGCCAAGGCCTCCAAATTGCCAATGTCATTCCCACGAGCCCCCAAAGCAGAAGAGACCCTCTAGGCTCCAAAGACCCTCCAGCATCAGATAGGGACTCAGAGATGATCCAGAGAAAAATGCCCATTGTATAGATGGGGAAACTGAATCACTGATGGGTGAGAAGCGTTGAGTCGGGAAGACACTGACAAAGAGGGGGCCATTTCTGAAGGCCAGGATGATGGTCAGAAACCCAACAGAGTTCCAGGGTGTGAAGGCCAGAAGAAAATCAGCCAGGGGGCGGCCAGGAGTCACCCTGGAACTCACTGCATGTCTTGATGGGAGGGACTGGTCACCAACTAGATAAACAAACAAGACCTTCGGGAGGGAGACTGTGATAAGGCACTAAGAACAGATAAAGCAGGGTCAGGGAAGTCCATTCCCAGGTGCTTTATGCTGGGCGACCTTGGGCAAGCTCACGACCCTCCCGAGTCCCTTTTCCTTTGTCTGTCATGAACCTGGCACTAACCACGTTGTCTCCTCCTCAGGCCACCGCGGAGATGCAACGAGATGCAACGGCCAAGCCCTCGGTCGGTGCAAGAGAGGGGTGAGAGCTCCTCCTTGGAAGCCCCAACCCAACTCAACAACTGGCTAGCCAGGCTGCTTGGCCTGCGTGCGCGTGCCTCAGTGTTCCCATCTGTAAAATGGGAACGATGCCCCGTGGCAGGTCTGTCGGAGGGTCGCGGAGGGAAGCCACCGCAGTCACGGCGGGCCCACAGCAGGTGCAAGGGTTTGCTGCTGTGACCGTTCTCCTACTGTTGTTCGTATTCCTCTCTGTAGTAGCACGACCTACCAGAGCCAGCTCTCAATAACCATCACTTGTCCCCACTCGCTGGCATGCCATTCAGACTTACAAGCACGGTGCCTGGCACCATTCTTATTGATATTATGCCGCATGCACCCTGGCTCCTAGACGTGCTCCATGAATAAGCCGAGGGAGGGAATGAATAAACGATTCTATCACCGTGGCGGGCGTCCCTGCCCTGCTCCCCCCTCCGGATCATTGTCTGCCACCCCTGATATGAAGGCGCCTTTCACACCGCCAGCACGAATCGGACTCCTAATCCACCCTTCTTTGGTTTAAGAGTCATTACAAAGTGCTTAATTAATTAAGCCTCGCTTAATCACCAAATGTTTGCATGCGAAACGAGTTCCCGGGAAGCGGGGCACTTGACATGTTCTGTACAGAAATAATTACGCTGAGCGGAGGGGGGAGGACGGGCGGGCTGGGATGCAGAGCCTGGACGGTTCATTCGAGAGCCTCACGCATTCATCACCGAAGGGGAATTAAGGGGCTTTAGTTGGAGAAACTGAGAACTCCCACATTCCAGCCGGATGAATCACAGGACGGGCCTGCTAGAGGAGGGGGGGATTTGAGGGCAGGCTCGGGGGTGTGTGGGGTCAGGGGGAGAGCCACATGGAGGCTCAGGGATCTGTCTCTCATCGTCCACAGGATGACACCTACCTCCCCCGCCCCCGCCCCCGCCCTCCCGTATTTCAGGGGGAGGTTCGCAGAGTTAAGTTGCGGCTGTCGCTGATGTGTGTGTGTCTAAAATTGTACATGGCCGCCATTTAACATCTCCCTCCCTGCTTTCCTATTCCAGCATGTTCCACAGAGCCCTGGATGAATGTACTTTTCTTACCTCAATGGCAAATAGGTCTATTTTCATATGTATTCGAAACAACATACACAGACCCAGCCCCTCATCCTCTGATTTCCTGGTTCCTATCAAATCAAACTCGTTGTCAAGGAAATAAATGGTAAGTCCCTTCAGGCAGAATGTAGACGGGACCAAAATCAGGTGACTGGGGTTTGGGAAACCTTTTCCTGTCATGAGTGTACTTCCTCCGTGGCACATGTCTGGCGGGGTCGACCGAGGGTTCTTATCCAACCCATTTGGCAGATTAAGACACCAAGGCTCAGGAGACACAAAATGGCTTCTCTCCTCTTTTCGGGGATGGCGGTGTGGTGGGTGTATCGTACTGTCAGGCAAAATTGCAAACGATGTTGACACCAGCAAAAATTAAGAATAACGAGTCAATGAAAGGTCGTTGCATGTTTGTGTCTTGGCACGACCCTCTAGGCTTTTGTGCTTTCACTGTCCTTGCGGGATGCTGTACCTCTAAGGTAAAAAAAACAAAAACCAAAAAACAACTGCTAGGAACACAAACGATTCATGCCGTACAACCGCAAATGAATTTTGTCCAGTGGAATGCAATTGATTATTGCCCTAAAGTTATCGACTAATTTTGCACCTGCTTGTAAATGAACGCCAGCACCTCCGGTCGCCTGTATGTGTGTGAACGTGGGTTGTCGGAAATCTCCTTTGAACGGGCTGTGCCTTCATTTTGGCTCCCTCCTTAATGAGTGAGCTCAATACAACCTTCCCCGTGCGTTTATTTGGCAATTACACTGGAACCGTGGTGTCACCTTTATTTAAAAACTCCCCTTGCACGGCGTTCACCCCATAAAACACCCCTATTCGGTGGCTGGGGGAAAGGCCAGCTCCAACGGGCAAGGTGAGAGGGGGCAGCAGAGGGAATGCGTGTGGATATTTCGAATCTAAATTGTCGGGCCAGCCTGTGTTTCTTTTCTCAAGCAGCATCCCAACTTTGCTGTCTACCCCGTTTCATTCAGGTGAGCCACCAGCTCCATGGCATCATTTGGGGGTGAGTAGAGGCTGGACAGAAGGCTCGACAGGACCCATGGCTTCCTGGTAGTGTTTCAAAGCCAAGACCCCGGCTGTGACGCCACCCCGGGGTAAGACGGGGACGCCGAGCTTTCAGGATCTCTGTCCAAAGTCATGTTTTCCTCCGGCCCGATTGGGCGGGGGAGGAGGCTGGAAATAAAAATGAAATTGAGGGGTGCCCGGGTGGTTTGGTCGGTTAAGTATCTGACTCTCGATTTCTGCTCAGGTCATAATCTCACAGTTCGTGGGTTCAAGCCCCCCATCGAGCTCTGTGCTGACAGTGCAGAGCCTGCTTGGGATTCTCTCTCTCTCTCTGCCCCTCCCCAACTCCTGCTCTCTCTCTCTCTCTCTCTCTCTCTCTCTTTCTTTCTCAAAAAAAATAAATAAACTTAAAAAAAAGAAATGAAATTAATTTATAGAAAATGAAAAGCCATGATGTCTCGTACACCCCTGAGTGGTGGGCACGACTCAGGCGTGCCGGGAGGATGGCCAGGGTAGCCTGAGGTTGCTGCCGGCTTCATATACAGTGGCTCATGTTAAGCCTCACCCCTCTGTAAGTTGGGGCCTGTGGCTGGCTCTGCTTTTACGATAGAGAGAAGCAGGGATCAGAGAGAGTAGCCGGTTGTCCAAAGCCACACAGCAAGTTCGAGATGCCAGCCTGAGCCCAGAGACTGTGCCCTAAATCAAAGCTGCCAGGGTTCCCCGAGGGAAGGCTTGGCATGCCCTGGGAACTTGCTGAAATGCAGGTGCCAGGTCCCTCCAGCCCTGAGATTCTCACTCCATAGGTCTTGGGAAGTGGACAGACTCTGCTTTTAACCAGGTGACGCTGATGCATAGGCAGACCCGGAGAAAAGGCGGTCCCCGGGGTCAACTGTGGAGCATGAATGAATTCTGGAATGCAAATGCCGGATGAGAAGGTGTGGTGGAGAACATCTTGTGTACAGTGGGAGGGAAAAGAATCGTGGAGCTGGGTCCTGGAAGGTCCAGGGGACAAGCCAGTGTCATCAGAATCACCTAGTAGTCAGACCTGGGACAGTCTGGGATGAGGCAAGCAAGCCCTCCATTCTCAGAGCTGGAAGGACACCTCCCGCCCTTCTATTTTGCAGATAGGGAAACTGAGGCCCGGAGAGGAAAAAGGGCTTACTGAAGGCTCCACCGCTGGAAACAGGCAGAGCAAACACTTAGCAGTTGGGGGTCTCAGTGGTCAGCAGACCTCAGCCTTAGCCCCCGGGGATCTCAGTACTGAGACGACCTCAACGTGAGTACTCTGGGATCTTAGTACTCCGTGAACCTCAGCCTTAGCTCTTGGGAATCTTCACACTCAGCAGATCTTAGTCTATTTTCTCAACAATCATTCGGTCTCATGCTCACTCACTGATTCACTGATGCATTTCATTTCCTCACTCATTCACTCGTTCATTCAGTGAGCATGCATTAAAGCCCCCTCCCCACCAGGCATCATTGTTTATTCAACAAACATCTACAGAGGACCTAAGAATGGAACCAAGAGCTGGAGAGACGGCGGAAGGCCCCATGGAGTCTGGCAATGCCAAAGCACCTACTACGTGCCGGGCTCTGAGCTAACTTCTGGTGATCCCGGGATAACTAAAACCTGGTGGTCCCTGCCTTCATGTGGCTCAAAGACCGGTAAGGGAAGGAGACAGGTGAACTCACAATTATAATTCATCGTGACAAGCTCTCTGACATGGAGAAAGGTCTACGGGGTCGGGGGCACCAAAATCCAGGACTGGCCGGGAATGCTTCTTGGAGGAGGCGTCATCTGGGCCGAGACTGGAAGAATGTGTTGGTACAGGGGAAGGGTGGCATTCTAGAAAGAACAGTGGGGAGGAACTGGGGAGCAGAGTGGCCTGGGATGCTCACGTGGTGGGCTCGGAGGCTGCAGGGCGAGGCAGGGACCAGGCTCTCTGGGAGGTGGGCCCGTGAGCCCAACATGCCGTGGGTCCTTCGGGAGAGCTCTCACAGGCTGCAGCTTTGAAGCTGGGGCCTCTGTTTCCACCGCACCGGCTGCTGCTCACACACGCGGCTCTGAGGGTCCTCTCTCTGGCTCCTGCTCCCTCCGAGCTGGCCTTCTTCAGAAAACCATCAGCCGCCACTGAGCCGTGACCCTCCTAGACTCTTGGTGGGGCTGGGAAAGCTCCTTGGTGCTGCCACAGGAGAAAGACGCAGGTGGGGCGCCTGAGCCCAGGACAGAGCTCCTGCAAGGGACAGACGCTTCAGCCCATGAGAGGGCAGGGGAACAATTCAGAGAGATGACCTTGGTTCTGACTCCCAGAAGGAGAGGCTGACCACGCACCAGGAGACAGGCAGAGAGAGAAGAAGAGAGGGTTTGCTCAGCCTTGGATTGCAGGAGGGAGCACCAGGGGGGAGGGATCTGAGATCCTCGTTGCAGAGAGAGTGGGGGCTCTTGGGAGACTTTAGACTCGATCCTCAGCACACAATCTGGGGGGAGACCAGGGAGCCGCTGGGAACTCAGCCTCTCTCCTCTTTACTTTGCTTGAAATGGGCAGCCACAGGTACAGAGTTGGAGATTTGGATTGCAATCCTGCCCTGTGACTCTCCCGGCCGCTCAGGTCCTCCCCCAACCACATCCTGCGCTTATCAAACAAACATCTCCGGCTTGTGTCATGATCATTGCTTGGCTCACCCTGTGACTCCCTCCTTTGCCCTGAGCTTTGTGAGGGACCCCAGCGCCTAGCACTCAATATTTCCTGAGTGGGCGAGTAAATAAATGATCACATGGGACACCCCATCCAGTTGTCAAGACGACGCTTTATTTCTCTCGGCCTCAGCCTTCACATCTGTCGAGTGGGGACGATACTCTCTTTGGTTGTTTGTGTGTGCCCCCTGCGTGAGGCTGGGCTTTGGTATGTGACGACATTCGGGCAGAGCAAACGTCCCTATCGACATTGACCGTGCGGTAGAGGTGACAGGTTCTGTTGATTTCCTTTGTTCTTTGTCTTTGAAATCAAAAAGAATATGGACGCCTCGATATAGGTTCCTTCTGTGAGCTGTATCTTCCCTTTGCTGGTTTCCATGTGCCAAACTCCTACTGGGCTGTGGATACTTTGCGAATATAATTTCTCAAGCAAGTAGTCCCAAGCCAGCTGCCCAGGCTGCAGAGCGGGATGGAATTTAGCACATGCACGCTGTTTATTAGCAAGAGTCCTTGCAGTGGCCCCTGTGTCGGGGAGGGCAGGTGGGTGGAGGGAGACGCTGAAACGGGACACAGACAGACAGTAGCCTCGGCCAGCTTCAAGGGCAGCCCTAGAGCTAGACTGACCCTTCAGAGTCGTGCAGCCTGGACACCCTGCGGCCATTAGTCACTGGATGTGACCTTGGGGTGGGGAGTCTCTGGAGCAGGGTTGTCCCAGAGCGGGGCTGTGGCTGTGGGTCGATGACAGCCCTCCCAGCCCGTGGGGCAAGGAGGGCACTGTGGGTGGTGCCACACAGTGTCCCTGTACAGTCAGCGTCCCCGAAGGTAGGCACCGTGCAGACACAGAGGCTCACGCGGGTGGCCGGTCTTGTCCAAGGACGCACAGACAGCGAGTGCCAGGGCTTTCCACCTCCAGGGCCGCCTGGGGTTGGGCAGACCCGTGTCAGGCAGCCAAAAGCACACACCCTGAGCTCGAGTCCTTTCCCGTCAGCTGACAGAGCTGTCATTCAGCGCCTCTCGGTTTTGCCTGAAGCCCGCCAGGCGAGGTGACTTCCCAGCCCCAACTTACCCATCCTCTCGTGTTTATTCTGTGTGCAGCCGACAGCTGCCGGGAGCCGAGGCCGCCAAGTTTGCCTCGTCCTGGGGACACGTCTCCCCACCCATTTCGGAGAGCTCTCCTCGCTAGCTGTTTCTGAGAAACCGAGCTTCCCCCCTCCCCCCCGCCCCCAGCTTTGTCCTTCCAGCGATGTTGCTGGATTTCAGAGGAGCCTGGAATGGGGGAGGGGGGACTGGACAAGACAACATCCAGGGTGTGTACTGGGGGTGGGGGGGGGGGCGGGCAATGGCTACAAAAATCTTGCTTTGGATTCTAGCCCAGTTTCATTTTGAACGTTTTTCTTTCTTTTTGACCAATGCATAATTTTGCAACATTGCAGTCAAATGCCGAGGTTCCTTAGTGTGGGTTTGGAGCAGAGGTTTGCGAGTAAGGCAGCCTGGCGTGCTGGTCTGTACTTTGCTGTGTGACCATGACTAGGTGTCTCCACCTCTCTGGGCTCCTGACTCCTCCCTGGTGAAGTGGGTTAATGATCTCAACGCTCCTGTCCATTTGGAGGACTGAACGCAAGACTGGTGAGGGCACTGCGGTGGACCCAATCGGCACTTAATCAATGAGATCGATGAGTATTAGTACTTCCGTTGCGCTTTGTCTAACCAGATTGTCGATGCACCTGTCCTCCACTCTTCCAAATACTCACTCAAGCCGGTATGGCTTCCTGCAGCTCGGTGTGAGGCATCTGCATCACCCTTAGAGATGTCGGGAGTTTTCTCCAACCCACAAAGCTCTCCTTGCCCCTCCCAACCAGCCCCAGCTGACCAATCCTGCCCACCCTTCAATTCGCGGCTCAGACATCATCACTTCTTCTAGACAGTGGTTGGTAAAGTTATACCCTAAAGAGCCAAACAGTAAGTATCTTGGGCTTTTGTTTGACACACGGTTCTCTGTTGCCACAGCTTGACTCAGGTCTGCCATCATAGCGAGAAAATGGCCATAGGTGATCTGAACACCAAGGGTATGGCTGTATTTCAATATGGCGTTATCGATGGACAGTGACATTTGAATTTCAGATCATTTTCATGTGGTATGAAATATCATTTTGACTTTTTAATAAATCACCTTTAAAATGTAAAAGCCATTCTTGGGTCCCAAGCATGAACCAGATTTGGCCTGGGTGGGGGTGGAAGTGGGGGGGAGTGGGGAGCCATCGTTCGGTGACCCCTGTTCTGGGATATTTTTGTCACCTGTCTCCTAGTCAAGCTACCTTAAGGGCCCTTCACTGGGGCTTCTGTACTCTGCCCAGCACTGACCATGGGTCATCGGATGCACCTATTAGTGGACCGTGACCCCTAAACACCCTCAACACCCAGCACCAACAGTAGGTGTTCGATAACCATGTGTCAGACAAACCCACGTGTGGATGAACAAACCCTTTCAACAGCTCCATGTAGCAGATATTACGAGAAGCCCATTTCACAGATGTGGAAACTGAGGTTCAGCAAGGGCAAGGGAGTATCTCAATGTCACACAGCTGCAAAAATGGCTGACCAGGGACTGACATGACACTACCTAGAGTCACATCCCTTGAGACCCAGAGTGTTGGATTCTGCGCCCCCACATCGCCAGGCTGTGAGCTCCAGGAGGCAGGCACCCCACCCGCTCGCTCGCTGCTGAGTCCCCAGCACCTAGACCCGCACTGGGCACAGAGTAGCGTGTTCCAAGGTCATGTGCAGCACAGCGAGCGCCCACCCTGTGCCTGCCGGGAGTTACATCTTGCATTTTCCGTATGCGGTCTCCCATCGGCCGTCACCACAAACCAGGCGCAGTGCAACCTGCAAATCAGATTTTAAAAAATAGATTAATTACGCGTTTTTAAAACAGAGAGGACAAGAAGGGCGAAAAAGCAGTGACGCCCACGCCAGCCGCAGCAGCGTCTGCTGAGTCAGATGGGTGATCCATCCACAATAATCGATGGCTCGTCATCGAGCGGTTTCCCTCCTCCAAATACACAGATTCATAAAGAAAGGGGCCTGCGTGCAGACAAAGGGACAGTCAAGCCAGCTGGGGGAAGTCACCTCCCCAGAGCGAGGCCCAGGTCTGCCGCCGAGGTGGGAGAGGCCGGGTGCGGGCCCCCAGCCTGGGCCAAGAGGACTGAGGTCTGAAAGCGCCGCCCGCCCCCGCCCCTCGCCCCCGACGCCCAGATTAAGTGGGTTGGGCGTGAGTGTAGGCTGTCCACAGCGGGTCCCCCCGTCCAAGTGGCCCCCGACGGCGTGTTTGAGCCCTGGCCCAGGTCGCGCCCCAGAGCCGGCCTGTGGAGCCGACCCAAGTGGCAGGAGGCCTCCAAGGGAGGGCGGAGCAGGGCGGGGGGGGGGGGGGGGGCGCTGGCTTGGAACAGGCGCTGGCTTGGCCGCACCCCACGGGCGCCCGCACAGCCCCCTCGCCAGAACCTTTGCGGATCCCACTTGTTGGCGGCGGCCTTGTAGCCGGATTTAACGGTGGAATAATATTTACCCTGCAAACTCCTCTGGAGGTGTCCTAAACACCATAAAGGGGATTTTCGGGGCTTAGTGACCTTTAGCGAAGTCAAGACAGGATAATGTGGCAACTGGTGGCTCCCGTCTGATAGTGGGGCAGAACCTGCAGAGAGCTGGCAAAAGCAGCTTTCTGGCTCTTTCTGCCCCCTCCCCACCCCCACCCCTGCACCCCCAACTCTGTGCTATTGTTAGCAGCCCGTGGCCGGCAATGGCCGCATCCCTGCTGATGGAGGTGCCCATAAACCCCACACTCAGGCCTGTGGGTGCTTGGATGGGCTTTTTAGCAGCCGAGTGGGCAGTGGGGGAGACAGACCTACTCACCTTTCCACCTTTCCTTTTTCTTTCTCTTTTTCTTCTTTTTCTTTTTCTTCTTCTTTTTCTTTTTTCTTTTTTCTTTTTTCTTTTTTTTCTTTCTCTTTTTCTTTCTTTTTCTTTTTCTTTTTCTTTCTTTTTCTTTTTCTTTTTCTTTCTTTTTCTTTCTTTCTCTTTCTCTTTCTCTTTCTCTTTCTCTTTCTCTTTCTTTTTCTTTTCCAACAGGCAGCACAGAATTGCTCAGCCTTTTAATCTTTTTTCTTATTTAAAAAAATTTTTTTAATGTTTATTTATTTTGAAGGCAAGAGAGAGCGTGAGCAGAGGAGGGGCAGAGAGAGGGAGACACAGAATCTAAAGCAGGCTCCAGGCTCTGAGCTGTCAGCACAGAGCTGGATGCGGGGCTCGAACCCACAAACTGCAAGATCATGACCTGAGCCGAAGTCTGGCATTTAAGCGACTGAGCCCCGGGCACTTCTTCCTTTTTTTTTTTTTAATGTTTACTTATTTATTTTGAGTTTTATAAGAATGTTGAGTTTTATAAGAAACTTGGTAAGATGTTTTTTTTCCCCCAAAGTAATTGTACCATTTGACATTCCCACCAGCAATGCATGAGAGTTCCGGCTGCTCGACGTCCTCATCAATATTTGGTGTCATCAGTATTTTCATCTTAGCCATTCTTGCGAGTATGTAATCCTTTCTCACTGTGTGGACAAACCATTTTTTTTTTTCTAAGCAGAGCCAAATTCCCATACATTTCATAAAAAGCCTGCATTAGGAAGATTCTTTTTTTTACAGGGGGGGAAACGGAGGGAGCGAGGTTGTCCCACTGTTTGGCAGAACGGTCAAAGTAAAGCTAGATTAAGAATCCAGACTCATGAGCACCGATCCAAGGCTCACATAAGAATGTGTCACTAAGTTGAGGGCCTACTGTGTGTCAGACACCACAGCGGGCTCTCTCTTATTTACCGTTTAAATTATTTCATTCATTCATTCCTTTACCTGTTCAGCAGACACTCACTAAGCCAGTTCCTGAGCCCTGCACCCTTTTAACCTCTACTTGTTACAGAAACAAGTAATAAAAGCACCTAGACTGCAAAGAGCTTACACCTAAATGCATGAGAATCTTCAATCCTTAATCCAACCGGTACGTTTTTCCCCACTTAGACGGGGTAAGGACCATATGCATTAAAGCATAACACGTGCTTGCTTCAGTGTAAAGGAAGTTGCTACAAGTTCTTTAGGAATCTCAATTACTAGAGCAAAGATGGAGGGTCCTAACTCCAGAAAATATATGTAATTTTTTTTAGCTCTTTCCCTTTACTTCCTTTGTATGTTTCCAAACTTGGGCCATCACACGCCTCATTTCCTCCTGGAGGGATTCTGCTGAGTGTCTCTTGAGGAAAGTAAGCGGTCTGAGAGCCCAGTTCCCCACCTGGTAGGAAGAAAAGCCACACAGAGGGAGGGGGGTCTCTTCTCAACCCTGGTCACTCACGGGAGGCCTCTGGAGTCCAGAGAAACCTGATTGGCTTTCCCTAAAGTTGCCTGGGAGTCGGTTTCCCATCTAAGGCAGGGCACCACACAGTTTTTAAAGGAGAAGAGGCCTGGGGAGCCTGGATGGCTCAGGTGGTTAGGCGTCCGACTTGGGCTCAGGTCATGATCTCACAGTCCGTGAGTTCGAGCCCCGCGTCGGGCTCTGTGCTGGCAGCTCGGAGCCTGGAGCCTGTTCCGATTCTGTGTCCCCGTCTCTCTCTGCCCCTCCCCTGCTTGCTCTCTCGCGCGCGTGCGCTCTCAAAAATAAATAAACAGTTAGTAAAATTAAAAAAATAAAAGGAGAAGAGGTCTCAGTGATTTTATCATCCAGAAGTTTCTGTACACAGACCAGGGAGGGTTTACCCTGTGTATGGAGGTGGGTATGATGGTAGATGCATGTCATTATGCAACTGACACAACTCATGGGATGTATAACACCAAGAGCGAACCCTAATGTAAACCAGGGGCTTTGGGAGACAATGACATGTCAGCGTAGGTTCTTGAATTATGATGATGCCCCACGCTGGTGTGGGATGCTGATGGTGGTGAAGGCTGTGGGTATGTGGGAACTCTCTGTACCTTGATTTCAAGGTTGCCGTGAACTTAAAAGTGATCTAAACAATAGTCTGCTTAAACACACACACACACGCGTCTGTGGGCTTGGAAATCTTAATTTGGTATGAGGCTCCCCGAAGCACAAATCCTCTTAAACTGCCTCTCCACCAACTGGGCATATGGCCAGTCTGCTTGTATGCCTCTCATGACAGGAGGCTTGCTACCTTACATACTTGCCCTTTTTATTTTCAGAAGGCTGTGATTGGTTAGAGCTGAAGTTGGCCTCCTTGCAGCCTTGACCTTTTGGATCTAGGTCAGCCCTACAGAGCTAGAGAGAGTAAGTCCCTGATACGCACTCCGAGGCCTCCCTGGGAAGCACTGTGTGCAGTTGGCTTACTGATGTGACAAAATGGGCAGATTCATTGGCATTGGGATAATCCAGCAGCCACACAGGGCTCGGTGAGTAAACCCTGATGAAGTCTCTTGTGCGTTAATGGTCACTACTGTGCCAAGCTGGCCACACGGTCCGTTCTGCTATAACGTGACGTAGGCTTTGGGAGACATCATGGTGTGCTGTCAAAATCACACAGTGAAAACCCACAGGGCTTATGGGGAAATGGAACTCAAAACACTGGTCAGGGACACAGTAGAAAAAAAGAAGTTAAGAAACCAGTAAAATCAGTAGCACGGTTTTATGCCTCCTAGGTGGGTTAGACATGCCAAGATAACTCGTCAACATGGCACAGGGCCCTCCCAAAGACCTCAAGTGTGTTGCAGGCGGACAGGACGGAAGGGTGGCTTGAATTATTGTGGCAGATGGAAGGAAGGCCGTCTGAAGCGCAAGGGGGCATGTGGCTCTGCACACACACGGTAAACTGAGGTAGGTGCGTGCATGTATGCGGGGGGCCTTGCGTATTCCCAAGCGGCGAGGTTGGACTGCGTGCGGTTTCCTCATTCACTCACCCCTATTTCTTGTGGAGGAAATCACTCCATGGCAAATACAGAATCGGTGTCACGCTCAAATTATTCCCCGATAGATCCGTCGTGGTGGGACAAACTCATGGTTGGACTTTCAAGTTGAAACACGGGCTACCGAAAGAACCGGGCAGGACTGGGTGCTCTTGCTTTGTGCTCCCTCCCTGTCTGACCCGGGTTAAGCTCCCAACCCTCCTTGGACCTCAGCTCCCCCATCTTTCCAAGGGAGAAAACAGACCGAACATTTCTCCAAGGCTCCCTCCAGCTCTGGAATCTAAGATTGATTTGATATGAAGAGAGGCATTTTATTTCATTTCATTTTATTTTATTTTTAATGTTTATTCACTTTTGAGAGAGAGACAGAGAGAGAGAGAGAATGAGCAGGGGAGAGGTAGAGAGAGGGGGACAGAGGTTCCAAAGCAGGCTCTTCACTGACAGCAGTGAGCCCAACATGGGGCGTGAACTCACAAACCGTGAGATCATGACCTGAGCCAAAGGCGGACTCTCCACCGACTGAGCCACCCAGAAGTCCCTGAAGAGAGAGATTTGAATTCACATACCCGTTTTTGCCCCAGAAGCTAAGCCTTCATAGAAATGGAAGTTGGGAGGTGTTTTTATGATCTTAAAGATACCTGCTTGGTTTTGGATACGGCATCTTGTAACCTTTTCTTTCCATCCATCTGACCCATCGGCTGGTCTGGATGGCATTCTCTCTCACCTACACTCAGCAGTAGCCTCCAAACTGGCCTCCCTGCCTGCACTCTGCCTCTCTCCCCTCTCCACTCCCAACAAAGGAATTTGCCTAAAAGTCTGATTATGCCTTTTATGGCAGATGCATTTAACATTTAAAAAAAATTTTTTTTAATGTTTATTTTTGAGAGAGAGACTGAGCATGAGTGGGGGAGGGACAGAGAGAGAGGGAGACACAGAATCCAAAGCAGGCTCCAGGCTCCGAGCTGTCAGCACAGAACCCGACGTGGAGCTCAAACTCACAGACTATAAGATCATGACCCGAGCCAAAGTCAGACCCTTAACTGCCTGATTCACCCAGGCGCCCCTAAAAATGAGTGTTGTTCTAAGCCGGTAGATTCTGGGGCCGTTCATTCTGCAACCATAGATAACTAAAGAAACTTCCCTTGCTGGAAACCCTCCTGTGGTTTCCCAGGGTCCTCATAACAAAGCTGTATTAGTTACCCCAGTTTCTGGAGTCCTACGTGGTCTGTCCCTGCTCTCTCCCCCACCCCCACACCTTACTGAACCCCACTGAACAATGCTGAGTACTAAAATACACTCATTCTCGGCCCAGAGTCTTTCCCGGAGCTTTACCTCTGCTAAGAACATGGCCCTAAGCATCCCCTTTTGCCTGAAGAATTCCTAGATGTTCTTCAAGTCTCAGCTTAGATGTCACCTCCTCCAGGCAGCCTTCCTTGATTGCCCCGAGCTGGTTCAGGAGGCTTTCCTGGGCTCCCATTGCTCCCTCTGCTTCCCCCCAGTTGGGCCCTAATCACTCTCATGCATAAGGGCCCGTTCCCTTCCCTCTCCTCTGAACGTCTGTCAGCCTGAGGAGGGCAAGGACTGTCCCTGCTGTCTACGCCATAGAACTCAGCACAAGCACAAGGCCTGGCACATAGTAGGTGGTCAAAAAACGCTGCGCTAATGATGAACGGAACCTGCTGGCTTCTACACCCTCTGGGTGCTGCCCAGCCTTAACTAGCTTCTCTGCGCACCAAAGTGCGACGTGACAGTGGCTGATGCAGGTCGGCAGACAACTGGCTCCCTTCTCGAAACAGACTCCCTCAGACCTGTTTCTCGGTGGCGCAGGTAAGACCCCTCCCAGAGGGCTTTGATGAACTTCTGGAGGTTGCAACATCTCAAGCAAAAGGGCGGGTGGACCAACCGTGTCCCTGGAGCCTCCTGCCGGGACGCCCCATAGACAGAAAGACCAGGGTTCCACTGCACTGCCCATATCAAGGGCCCCGGGAGCAGACGTGAGCTGCAAGCCGGGCCCGTCCCTTGCTCCCTCCCCCAGCTCCCTTCCGAGTCTTCAGCAAGGTGACCATATCCTTGGTTCTGTACTGGGTTTGAGAATGAAAGGCGAGTGGGGTCAGTTACAGGAGAGACCACACCCCCTGTTTCCTTTTAGAGAGAGTGCATTTCCATTGAGCCAGAATTTCAGTGCAACATTTTATGGCTGGAAAGCCCCCTCTGCTTCTGCTTCCCCATCACAGCCCCTCTGAGAGCCTGTAAGTTGTACAGATGAGGGAAGGAGAGAGGTTGGGGACCCCGAATTGATGTCCCCGATGTCACACAGTGTACCAAAAAAATCCCAAATCGAGTCTAGGTATGTTGAGCAGGTTGTGATTTAATGCAGGAGCTAGGTGCATAGAGAACCACGAGACAGACAGAAGGACCAGGTTCTGGGTTGAACCTCTTGGAATAACTCCTAGAAAATACAGAACAGGGGCGCCTGGGTGGCTCAGTCGGTTGAGCGTCCAACTTCGGCTCAGGTCATGACCTCATGGTTCATGAGTTCGAGCCCCGCGTCGGGCTCTGTGCTGACAGCTCAGAGCCTGGAGCCTGTTTCAGATTCTGTGTCTCCCTCTCTCTGACCTTCCCCCGTTCATGCTCTGTCTCTCCCTGTCTCAAAAATAAATAAAACATTCAAAAAAAAAAGAAAAAGAAAAGAAAATACAGAACAGAGGCACCTGTCCAGCTACTGCTGGAATTAGGCTGGAATCAAGAAGTTGCTGCATATACATGGCCTCCGGGGACCCAGGATGCGGGAGCACGAACCGGGGTCTCTGCTGCAGGAAAGTCTCGCGTTTGCATGATGATGCTTGCCAACAGCAGCAGCGAGCCCCAAGTGCGGCTTCACCCCACCTTCCCAAAACTCACATCAGTGCCTCCCACGGGCAGGGACAGAACCGCATCCCAAACTCCAGCCGTGAGCATAGGATGTCCAGAAAGACCTTCCTGGCTTTCCTGCCTCTCCAAGCTGTAGGAGGTGCCCTGAGAGTTCAGTGAAGCCGCCTAGAGGACCTGGCACATAGACAAGAAACCTGGAACCGAATTCCAGCTGTGCTGCTTTCTAATTGGATGTCCCTTATCGTGACCATGACAAGGTCATGCGGGCAGCCGCCTCATAGCGGTGCTCAGACGGTTAAATAAGGGGATTGTGCACAGTGCTTAGGGCAGAGCCCGGAATCTCTTAAACCCTCAATAGAGGAGGGGCGCCTGGGTGGCTCAGTCGGTTAAGCGTCCGACTCAGTGTCGGCTCAGGTCATGATCTCGAGGTCCGTGGGTTCGAACCCCGTGTGGGGCTCTGTGCTGGCAGTGAGAAACCTGCTTCGATCCTCTCTTTCTCTCTCTCTCAAAATAAATCAATAAGCATTTTAAATAATTGTCAATACAGCATAGGCAGTGAGACTTTCAACGTGACTATTTTAGAATGGTCCCCCCGACACCCCCCCCACCTGCCCGCCAAAATCATTTTACACAACCAAACAAATATATTTTCATACTACTTCTGGGAGCAAGGAATTCTTAGAGAAACACAATTTGGATGCACGATTCTTGAATTTCCGGGACTTATTTTTTCCCCTTGGGGGGGACAATGGCAAAGGCTACCTGCAGTCAGCACTACTGGGGGAAAGTCTGTTTTATCATTTATCACCCCCAGCAGGTCAGCTCCAGGAGGGAGGTGGATGACATGCGGGGGGAAGACGGAAAGGTTTTTTGGTAATGGTTCTCCCCACAGCACGCGAGGGCCCCACTCTGCTCATGGCCACAGGGAAGGCGAGGGAGACGGTGAAATATCCTTATCTCCAGCCGGTGTTCCCGGGAGAATGGAGGCGAGTCTATTCCTGGGGTGGGTAGAAAGAGGACAGAGATCAAAGTCGGGCAACACTGTGCACCCCATCCAGCGCTCATTTCTCTGGGCAGCATGACCTCGGGGAAGTCGCTGTCCCTTTTGGAGGCCTCCACTTCCCTGGCTGCAAAATGGGGGCGACCACTTCTCCCAGGCTGGTTGGCCATGAGGACAAAAAGCCAGGCCATACATTGAGCTTTCTGAGCGCTGGCCCCTGCCTGTGGGCTGTGGCGGGATCTGTGAGCTCGGGCCAAGCAAAGGGTACAGGGGCTGTGGATCCTGGTGGCCGAAAGTCTGCTCTGGGCACCTCTGGCTCCCCCAAGCCGGCCCCCTGCACCTGCAGCAAAAAGGACTGCTTTTGCAAATAAACCATTCATTTCTTGCATCAGGGCTGGTGCAGGGAATATGACAGAGATTCTCACCAGGCAGGAAAAGACAGCCAGGATGCTCTCTCTCATAGTTTCCCAGGGTCAAGCATCAAGGTGGCTGCTCCCAGATAACCAGCGCCATCAGAGACGATTGTAGTCTCGTCACTGCGGGGACGAGAAAAGCCATACAGTGCAGATGGCTGGGTCTGAGTCACGATGACTTTGCTGTCCTGCCGCTTCTATACAAGCTGCTGTGGCTCCCAGGAGGAGTCCCTCCTCATTAGAGCAGCTGAAGTTACTAAGGACCTACCGGCACCATTGTGGCCCGTTCGGGGCAGGAATACTAGCCGCGTGCCCCTTTGGGTGCGGGAGGACGGTGGGCCAAAGGAGCCAGCAGGACACCATAGGGAGGCCTGACGAAGCCGCCTGGCAGCCGGGCCGGACCTGGCTGGCAGCACCATATTGCCCACCGTCTGGCAAATAGACAGATTTTCACAAACCAGATTCCTCTTCACACGCCTGGGCCCTTCCTGTCCAAATGTTCTGGCATCTGTTTCTCTTAAAATGTATTTATTACACCAAGAGGAATAATAATGGGGCCGGGTCTGGGGCCTCGGAGGCTGTACGGTCGCCCCTCCCAGGGCCTCGTTGGACAGCGATTGCGTTGAGGACCACAGCGCTGTGCTCTCAACCTGGCAAAGGGCCACTGCACCCACGGTATGAGACTGGAAGGGGAGGGCTGTGAGTGGTAGTCGGGGGCTGAGGCCGGAGTCTCTCTGTGAGTAGCATGGCCTTGGGCAACGTTCTGAACCTCTTAGAGCCTCGGTTTCCTCCTCTGTGAAATGGGCCTGAAGGTACAAGATTCCCAAGGTGATTTCTTTCTGACTGTGCCTCTGAAGTGATCAAAAGGCTTATGTGTGTGGGACTCAGTCTCCCCAGCACACCCAAGAATATGCATGCATGCATTCATTCATCGGATTGCTCAATGAATAAGCTATCTGCCCTGGGAAGCAGTTTGCAAACATTGTCTCCTCTAATGCTGCCAATAGCCCTGTGAGATGCGTATCTTTGTTCCTGTGGGAGAGATAGTGGAGGCTGAGGCTCAGAAAGCTAGAACGACTTGTCTAAAGTTACAAGCAAGTGCAGTGATAGTCCGTATTGTCTGGACCAAGATTTCACTGTCAGGTTGACCATGTCAGGTTCCTACCTAATTTTTTTTTTGTAACATTTATTTATTTTTGAGAGAGAGAGAGAGAGAGAGAGAGACAAAGCACGAGCAGGAGAGGGGGAGACACAGAATCCAAAGCAGACTCCAGGCTCTGAGCTGTCGACACAGAGCCCGACGGGGGGCTCGAACCCAGGAACAGTGGAGTCGTGACCGGAGCCGAAGTCGGCGCTCAACCCACTGAGCCACCCAGGCACCCTGTCCCAGGTTCCTGTTTAAATGTCTTTGCAGCTTACGGAGATATGTGGCTGCCTCATCCTATCTGATTTGTACTGTAGCCCTACAGGGTAGCTGGAGAGGAGGGTGAGGCCGCCGTTCCGATGAGGAAACTCAGACCCAGGGGCGGAGAGTGATTTCCGTGAGGTTACAAAGCAAAGGGGCAGCACCATCTGTAAATCCAAGCACAGAAACGAAAACAGTACACCTCAGACTCCTACCACTTGCTCCCTGATGTTCCCATTCACTGAGTACCACAGAGAGTCGATTCCAGACTGTACTTGTTTGATTTTAATGTCTCTGAGGTTGAGATTCATCTCACAATGAGCGGCGTGCCACATTTTAACTGGTAGCTTGCTTTTTTCATTAGCAGGATGTAAACTAAGGGGGCGCACTGTGACCAGCGGCATATCTGACCAAACGAAATATGAAATGCGGTGTTCACTGCCACCTAGCCTGGGTCAGACGTGTGCGGGGCATTCTTCGGCCTTGTCTTCTCCCCCCACCACCCAGGGGGGAGGCACGGGCAAGCTGAGATCTTTGGGGAGTCCCGGGGAGAGGACATTTTAGAGGCCCGTTCTGTTCCATGCCCCCAGCTCTGTCCACATCACAGGGGTTGGAGGCATGACACTGACAATGGTCATGGCCACCAGGAGCTTCTCAGGAGCCCTCACTGCAACACTTTTAGACCTCCATCCATGGGGCGCCTGGGTGGCTCAGTCGGCTGAGCACCTGACTTCAGCACAGGTCGTGATCTCACGGTTCGTGGGTTCGAGCCCCTTAATCAGGCTCTTGCTGTCAGCGCAGAGCCTGCTTCAGACCCTCTGTCCCCCTCTCCCTCCGCCGCTCCCCTACTTGTGCTCTCCCTCCCTCTCCCCAAAATAAACATTTTTTAAAGACAAAAAAAATAAGTAAACCTCCATCCAGGTGCTGGACCCTCAGTCTACACGCAGACACCTTCCCCAAGCCCCCCAAACTCCCCAGTCTCAGAGAGGCTCGGCCAAATCACAGCCGCCTTAGCCAGGAGCACGGTGATGGTAATCCTAATGCTGCAGCTATTAGCTTTGGGAACGATCGAGGTGAGACCATTTGGCTGGTTCAGCCGCCACCACCGATTCCCGAGAGACAAAGCAAGGTCCAGCGCAGGGAGCGCAAGTGGCTGTAGTCACAGCACAGTAATGGGCACCAAGCTGGGAGCGGAGGGAGATCAGCCAGCTCTGGGAGCCGACTGCCCCTGGCAGGGCTGAGTATCCTTTAGGAAACTTGAGGCTCCCCCCTGCTGTGCCAGGACCTGGGGGCAGCATGGGAAATTAAGTCACAGCGCAAAGGTATCTAAATACACGGAGTAAATGTGAGCCATTTACCCCTCTATGGCATGTCTGTCCCTTAGACAAATGGGGGGGGCAGCATCTCACGAAAGAGGGGGGCCCGCGGAGGGCACAGAGTAGGTGATCCATCCATGAATGCATCCCTTGGGAAGCGGGCAGAGTCACAGAGCCAGGCTGGAGCCGGAAGGGCATTTCGAGGCCAAGTTCTTCGTGTTCCTCCATTTGTAGACGGGAAGCAGAAGAATGAGTCACCGTGATCACATGGCGAGTGCATCCCTGGCAAGGTGAGCAGGCAGTGTCTTCCTTCTCCTGCTATGGTGTTTTCAAACCCATGGCTGCAGAACACACACACACAGACACACACTCACTCACACCCAACTTCCCTGTCATAAAAGCACTTCGAGTAGGGATTGCCAAGTACAAAATTTCTGAAGGTGTTTTATGCGTATATTCACAAGGTTGTGGCACAGAGGAGTAGATCTGGGTTATGTCAAATGGTGCTCAGGGAAAAGAAAATCTGCCTGGGACTATATTTGGTAAACTCTGGGTTAAATGAAGTCAGAGTATTCTTCATTGCAAGACTTACTAGAGTATTTAAATGATAAGTGTGCATTCCCAGGCAACACATAGGGAGAGGGGATATGGATGAAAAAAATTAATGAATCTGAGAGCCCAGGATACTATTTTCACTTCATTATTAATATTCTTAGCATTACTGAAAAAATTTGATTTGTAATGCTAAGATCACAAAAACTAAAAATAAATAAATAAACAAAAATGTGGCATCCATCCATCCATCCATCCATCTATCCATTCATCTATCAGTCCAATCATCCATTAATTAATCAGTCCATCTACTCATCCATCCATCCATCCGTTAAATCATGTAACCATCTTCTTATCTAATCATACTTCCATCCATCCATTGATCCATCCATCCACCCATCCATCCATCCATCCATCCCTCCATCCATCCATCTGTCCATCCCAAATCCCACACATCCATCTACCCATCCATCCACCCATCCATCCATCCATCCATCCATCCATCCATCTGTCCATCCCAAATCCCACACATCCATCTACCCATCCACCCATCCATCCATCCATCCATCCATCCATCCATCCATTTGTCCATCCCAAATTCCACACATCCATCTATCCATCCATCCATCCAACCATCCATCCATCCATCCATCCATCCATTTGTCCATCCCAAATTCCACACATCCATCTATCCATCCATCCATCCAACCATCCATCTGTCCATCCCAAATCCCACACATCCATCCATCCTTCCATCCATCCATCCATCCATCTGTCCATCCCAAATCCCACACATCCATCTACCCATCCATCCACCCATCCATCCATCCATCCATCCATCCATCCATCCATTTGTCCATCCCAAATTCCACACATCCATCTACCCATCCATCCATCCAACCATCCATCTGTCCATCCCAAATCCCACACATCCATCCATCCTTCCATCCATCCATCCATCCATCCATCCATCCATCCATCTATCCATCACAAATCCCACACATCCATCCATCCATCCATCCATCCATCCATCTGTCCATCCCAAATCCCACACATCCATCCATCCATCCACCCATCTCAATTCCCACACATCCACTTACCCATCCATCCAACTTTTCACCCCTTCATCCATCCATCCCTTCTCTAAATATTCCCTGATCACCTACCATAAGCCAGGTACTGCATTAGTACTGGCAACTTGGAGCAGGAAAGGGGTACAGGTACCAAATGGACACACTTCTGGTTTAAGAAACGTACCTACAATTTGTGAGGGAGAGGAGAGGAGCAAGTATTGCAAGCATTGCTAAGTCCACAGTGTGAACTGGCCCAGTAAGTCCTGCCACAACCCTAGGGGCAGGTGTCCTTATCATCCCCATTTAACAGGTCAAGATACCAGGGCTCAGAAGGGAAGTAAGTTGCCAAAGGGCTCCAGCTACTGAATGGTGAGATCGAGATACAGACCTTGTTCTTTCTGGCTCCAAAGCCTGTGCTTTCCCACTCGGCTTACGTTCAAAGAGGGTGGAATATAGTTTAATGCACATTCGATCTAACTTCGCTGTTTTATCTACATGTCAGATTAGTGCTTACTGCACACCTACTTTGTATACTAGAATGCTAAGGCTGCCATAGTGATCTTAGTTTCTCTCTCAAGAGCTGGGGACAAACCCAATAGAGTGGGACATGGGTTATGCTGGGGGTGGGGACATGGGAGGAGAATCCCCCAGACCAGACTAAGAATCTAAGGATCTTCCTGGAGACAGTCCCGAAGATGAGTGCAAATTAGCTGGAAAAACTGGAAGCTGGAGGAACAGTAAACGAAAAAGTGCCCTTCAAGGAGATGCAGCAGCCTGTGCAAAGGCCCTGGGGCATGAGAGAGGAGAGCTCAGTGGGGATCTGCAAGTAGCTCCCTGCAGGTTAGAAGCAGAGTGCAGAGGTAGGAAGTCGAGGGACCTCTTCCAAGTTGATGCTTAGGAATTTCAGTCTTCTTTTCTGGAAAATGACCATAATTATGGATCTGGGGAGCAAGAGGGGCCCCCACCCTCATACTTGTCACAGTCCCCATTTTGCATGTGTTAGCGTGTGTTTTGTGTGCATTGCACCTGACAATCAGTATCTGTATCCACGCTGAACCATGAACCCCCGAAAGCAAGAACCTGGGTGTTTTTGTTCCTCCACACATCCCATAAAGCTTAGCACGGAGCAGGGAAGTCTCAAACACTTGTTAAATGTCTGATGAAAGGCAGGCCGAGCATAGAAATGAATGAACTGCTCTCTGGTGGGGCTGTTTGAGAAGATACAGTGAGGCCAGGGGTCTGAGAGCACCAAGCATGGGAGCTGGTAGGTGCCCAGGGGGGTGAGGAGGCTTCTTCCTGCCTGCCCCCCTCCTGACTCCCAGCCGCAGAAGAGACATGAGGTCTGGGGCGGACCCTGAGTTCTCCTCGCCAGCCGCCTCGGCTGCTCAATGAAGCCTTTTCTCTCTGGCTGGAGCGTCACAGCCCGTCTGGGCTCCGGAAGCAGCTGCCTGTGAACCAGCCCCACCAGGGTGACCGTCCCGAGGACTCTTCTGAGGCCCTTGGAGGAACTTTCCAGAATGAGCTAACTCATACAGTGACCACATAGACACGGCACAGACAGGGAAATTGTGAAGCCGCCCCTCCTGACGCTAAGTCAATTACCTTCTCTTTAATTTGGAGAGGCCGGGACCACATTGGAGCCATGATGTCACCCAACACATGACATTCTCCATTTACAAGCTGGTCCGGGCCACCCGCGCGTAGTCAGTTGACCCAGCTGAGGACCCCATCCCTTGGCTTTGGGGAGGGGCCCAAGCACCCGTTTGGGCTGACTCTGCTGCTTTTGGGCTTGGAGCCAGGCTGAGACCAGGCCTGTTGGGGGAGATTCATCTGGACCCATCTGAGCTGCCATCCAGTGGTTCCGTGGGGCAAATCCAAAGCCAGCCTACCTGGATCCACAGCCCGGTTCTGCTACTTCCTCACCATGTGACCTGAGCTAGTAGCCACTTCTCTCTCTGAGCCTCTGTTTTCTCATCTGTCAAATGGGAATAATTACAGTAATCATAACACGACCTGCTTCACAGAACAACTGCATGGGTTACAAACTACTGTCTATAAAATGTGCTTAGAGGTCCACCTGGTACACATCAGCATTAAATGCGGGCTGGCTCATGTGTTATTCTTGTCGCCTGTCTTAGGTGGGTGGGTGACAGATGTTTCTCCAATAGGGAGGGAGGCAGAAAGCAATGGCTGGCCGTCCTGGGAAATCACACCCCGCCCCCCCCCCGCCCCGTTTGAGCCTCAGTGGCTGCTCTGGGGGACGGGCACACTCATAGCCCTTACCGTGGTGGGTCAAGTGAGAATTAGATGAGAATGTCCTAAAGCCCAGTGCAGAGCCCGGCACATAGTAGGTGCCCAATAAATGTGGCTCTTATGATGGGCACGTCCCCTGTGCTCTCCTAAATTCCCACCCGAGGGTCAGGTCTTTGCTCAACCCTTCCCTTTGACTGCTCTGCCTGTCCCCGACCTCTGCCTCTGGGTTCTCCATGCCTCGGCACAGATAGCCCTCTTCTAGAAGGCCCTCCATCACCTCCAGGTAGTGTGGGGAGCCCTCCGAGGCCCTCTGCAGCTGCCCGTGTGCCCTCCATTACTGCACTTAACCCCGGTATCCTGCTTGCCCAGTGGTCTGCCCACCTCTGCCATTAGACTGTGTCTTCTTCAAAAACAGCACCTCTGACTGACCGTCTTCCAGCCTCCTGCCATTGCAGTAAGTAAATACCCATTGCCTCCATAAACAGTGGAACCATGCTCTGCTACTAATTTTCTGTGCAATTTTGAGGATGATACTTGACCTCCTGGGTCCTCAGCTTGTCGCCCGCAATAGGAAGTGGCAGCAGCAAACGGGCAGGCTCTCCCGTAGGGCTGAGCAGGGAGAGAGTGCCCTTGCCTGCCCCTCACAGGACATCAGTAATACTAGCTCCTGGGGCGCCTGGGTGGCTCAGTCGGTTCACATCCGACTTCAGTTCAGGTCATGATCTCACGGCTGGTGAGTTCAAGCCCTGCGTCGGGCTCTGTGCTGACAGCTCGGAGCCTGGAGCCTGCTTCCGATTCTGTGTCTCTGCAGCCTGCCCCCTACTTGTGCTCTGTTTCTCTCTCTAAAAAATAAATAAACATTTAAGAAAAAGAAATACATGCAACAAAATGATAAAGGAAAGCAAAGGCTGATAAGTACAAATTCAGAATGGCAGTTACTCTGGAGAAAGAAGGAGAAATGAGCCCTGGGAACACATGGGACCGTGGTGGCCTTTTCCTTAAACTGGGTGGCAGGGACAGGGGACTCTATGCTCTACACACACATTATAAATATGCACCTATAACTATCCAACATCCAAATTCATGTCTTAAAAGAATAAAAGGAAAAGTGCTTATGATACTCTGCAGAAATAAACAAATTTCGAAACAGGAGTCTGGTGTGATCTCATTTGCCTTCGTCCCTTTTCTCATCCTTTCAGACGCACAAAATAGTAGAATTCGTGCCCCACACAATCGAGGACAAAGCACTTCTCTTCTCTGGACCTCGGTCGTCTTATCTATGAAACGAGCAGAGTGGAATAAGAGAAAGCCTATGAAACACTTACCATGGGGCTTGGCGATCCTAACAAGTGCTTAATAAAAACCTTGCCCCAAAGGGTTGGCCCTTGGGGGTCCTTTAGGCAACCTTTGCCCCCACTCTCCGCCCTTTTGTCATTGATCTGGTGACTCTTTTAACTGACCTTTACTTACCAAACTGGCTGGCCCACCGATGCTCTCCTCTCCCTCCATCAAACATACTGTGAGTTCCCGAGACCCCAAAAACACTTGGCCAATGCCTTCACCTCACCTGGCACATCTCCCTTCCTCTAGTGAAGGTACCAACTCACCAGAAACGAGGTGAGTTTGTTCCCAAACTTCCTTATTCCCATTGTGCTTGCGAAACTTTAGGGAAACCAATGACTTAGGAGTGCATGGGGGAAAGTGGTTGTTTCCATGAAAATTAAGGTGGATCCTTGGAAAGACACAATAAATGTGAATTGCTTTAACTGTACATATGTGTGTGTGTGTGTGTGTGTGTGTGTGTGTGTAATAGGAAACAAGCAAGTAAGAAAACTGTAAGGCAAAGGGAGAGGAGAGTCACCAAAGGTTGAGAAAAATCCTGTACTCAGGCGGCTTTTTAAATGCTTTAAATTCTTGCTCCCCCGAAGAGAAATCAAATCCAGACATTGGCAATGAGAGAAGATGTATTATGACGATGGGTGTAGTCAGGGAAGAGGCTGGAAATGACCTTCAGGCAGAGAGGCGAAATTCAGAGGTAGACCCGGGGCCCAGCATCAAAAGTTCAACAAATAAATGCATATTTATGTGCCTTGAGTAAAAACGTAATATGATTTCATCTCACCCATAACCGTAAAGTCCCAAGACAAACAGAAAACAGGAGAAAAGTAGTCACGTCCTTCATATCACAGACAAAGGGCTGATTTCTCAGCCCTTAAAGAACTCTATTGATCGGTAAGAAAGAAAAACTATGAATTTAATGAAAAAGCAGGGACAGGAATTAGCAGAAAGTTAACAGAAAGAAAACACAAACAGCTTTGAACCACATGAAAAAAAAAATGCTTGGGACGCCTGGATGGTTAGTTAAGTGTCTGACTCTCATTTTCAGCTCAGGTCATGATTTTGAGGTTTGTGAGTTCACATCCCCATATTGGGCTCCGGGCTGAGAGCGCGGAGCTTGCTTGGGGTTTGTCTCTCTCTCTCCCTCTCTCTCTGCCCCTCCCCCCCTTGTGCACACTCTCACGCTCTCTCGCTCTCTCTCTCTCAAAATAATAAGTCAGCTTTAAAAAAAAATGCTCAACTTCACTTTTGAGAAAAGAAATGCAAATCGAAATCCCAGAAGACACCCTTTGTCACCTATCAGGTTGGCACAGATTCAAAAGTTCAATAGCCCGGTCCGTGGGCGCGGCTGTGGGCAAGCAGGCATCCCAGGTCCTTGGCAGGAGCAGGACGGGTGCCTTGTTGCGGGGTCACCGAGTGCAGTCATGGCAACCGCTCACACACCTACTTTTCCACTTGGCCGTCCACCTACGATGACCTTCCACACGTTCAGCATGTCCTGCGCGAAGGGTTTTATGGAGGTTTTGGCTGAAACAGCCAAAGAAATAGGAAGCAACCCTAAACGTCCACCAGGAGGGTGCCGGTGAGGGAAACAGCCACCCCATCCAGCGTCACACGGGGGCATAAACAGGGCGAGGAGGGGTTTCGTGGACAATGCCTGAGATGCTCTCTGTTAAGTGAACAAAGCAAAATGCCGAAGGATGCCCTTGGCCCCCTCTGTTTGCAAAAAAAAGGTAAAAGACATAAATATAATGGCTTACATGCCCACCGCCCATTTAGGGAAGAATTCTCAAGAGCCCGTGGCATTGTCACCTCTAGGAAAGGACGCGAGGGAGGGTTGGAGACTGTCCCTCCGTCTGGCAGAGACGGACCCTGTCTCCTGTCTTTATTTATTTATTTTTTTGAACCGTTAGAATTTGGACACGTGTGACTGTCCCCTTGATGGAAGAATCGACCAATTCGAAACGAATAAAATCTTTGCTTCATGAACACTTCACTTAAAAAATGATTCCTTGTTTGAACTGACTTTTTAACTTGCCTTCACATTCGGTCCTGATGTGATTTTAAGCCTAGATAACCAAGCTCCTGAGTCTGCCGATTTCCTACTCTCCTATAATGAACGTGTATCGCTTAGGTGGGAAATATACGTGTGTGTATTGAATTATGTATCGAATGTGTATATAAACGTTGAAATGAAACACAAGCACGCACACAATAATTTTAAATAACCCGACCCAAACAGACTTCCCTGAGGCTGCCAGGGCCCCGGCTCCCAGGTGCACAGCAAGCCTTCCCCCCGGGGAACCTGGTTCCCCCCACTTGGCCCCCCGCTCGCTGTAACACGTGTTTGCAGGCTGATAAAGGTGTGCTGTGTCCCTGCCGCTGCTTTTAATTAATTTCTGACATGAAAGCTCCCAGTCCCTTCTCCTGCCTCGGAGACCTGCACACAGGCACGCCTTGTTCTCTTTCACAGCAAAGCAGCTGCCCCGTGTGTAGCTGAGTTTCCAAAAAAGGGGGGAGGGGGTATCACACTTCTTTTTTTTTTCCCCTTTCCATTTGCACTGATTTGCATATTAATAGTTTGCATATTAAGCAGCGACTTCAGAGGGTGGGCGGGCTAATGAATGCAGCCATCTCCTCAATTTTAACTCAATTTGCCTCATCCATATTCCAATGACTTTGGGGATTGGTGTTCAGCGTTCATTGAAATTATCCGAGCCAGACCCAGTGTGGGCTGCTCTACCATTAATCCAATTAATTAGCCCCGTGGATATGGCCGCCTGGGCGAGGGCCCTTTGTTCAGCACTGGGGGCTAATGACAGCCCCAATCTGATGGGATAATGAGGGAAGCTAAGGAGGGTTTGACCCCCAGCCTGGGTCCTGGGTGGTGCTTTGAGCAGGGAGGGCAGGGTGGCTTTTGGGGAGGGGGAGCCTGGATCACGGGGAGACAGCTGCTTTCCTGCACCACTTACCCCCCGACTCATTCACTCAAGGCTTTTACTAGCTCATTGCATACAGTAGGAGAGGTCTCCCATTTGCCCCTCCACACTCATTTCCCACCCCTCTCCTCCCTGCTCTATGCCCAAGGAGGCGGAGCTGCCTCAAGGGGTCCCTATGCTGTACCCTCCCCCTTCCAAGTGCCTCCAGCCAGTGGGAGGTGTCTGCAGGAGATGAGACTCACAAGGAGAGAGGGGATGGGGTATTAACGCCCTGGCTCCCTCCATGCCGGACTGCAGGCTGGCTGTGTCCCTCCAGCAAAAGTCTTAACCCCTGCCACGCAGCTCTGACACTTCCTCTCCCCACTCCTTCCAATAGCTCCTGGCCTCGCCCCCTTGGGTGGAGGGATGGAAACGGCTCCCACTTCTCCTCTGCTCTCCCCACCACCACTGTGCCTTCTGTTTGTCCTTAGGACCCTGAATGATACCCACACTTCACTGCTTCACCTCTTAGTATTTGCTCAAGAGCACAGCCACTCACTCGTTCAGAGAGGATCTCAAATATAAATCAATATGCTACATTTATAAGGTGTTGAGCACACTGTTCGGTGTATACTAAGAGCTCAATATGCGTTGGGGATGGTTAGGTAGAGGGATGCATACCTAGCTGGCTAGATGAAGTGTCCCTTAAATTCATCCCATGAAGTAACAGCCTCATGAGATTCCTTCTTTTTTTAAATGTTTCTTTTGTATTTTTTTTTTAATTTTTGAGAGTGAGAGTATGCAAGGGGGTGGGGGGCAGCGAGAGAGGGGAACAGAGGATCCTAAGGGGCTCTGCACTGACAGCAGTGAGCCCAGTGCAGGACTCAAACTCATGAACTGGGAGATCATGACCTGAGCTGAAGTCAGATGCTCAACCGACTGAGCCACCCAGGCACCACCCCCTGATGAGATGCTTTCTAATAAAAGGTAATAAATATCTAGAGGCCTAGCCAATCCCAGTCTTAAACATTTTTAATAGGCATTATAATAAAGGCCCTGAGAAGTTTCATGGTAAAGAAAAATTTGGATTTCATGTAAATTCCAGTATCCTTGAAATACATCATCTCTCATGTATATTTCCCATTTTACACTTGAGGAAATTGAGGCACCAAGAGATTGTATGTGATCGCTAAAGTCCAGCCTGGAAACTGGCTCCTGAATTGAGTCTGTGTATATATCATAGGGGGGCAGGGGTAGGGTGAGGTAGTCTGAGACAGTCTGGGTTGAACCTGGCTTGCAAGCAGGGTGAATCCCTGCTCAGGATACTTACTCACCATATGGTCTAAGAGAAGCACTTGATCTCTGGGAACCTCAGTTTTCTCATCAACATAATGGGAAGAGAAATTCCCACTGTACCCAACTATGGGAGGATTCAGTGTGAGAAGCTAAGTGCCAATTGTATACATTGACTTCTCTGTGATGATACCTGTCTAAGAGTCTACAAGAAGGAGTCCCCAGTGCTAGGCTTCATAGAAGAAAAACACCTTTTTCCTTAATCAATTCTCCCTGATTTCCTTAAAATGCCACTGCTATGAATTTAAGAGAATATTTACACAAGGATGCAAGTACCTATGAAAAGTGCACAAAATACATTCATTGCAGAGTTGTTTCTATTAGTAAAAAAAAAAAAAAGTAGAAACAACCTAAATGTCCAGCAAAAGGGGATTGACTTAGGAAAGAATGGGGCTTCTGTGCGATACAATCCCATGCAGCCATGTGAGATCAGGAAAACCTTTGGAGTTCCTCCTTTTAAAAACTTTGAATCCTTTTCTTAAAGCCAAACTTCATGTATGAAATTCAAATATATTGAGTAGATTTCAAAAAACCAGCTACCGTGACTATTGGGAGCTAGAAAAACAGGGATCTTGCTCGTGTCAAGCTCTCCCGACCCCTAGCACCCAGCATGGCTCAGGTACCTTTCTGATGTCTGGGATATGAAGGGACAATACAAACCTAAAATTATACAGGGACATACGCTATCTCCTAGGCATCTCATATGGGGCACACATTGTGTGTTCTATCATTTAGTTTTTACAAGCATGCCAGGAGATAGGTCTCCACTTACTGATCCGTCCCAAACCAAAGTGTCTTTGACCAAGATCCCACTGGTGGAAGGAGGCAAAACCGGGGTTTAGCCACCAAGGTCTGAAACCAGTGCATGTGCTCATAATAGGAAAGTGTGAAGCAGAAAAGGCAGGTAATGTAGTATGCAGAATGTCAGTTTCCTGGTTGTGGCAACGTACTGTGGTTATGTGAGTGTCATTATTGTGGGGAGAGGTCACCGCTGGAGGAGGGGTACACAGGAACTCTCTGTAAGTTTCTTGCAGTGTCTTGTGAGTTATTGCTGGATAAAATTAAGAATAGCATGTGGAGGGGAGCCTGGTTGGCTCAGTCAGTTGAGCATCCAACTCTTGACTTCAGCTCAGGTCATGATCCCAAGGGTCACGGGATCAAGCCCTGTGTTGCACTCTGTGCGGAGCTGCTTAAGATTCTCTCTCTCTCCCTCTGCCTCTCTCCCCCATTCACATACTCTCTCTCTCTCTCCCCCGCCCCCTTTCTGTCTTTAAAAGAAAAGAAAAGCATGTAGAATTGGATTCCATTGTGTGTGTGTGTGTGTGTGTGTGTGTGTGTGGTGTTTATAAACCACTTTAAAGGGGTATATGACAGGGGCACCTGGGTGGCTCAGCCGGTTAAGCATCCAACTTCGGCTCGGGTCATAATCTCACGTTCGTGGATTCGAGCCCCACATCGGGCTCTGTGCTGACAGCTCAGATCCTGGAGCCTGCTTCAGATTCTGTGTCTCCCTCTCTCTCTGCCCCTTCCCTGCTCACGCTCTGTCTCTGTCTCTGTCTCCCTGAAAAATAAAGAAACATTAAAACAATTTTTTAAAGGGTACATGACACAATTTTAACAACACTCGCCTTCCTCTTTAGATGAGAGTTTGCCGATGATTTTATTATTCAATATTATTACCATTATCTTCATGTTCAACTTTTTCTTCAGTGATCAGAAATAAAGATTGCGTAACCTTCTCAAAAAGTTGAAAACCAGAATCCTCCTCTGCCAGCAATGCCTCCCTGGGTCCTGCTTCCATAATCTCCTTGCTAAGGGAGGTCCCATGTCTGTTGGTTCTCCCCAAACTCTCTCTGGAGCTTCGGAAAGACAGATGCCACCCCAGGTCCTGCCAGCCTCCCGTCTCCCCCTGACCCTGCACAGATCCCTCCTTTCTGGCCTCTGTTCCCAGAAGCCACTGTAAATGCCCCCAGACGGCACAGGGGCCGGCGCGCACTTACAAATTACCACAGCGAAATGGATTGCCTTGACAAAATGTAATGTTTTGTGACAGAGCCCAAATATGCATTTCATTCTTGAGGAGCGGCGCAAGGAACTCGTTGGAAATATTAAATTAAGCAGTGTAACAGCTGAGAATAATTGGGTTTTCTGCCCTGTTGCCTGCGATTTTGTGTGGTATTTGAGGCGGCTGGGCAGTTCAGTTTCACCGGGGACAGCGTGGCTGTGGGGTGCGGGGGTGGCCCCAGGGAGGTTGGGTGAGGGACTGTGGTTCAATCTCAGGTCGAGATGGGAGAGGTTCCTGGTGCCATCCCTGGATGCCAGAATCAGAATTTTCCAGCCCAAAGGGATGCCTCTCTGCTCCCATTTCATGGATGGGGAAACTGAGTCCCAAAGCGACATCTTAGCAAGGCAGTGGCAGAGCTAAGACCTGAGCTGTGGATACTGTCAGAGCTATTTCCGCTAGACTGCCCCTCTTTATTATGGTCCTGAAACCGCAGAATTCAGCCAGTTTGCTTATAAGATCATAGGTTCCGGGGGCAGAAAAAGTCCAGCACAGATAGCTGTATTGCCTCTTCCTCCCTGGGAGGACTTTGGCAAGTCTCGTGATTCTGAGACTCGGTTTCCTTCTATGAGATGGGGGGTTGATGGTGCTTGCGTCAGAAGGGAGGCAGTGAGGATTTCTAACTGGGTTGACGAGCACACCCATCGCCCTGAGTATTGTTAAAATGAAGTCTCAGACTCAGCAGGTGTGGGACACAACCTGAAATTCTGCATTTCTAACAAGCTCCGTGCGGATGACCATGCTGCTGGGATCCACTCTCGAAGAAAAAGAGCTTATAACATATGAGAATTTCTCAGCCGGGGCCTGGCATGCAGGAGGCGCCTAACAATGCTCTTCTCTCTTGGTTCTTCCATATTTTTCCTTCCAGGACCCCGCCCCATCTACTGTGTTTCTGAAAACACATCTGGACAGAAGATGAGGTCAAGGAAAGGGTGTCTTTGAGAGGCATGACCATCAGGTTCCAACTCGTGTGCTCCTGATCCCCACCCTCAATGACCAGGCCAACTCTGTGGAGGGGGTGAGTCATAGCTAACATGCTCTGTGGGGCTCCACAGCTGGACGGCTCCCATCTGCACACCACCCAGCTCTGCGGGGGAAATATTTCTGCATTTGCACATTTTCCAGCAGTTGGCCCAGGAATGAATGCCCTGGTAGCCTCGGCCCACACTGCTTAGCACGGCATCTCCTGTCTGATGTCAGAGAAGTTTCTTTTCCCGTATGCCACCTCAAGAATATATCCTTGGGCACTCAGAAATGAAGATGGGGTAGAGACACCCTCCCTCTGTCCCTGGGTCACCCCCTAAGATGGCCTCTGGTCTCACAGAGCTGACAACGTCGTAATGAAGCAGGCTCCGCCATTTACCAGCTGTGTGATCTCAGGCAAGACACCTCCCCTCTCTGAGCCTTAGTTTCCTCATCTATAAGGTGTGTGGAATTCTTTAGCTGCAGAGCACAGAGCTAATGGATGTGGAGTCTGCAGTTTGCCTCAGGTTTAATCTCAACTCCATCACCTCGTAGCTAGGTGAATTAGCTCTGTGAACCTCGGCCTCTATCTGTAAATGGGGTTAACAGGAGGTCTGCTTCATACACCTTTTCTGCAGATTCAGCAAGAAAGCTTGTAGAGTTCCTAACTCAGTGCTGGCACAAGGAAAAAGCTGAGTGAATGTAGTTATTATTTGCAAAAATAAGGAGAAGTCATTCGACTGGTGTTTTCGACTTTGGTCATGATTGGAATCCGTCCTAAATTTCTCTTTCAGTTTTTTTGGCATCAAATAATATGATGATGATGATGATGATGGGGATGATGATATCAACTTGCCCAAAGTTATTGGACACTTATTTCATGCTAAACACTGTTCTAAATTCTTTCGTGTGTTACTGTATATAATTCTCACAGGAACTCTGGAAAATTGATTATAGGAGACAGAATATTATTCCCTTTTTACTAATGAGGAAACCAAGATGTAACAAGCTTAAATAATTTGTCAAAGATCTCACAGTTGTTGTATCAGTCAGCTATGGCCATGATAATGCTATGTAACAAACAACCACAGATGTCTCAGTGGCAAATAAGCATTGATTTCTCACCTATTCATCTAAGCGTTGCCTGGGGTCCTCTAGGCTGACCCTGATGGGGCTCAGCTCCAGGTCTGTTCTATGTGTCTCCCACCGTCCTTGGACCAGCAACTTCTTATGGCAATAGACAGATGTCACATATACTAACATCCCATGAGCCAAAGCCAATCACATGGTCAAGTCTAGAGTCAAAGGTTAAAGGAATAACCTTCCCTTTAGAAAATCCTGGAGAAGGTGTGAACATATGACACACTACAGAGGAGTCAAGACCTGTAGAGTAATTCAATACTCTGCAGAGGATGGGGAAGGAGGGAGCTGATGAGTCTAGTGAGACTAATGGAAGAACTTCCCATCTAAACTGCTACACTGGAAGTCTATCTGCCTCCTCTGAGTGTTGGGAACATACATGTAAAATTCTGGACTCTGTAAACAGCTCTAGTTGGGCCAATGTAACACCCATGCTTTATATGTAAATCCATTTGACACAATTTAAAGGAGGATAAAATATCAGAATAATGTCCAGTGTGCTTTGCTTTGAGGAATTCCAAGGAGTTAGTATCACTTATCTTTCCATCCATCATCCATTCACTTGACCATCTACCCTACAATCCACTCATCCATCCATCCCCTCATCCATCCATCCATCCATCTATCCATCCATCCATCCATCCATACCTCCATCTATCCACTCATCCATCCATCCATCCATCCATCCATCCATCCATTTGTCCACCCCCTACCCAACTGTCCAAAAAATACTTATTGAGTTCCTGTTGTGGGTAGGTCACTATAATACAAATACATACCTGGTCTCTGTTCTCAATGTGCTTACACTATAGTGAATGAGACAGATATATCAGATAATTACACAAGTATCACATTCTAATGGAGCCAAATAATATGGAGGAGAGGAATGTGATACAGTGAAAGGGTAGAAAACGGGATCTAACTTACATGGAGTCAGAGAAGTGGCATTTGAAGAAGGATCAGGGGAGATGTGTAGGAGCTCAGTAGATGGAAAAGGAAGGAAAGAGCCTCCCAAGTGGTGGGAACACCTTAGGCCAAGGGCAAGTGTGGACAGGGAATACAACTTTCTCCCGGAATTCCCAAGAGGCCGTGACTCACCCATGGGGCACAAGAAGGGCTGTTCTGTGAGACAGAGCTGGGTTGGGCCGGGGGCGGTTCAGGGTCAGCCTTGTTGGCCTTGGAAGGTTGGGGGAAGGTATGAGTCTCTATCTGTAGGGAAAGAAAAGGTCCTGGAGCTGAGAAGGTCCAGGGTTCCAGAGGCCAGGGTGTTGGAAGTATCCAGGAGGCCACACAGCCTTGGAAACATTGCTGTGGGGATTTGGAACCAGCGGTGGGGAGAGTGGCTGAAGGGGTTCCATATCCTCCTCCACAGTGCCAGGCACCATCTGCCAATTCCTGAGTCCCACAGCACAGCTTAGCCGACAGAGTTCAGGTCTGGAATCAGACAGATATGCAGTTGACTCATGGCTCTATCACTCCCTCATGATGTGACACTGGGCGAGTTATACAACAGCTCTGAGTCTCAGTTTCCCCATCTGCAAAGATCGACGTCTTTGGAGGCAGTCATCTTTGGAGGGAAGGAACCTACCCCCTACCTGTCTTCCCCAAAGCTCCCGTTCCCTCTTTGGCCCTCTCTAGAAAGGAATAAAGAGGCTCTTGTCTCTTGAGCTGAGTCCACCTTGTTCCCTGAGCCACATTCCATGGGTTGCATTTTGGTAGAGGCTGGGACACAACATCAGATGATTCTGGGCAACAGTGGGAGCTCCGTAGCCCTTGGCTCCACCGCTCGGGCCCCTGTTGTGGATGGTCCATCAGGATTGAGACCAGCACTGTTGACATGACAATTCAAGGAAACTCCTTGAGGTCTCAAGGTAGCCTGCCATCAGACTTACTACGAGTAGCACACTGCGTGCTATTGACACAATAAACCTGGACTGAGCACTGACCACGGGCCAAACACGGTGTTCTGTGTTGGAAGCCCTAGGCACAATGAAATTCCATCCATGAGATGCCCACAGGTTGGAGGTGGGGCAGACTCGATATAGAAGGAGGCTCTGGAAGGAGCGGAAAGAAGATACCTTCTCTCCAGGGAAGAGAGTGGAGGAGATAGAAGACTCCAGAGCAGGTGCGCACCTGGTCTTCCCCATCACTGTGGCTCCTGGGGCCTTGAGCGTCCAGGAACACCTGCTGAATAACTTCGGCCACTTAAAGCTGTCATGACAATTGTACAGCACGTCACTGCGTGTGTTTCTGGTGCCAAAACATACAGGTAAAATCAGTTTACACGTGAGTCCTACTTGAGACCCAACGCTAGTTCAGGCAGCTATGGCTGCTCTTGACTCCCCAGTGCCCCAGGTGGTCCCCCACGCTTGATCTGAAGCATGTGGCTGTTTTAGACCTCCACGGCATGAGGCAGAGGGAGAAATACTAGACTAGGCGTCCAAAGACCTGGCTTCTTACCCTGGTCCTGCTGCTAGGACAGGGTGACCTACGGTGAGAATTCCCCCCCCCCCCCACCAGGTCTTACCTCCCCCATCTGGACAGTGAATGGATGCCCTCCAAAGGCCCTTTTAGCTCTGCCAGAGAGAATTCTCTTATTTGAGTCTGTTTCCTTATTTTATACTACGTCTCTCTTCCCCAACTGCAAACAGCTGCTCAGGAGTGTACCATAGGCTTCCCCAGCTGACAACACATTCTAACAACCAGACTATGCCACTCCTAAAACCAACATTAGGAACTGGAGATAGAGTCCTTTCCAAGCTCCTGTTCTAGACACAGCTGCCTCCAGACTGTTGTGGAAATACGTGATCCTTCCTTCCTTCCTTGTCACCTTTCTTCCTTCATCACCGCCCCCCCAACCCCCGAACACTCAGAGTGTGGTATCAGCCACACACCACAGTATGGATACACCATTTTCCTTTCTCTTCAATTTGTCTTCCGGACTCAAAGTGTGGGTTTCCTCCCCCCCACCCCCCACCCCCGCCTCCGCCGTTTCATTTTATTACATATTCATTTATTTATTATTTGTTTATTTTCAAACCCCAAAGCCTTTCAATTTAGCAGATGTGTCTGTGAACTTCCCCAAACACAGTTGTGTGTGACATTGACAGAAATAGTTTGTGATCAATTCCAAGGGCCCCACTGATCTTTTTTTAATAAGGTGCTGCTGTGGTTCCACAGCAGAGTATGCCATTGTGATTTCGCAAAGTACTTGCTGTGAAATCTGGAGCCCCTACACCGCCTCCCTTCTTCCCGACTTGAAACGACGGTGCCTCCTTTGGGGGATGTCTGTTAGTGGCTTCAAATCCCTGGTGCGGCTGCGGCCACATAAAGAATTCTGTCTCTACGGGGCCCTCGCTCAGGGTCCGCAGGGAGCAGTGTATCTCCAGGTGTGATAGGGGGACCACCAGGATCAGAATCTCTTGGGGGTGGGGCCCAGGAATCTGCATTTCCACAAGTGTCCCAGGCGATTTTGATGTCCATTGAAGTATAGAGACTCTCTCCTATCTGTTGAAGGAAAGGAGGCTTCAAAAGCGAGGGAAAAAAATCGCTGAAGTTCTACACACTGATGCCTGTTGGCTAACTAGCTTCGGGTTTGGGAAATACAAAGTTGTCACATGGCATCTGGACTCTATAGTGCCACCCACAGGTAGACTGGCACGGTACTGAACGAACTGCGTCTTATCATATATCTGTCATTCCAATGCCCCCTTCCACTTGACAGACCAGGGATACCCCTTCCTAAATTATATTATTCCTCAAACATGCTGTTCCTTCCTATTTTTCTTCCCATTAGCCTCTTTTCCTGGAATGTCTTTATCTCTACTAGGTTTGCCTGCCACCAAACTCCTATCCATGCCTCAAAGCCCAACTTGAACCTCACTGCTTCCTCCCTAGCTCAGTTAATACTCTCTCCTTCTTTGTGCTTCTATGGCTGAACAGTCCCCACAGATGTAACAATCTGAGCTCCCAGTTATTGAAACCACCCCCACCCGAGGAGTCTGGTAGTATATTCAGCACTTGAGATATCAGAGCGTGTTTACAAACAATTGAAAGCCTATTACACTTGTCTCTTTATATGCATTCTCCCCTGTCCATCTCCAGTGCAGGGACTGAGGCTGATACCCTCAGGCAGTTTAGGTCCTCAAGTCACATTGGAAGGACTGATGTCCCCATGCCCATCTCACCAGCTTGGGTCAGCCAGGGGAAAAAGTGTCATGGGACTCGGAGAAAGAAACCACTCAGACACGACAGAGAAGGGGTCTGGGCAAGGCAGCCTGGAGCCCTCTGATTGACAGCTGCCTTCATCCACCTGTAAACTCCACCCTAAGCAGAGTTGAGGTCCCTGTTGGGGCCACAAGTGGGAGAGTGGCTTGCTAACCTTGAACCCTGTCCTTGGTGAAAAATCAAACTCCTACGTAGCACAGCTAAGATGTACCAGCTACAGACACAGGCTTAGCCTTCCCAGAAAGAGGACAGTCACCTTCCCTTGAACCAACACAGCCCAAGGGCCACTTATTTATAGACCCAGAGGATCATAGGGCTGAAAGGCCCATCCAGATTAGCCGTCCCTCCTTGGCAGGGATGTGACATCTGGGGGCACCTGGGTGGCTCAGTCGGATGAGTGACTGACTTCGGCTCGGGTCATGATCTCACAACTCGTGAGTTCAAGCCCCACATCAGGCTCTGTGCTGACAGCTCGGAGCCTGGAGCCTGCTTCAGGTTCTGTGTCTCCTCCTCTCTGCCCCTCCCGCCCCATCTCTCTCAAAAATAAACGAACATTTAAGAAATTAAAACAAAAAAGAATATGATATCTGTGTAGTCTGATGCTTCAGCTAAGCTTCCCAGCCTTTTAGACAATCGAGTGTGTCATGTATATCTTAATAGGAAACTGGCTTTAGTTCATCCACGTACCTTGGGTTTTTCTGGTTCCAGCATCAGCAGGTCAGATTTTGAATCCTGGCTCTGCTGCTTAATGGCTGTGTGACTTCAGGGAACTCACTTAACTTCTCTGGGCCTCAGTGTCCTTACCGTAAAATAGGAATAATAAAACCTGTCTTGAGCGGTTGTTGCGCGTCTCCATGGAGGAAACACTTCTGACAGTTTTGTGGTCCCTATTCTAATAAGTAACGTATTTACTTGTTTTTATGGTTGTCTCTTGGTAGTGTTGTGATTTTTTTTCCTGGTTTGGGGATTCCAGCACTATTGAGCTTTGTAAATCCCATTTCTGCTTATGAAAACCTCCCTCTAAGCTTTTCCTCTTTTTTGGCTTTACATATTTTCTCAAGTGAGATCTCTCCGCTAAAATTCATTTCCCTGCCAATCTCCAATGTGATGCAGCGTCCTGATAATGCTATATTATGTTTGGCAACATAATGTGATGTGACTCTGGCTGCCGATGACGGATGGGGTACCCGTCAGCAAATGGAACAGCACCCAATTTTCTAAAGAGCATTGTTACAGAAACAAACAGGATGGCCTTTTAACTTGTATTGATTTATTTCTGAAGAATGAGCCCCTCTCTTACTTTTACAAGAGCTGTAATTAGAGGGTAGAATTACCTTTCTGGGGTGAGGGCTCAGGCTGCGGAATGCCCAGGGGGTCATAGGGGAGAGTACAGAGAGCCTGACGGGGGTGTAGGCAGCAGCCCCTGACACACCAGTGGGCCAGATTGAGCACAGGAAGCATGGGGGTTAAACACATTAAAAAATCCTTCTTTCCTCCTTCCCTCCCTTGCTTCCTTTCTTCTCTTCTTCCTGCTATCCATCCATCCATCCATCCAACCATCTCCTTCCTTCCTTCCTTGTTTCCTTCTTTCCTTCTTCCTTTTCTTCTTTTCTTCTTGATATCCATTCATACCTATCCATCCATCCATCCACCCATCCATCCATCTCCTTCCTTCCTTCCTCACTTCCTTCTTTTCTTCTTCTCTTTCTTCTTTTCTTCCTGCTACCCATTCATATCCATCCATCCATCCACCATCTTTCTTTTTTTCTTCTTTACTTCTTGCCATCCTTCCACCCACCTCGCCATCCATTCATCATCCGTCCTTACATCCATCCATTCATTCATTTCGCCTCCTTGCCTTCCTCCGTCCCTCCTTCCTTTCCTTTTCCATTCAATATTTTTGAGGACCATGCATGGTGTGATGTAGGAGAGTGACTCAGAAAAACTAGGGTCCAAAGCCAGCCCTGCTGCATGAACCTGCAGTAGTTAGCTCCCCTCTCCAAGACTCCCTGGGCTCCTTCGTCAGCTTTCCCTTATTCATTCCCCTCCAGCCACTGGCCACAGTGTTCTTTCCTTCACAGTTCTTTCCTTCACCCTCTTCGGGGGTGTTTGCATTCACTTCCCTTGGGCTTCCTGAAGAGAGCGCTGGGGCTCCCTGCCTCCTCCCTCTTCTGTCCCTTTCTAGTCCCCAAACTCTGGTGCTGGTAGCACCGTCTGGCATACCACGCATCTTGCTTATTGAAGGATATCTACTTATTTAACGTCTGTTCAGCAAGATGGGGATAAGGGAGAACCAGTTTAAGGGAGGTTGTCATGGTCACTGCTGTGAAGGCGGGCTCAATTGCCCCGGGACCACTCAGAATCTCAGAGTCCCAGCTCTGTCACTGCAGTGCTGAGGGCTGACCTCGGGGTGATGGCTGCCCCACTGTCAGGACTATTGTCCCAACAGAAAGCAAAAAGCCTCATTGCTTGTGCTTGACGTGGACACTGTGGCCTGAGTCTAAGTTGCCTGGAACTGTCCACCACAGCCAGGCTGCCATTAGAGGTGAGCAAAGGGCCGTGGCACAGGTTCCCAAGCGGGGTCTTCCTCCCCCAAGGATCTGTGTGTGGGAAAAGAGGTCTGCCCAGTCTCAGTCTTTCCTGCTTGCACGGACCTTGGATAAGTCACCGTTCTGTGCCTCGATTTCCCCATCAGAAAATGAACAAGGTGGACCAGACAGTCCATGGTCTCTCACCTTTTCAAGTCCAAAGAGCCCCTCATTTTTCGAAAATCATTAAACAAGTTGTATGGGCTTAGTGTTGAAAAGGAGAAAATCAAGACAATGTAATAGAAAAAAGGGAATAACTCAACAAAAAGGAAACTTCCATTGATATTTTGGCATTTTTGGTATTCTGAGACATTTCCATGCATAAGTCCTTCTCCTCTTTTTCTCCCTCCTCTCCCTCCTCCCCTCCCTTCTTCCCTTCCTCCCATCTCCCTCTTCCCTGTCCCTCCTCCCCTCTCTCTCCCCCTTCCCTTCTCCCATTCCTCCTTCAAGTCCTTCCTTCCTTCCTTCCTTCCTTTCCCTCCTCTCCTCTCCCTCCTCCTCACCCTTCCTCCCCCTTCTTCTCCCTGCCTCTCCTTCCCCTCCTCCCCTTCCCTCCTCCCCTCTTCCCCTCCCCCTCTCTCCTCCCCCTCCTTCCTTCCCTTCCCTCCTCTTCTCCCTCTCCCTCCTCCCTTTCCCTCCTCCTCATCTTCTCTCCCTCTCCCTCCTCCCTCTCTCTTCTTCCTGCCCCTCCTCCTGTGTCTTCCCCTCTCTCCTCCCCTTCCCTCCTCCATCTTCCCTCTCCTTCCTCCCTGTCCTTCTTTCCCCTCCTCCCTTCCCCTTCCTTCCCTTCCCTCCTTCTCTCCCTCTCCCTCCTCCTTGTCCCTCCTCCCCATCTCCCTCTCCTTTGTCTCCCTTCCTTCCCTCTCCTCCCCCTCCCTCTCCTCCCCTTACTCCCCCCACTCCCCCTCCCCCTATATTCTCTTTCTCCTTCTATTTCTCTTTCCCCTCCCTTCCCCCCCCTCCTTCTTTCTGATCACCATGCTTCTAATAGAACATAAGTCCCATGAATGTCAAGATTTCTCTTTTGGTCACTATTACATCCACAGCATCTAACCCAGTGTCTGGCACATAGGGGTGCCTAAGAAACACCTACGTTAGGAAAGCATGGACAATAACACCTTAGCTTGGCGACCATTTCTTAACACGGCGTGGGCCAGGCCCCGTGTAAGGCAGGGACACTCAGGGATGAACGGGACGGGGCCCCACACTGCGGGGCTCTCGGCCCTGCGGCGGGCCCTTCTGGGATGGCAGAAACTATGGCGGAATCCAATCAATGAACATCAGCATAAAACTATACACAAAACAAAGTATGAAGGGACGCAAGTTGAAAAACCACGGGGACAACACAGAGGCAACAAGAAACTGCAGAGGTGGGTCCAAAAGGACCCTGGAGCCCAGGAGAATCTTATTCGCGTGATGACCCTGGAGGCAGACAGGGTAAGAGCAGGAGCCAGGGTCTCCCAGAGCATGGACACCAGGAGAGGGCACAGACCCTTGAGAAATGACCTCGAAGGCAGTGGGCAGCTGGTGGGCATGTCAGGGCCAACAGAGGAGCAGAGGGCCGCTGCCCAAGCAGACGGTGTGGTCCAGCGGTTTGGCACACGGGCTCTGGAGTCAGACAGCCCTGTGTTCAAATCCTGGCTCGGCTCTACCGTACTCCCTGGGGGAATTTCAGCACGTTGCTGTGCCTCTCTGAACCTCGGTGTCGTCCTCTGAAGAACAGGGGTGCTCGCTCCTCCGTGCTGGCCTGTAGGGAGAGTGGCAGGCTCCAGTGAGCCTAGGGTCTTAGAATAGGCCCCCCCAACAGCAACGGTTAACTGCTTCTATTCCTTGATGTTGCTAAGCACAGGCTGGGGCTCACAGGACAGGTGCCAGGAGGCAGAGGATGAATTCTCAGGCCAGTGCCTGGCCAGGCTGGAGCTTCTTCTGATAACCTGTAGCCCACCTCTGGGGGTGTCTCTTCCTTTACTTCAAAGCACAACACTCTATCGGGGACAGTACCCCGTTATTGTGAACACTCAGACAGTTGGCCCCACAGCAGGGCCAGCTGATCCGAAAGAGCAAATCTGTCTCATATAGTCACAGCACCAGGGGCCTCATGAAAAGGAGGAATTGCAAAATGCCGTGCTCGTGGCCCCCAAGGAGCACACGCGTAGCCAGGCTTTGAGACATAAAAACTCTTGGGAATGTGACGAAGCAGAAATGAATCTCTGTTCAGAGCCTGCAGCTCAACCTCCAGCCTGGCCACGGATGTTTGATTCCCGTTGTGATGACCTGGGAGGGAAGACGTCAGGGGCTCGGATGCAGGGAGGTGAAGAAGCTGTCTGGAAGAGGGGAGGGGCTCTTCCCTCTTGCCCTTGGCGTTTTCCCAAGTGATGGGTCTGAACAGTTGTCACACCCGAGACTGGGAGATACAAAGCCACAAGGAGACTGTGTAAGTCAGCATGGGCTCAAATCCTCATTGGCCACATACGATTTTCCACGTCGAGTAGAGAAGAGAGCTGTCCAGTGCCCAGAGCGGCAGTGGGAGAGATGAAGTCAGGAAGTCCTTGCACAGAGCTGGCCTAAGGCTCAGTGAATGGTGCTTCCTATTATGACATCCTGGAGTATGTCTATTCTGCCCTTTTAACCACAAACTCCCAGCCTTGAGCTCAGGGAGACACTGTCCCTGCATCCGGTCTGGCTGTGCAGCCCCGGGGGGCTTAAACACCAGAAATGTATTCTCCCACGGTTCTAGAAGCTGGAAGTCCGACATCAAGGTGACACGGAATTGGTTCCTCCTGGGGCCTCTCTCCTTGCCTTGCAGAGGGCCTGCGACTGTCTGTGTCCTCACATGGCCTTTCCTCTGCATGCTTGCTTGCCAGTGTCTCTCTCTGTGTCCAAATTTCCTCTTCTTCTAAGGACACGGATCAGATTGAATTAGGGCTCACTTTAACTCAATCACCTGCCTCCAAATACAGTCACGTTCTGAGGCACCGGGGGCGAGGGCTTCGACGGACGAATTTCGAGAAGGGGACACAATTCAGCACATATAACAGGCTCCTACTGTCCCCTACGTCCTCATCTGTGTAAGTGGGGAAATGGGGGAGGGGGTACCCTAGACCCATACGCCCCTTGGCCTCCACCCACAGCCTTTTGCAAATCCTGCTCCAAAGCTCCCGGCCTCCTCTCCCAGACCTTCCAGATTTGCAATCCAGAGCCTACCCGCAACTTCCAAGCCCCAGGGTCACAGCCAATAACCTGCTTCGGAAAAGTCTTCAGAGGAAGCAAGGTCCCCACAGTGAAGGGGGGTGGGGGTTGAAGCTGCTGTTTTGTTTGGTTTATTTATTTATTATTTGGTTCCGAGTCATCGCCCTTTGGGCCAGGAGGGTCCTGTTCTCTTTGCCGCCGTGTCGCTTGGGATTTTGCAAGCTTAGGAGACATTGTCGCTACCTCCCTCCCCCACCCCAATATGTCCCCCCTCTCCCTCCTCTCTCTCTCTCTCTCTCTGTCTGTCTTTTTTCACACGGCGCCCACAAATCAGGGGTAGGACAAAGTCTTCAGCGAAGGGGGGACTACTGGGGTCATCCTTTATTAAGAAGAAAGCTATTGAAAACACTCGAACATATTGCGATTAAAGCCTTGAAAGGTGTTTCCCTCGTTAGTGCAAAAGGAGAGAGGGGAGCTGGCAATCTTGTTGACCAGCGGTGGCAATTTATTTTAAACTGTCCATTTTCTGGATGTCAGAGGACGACTTTTATGTATAATCTTATTTCCAATTTCAACAAAGAACACTTCACTCATGTTCTGTGCGGAGTTTTTTTTTTTTTTTTTTCCATAGACAATAACGGATTATAAAAGCCGTCCTCCGCCACCCACCCCACCCCATCTCGTAGTGGTGTTGACATATGGAAATGAATCAAAATGTAATACGCATAATTACAAGCGTTGTAAGCAGGGTACAATTAGTGTCTCTTCAAACCAATGTTGTAATCAAAAGACACCACTAAAACAGTCCCAAAAGTGAGGAGACTATCCGTGGGATTAGACACGGATTGGAAGGAATTTTTTTTTCTTTTTTTCTTCTTGTCTCCTGTGGAGAGAGACGAAAGTCACCTCCTATTCTATTCCTGAGTGGGTACAGAGAAATCAATTCTAATTATTTTCTCCACCCATCGAGTTGAACACAGACAAGGAAACCTTGCTTTAAAAATAAATCCGGCCATGTTGGCAGGGGGTATCTTTTCTGAAACATGTAAATGGAGGGTGTCTTTTAAGGTCATGTACTGCTGGAGAGGTATCGTGTGACAAGCTGGTGAATTGGGGCCCTGTGGGCAGAATTTTGTCACCTGGACACCTTTCTGTTTAGCTTACAGGGCATTTGGGGATGGGTGGCCGCTTTTTTTGTTTGTTTTCATGGTTGTGGATGTTCATTTGGTTTTAATAGTGAATCTCTTGCCAGCATTGACGACTCAGGAGGGGTTCTTTTGATCAATAGGATTTTCATCTTCTCCTGAAAATTGATGTGAGCTGTCCCCAGAGGACCCATACCCTCCCAAGACACCATCGTCCTTTTCTGTCCCAGCCCCTGGAGGCACCTTAGCCCCACCCCACCCCCGTTACTGAATGTCATGGGCCAAAGGGGCTCCATTCGCCCGCCATTTGCAAGGAAACCACCACGCACCAGCCGCTTCAGCTCTGACTTTGTGCACTGCCTTTCTAGGCCCTTTCATCCCTCAGAAGCTCACTTCCCACCTGAGAATTCCCATCATCTCCCCCCTCCAAGCCCAGTTTGGGTGTGTCTTATGCCAGAAATCGTTCACTGACTCTGCTCACCCGTCTCTTCCCCAAGGCTAATCCGAGCAGCAGCGGTCAGTCTTGACCTTGCTCCTGCCTCCTCTACACCCTCCCCACCCCCCCCACCCCCTCCCCTGTGCCGTTCATTTGGGCGTCTCTCCTTTGCCTGGAGCTCCCAGAAAGTGAGGTCCCTTGCCTTTTCAATGGCTGCATCCCAAACGCCTAGCATAGAATCTGGCACATGGGAGGTGTGAAGTCCTTGTTTGGATTTCTGAATGCATTATTCAGTGAAGGCTGCCTCTTTGTTGTCTCCTAAGTGAGGCTGGAATGAGAGAGAAGGGGAAAGTGATAGAGACTGAGAACCCGCTCGTGTCTGCCGCTTGGTCCGTGTGGCCTCCCAGGAAGAAGAGAGCATACCCGGGCTCACCTTCCACCTCAAAATTGATCACCTATCAAGACACTTACCCCCTCACCCCCCAAAAACAAGTTCTCATTGTCAGATAGACTCTGATACCTAAAGTATTTGCACATATCAATAACAGTACCTCTGCCCATACCTCCACCTGCATCGGCATCTACATCCGTACCTACACCCCTATCTGTATGTGTAGGTATATCTATATGGGTAATATCTTCTGTCCAGATCCCCTTTTCCACACTGGGCAGCTCACAAGAACAAATGTTTGGAAACTACTTAAAGATCCAGCATCGGGGCACCAGTTCAACAAACTGTGGTATGTTTGAGTCCTGGAATATTCCAAAACCATGAACGTGTAGAGGGTCATATACCAACACGGAGAAAGGATCCCACTTGCCGTGACCGGACACGAGGGTGACGCACGTGTACAACCCAGCACTCTTCATCTAGAAATATGTGCAGAGAGGCATTTAGCAGAGTTTCAGCCAAATGTAAAGAGCGATCTTTTCCATTATCTTTAGCATCTTTAATGTTAATTATGTTCCCCCACCACCACCACTGAAGCAATAAATTGATTGTAAATGCATTGCTGTGGCACCCACCCTGTCCTTTCGCTCCTGTTCGGTTGCCCAAACTTTCTGCCAGGTGTCATCATCCCCAGCCACACCCCCCTGAGCATGCGATGGACTGGGTCTGGGCCAATCTCTCGCAACTTGGCAAATGCTCACTTGACTCTGTTCATGTTTTTCAGCTCCAAGAGTCAAGGCCCCCTTGTTAGGCTGGACTGAGCAAATATTTGATCCTGAAACGGGGTCATCAAAAGTTTGAATGCAAGATGGCCACAGAGAGAAACTAATTGAAGGTCCATTCTGTGCAGATGGGGAGGCCAAGAGCCGCAGACACGATGATAGCAGGAAGTCAGAGACCGACTCGCGGGGTCAGAACCCTGGCTCCACCACTTCCTGGCTGTGTAACTTCCAGACGGCGCTGGTGCCTCTCTGTGCCTGCCTGCACTTTGCGCTTCCTCTTCTGGAAGACTGCAGTCATGGCCAGAGGTCGTTTCGACAATTAAACGTGCCAGTGACTGGGGCCTGAGCTTTGGAAAATGGAAAAACCCTAGCGAGATGAGAGTGGCAGCCGTTGAACTTGAACCAGTTTCCCCAACTCTAGGAAAACATATCTATCATAAAAAGTGTAGTCATCAGAATGCCGTGCTCCTGAGAGGCAGATGCCATTGTCACGGGCTCCCGGACTTGACGTCCTTCCTGCCTGGCCGGAGAGGGCAGGACACGATCTTCTCTCCCCTGGGGTCTACTGTCCCTCAGCCCAGGGCTGGACAGGGTCTCACGGGCTGTCGGTCTGGAGCAAGAGCATCAGGCAGGCCATTTCTATTCAGCCCCAGAGCCTCCTTGATGCGAGGGAAGGTGGGGAGGATGCAAAAAGGAGGAAAAATCAACTCTAGGTCAGCAGGGCGGCTGGCCCGGGGCCCAGTCGGGGGGAACCTCTCTGGAAAGGGCTCCCACCCTGCCGGCTCTCCCACAATGCACCAGGTGCCTTCCGCTGATAAGACCAGGCTGAGCAGCCTTGAGGCGCGTGACAGGAATAGGCGAGAGATGTGTCTATTCTTGAGGGCCGTGAGAGCAAACTCGGGCTCGATGAAGAGCAGGCCGATAAGACAGAAGCAGTCAAGGCCTAGGGTGTGTTTTTTTTTTGGGGGGGGGGGTTGTTGTGGTGGGGGTGGTTGTTTTGTCTCGTGTTCCTTTCTTATTAAGGGAGAGAGAACAGGTGACCCCCACCAGCCAGGGATGGATGAAATCCGAGCACGTTTATGGAAGACACCCAGAACGAGTCCTCGGGGTGCCTGTGTGGCTCAGTCAGTTAGGCGTCCAACTCTTGACTTCAGCTCAGGTCATGATCTCGCTGTTCGTGAGTTCGAGCCCTGCATCAGGTTCTGTGTTGGCGGTGCAGAGCCTGCTTGGGATTCTTCCTCTCTCTCCCTCCCTCTCTCTCCCTCCCTCTCTCTCAAAATAAATAAATAAATATTTTAAAAAATTAAAAACATAGGAACAAGCCCAACACTGAAATCCCAAAGGTGCTTTCTTGCCTGGTGCGACATTGTGAGAAATTTTTGTTTCTTCTTTATCTTTTGCTGAATTTTCCAGATTTTTTTTTTGTTGCCATGATGAAACATTGTGTTTATCATCAGGAAAAAAAAAATTAGTTGTTTTTGAATGTACGTGTTGGGTGTCATTTCATACTGGCTCCTAAGCATGGTCCCAGGAGAGGGAGACTGCATGTTTTCTGTGACATTCTCCTGACGTGATGCCGTTCATCAGAAGATGCATGGGAAGAGGGTTGTGTGCCCCCTCACCCCAACCTGCTGCTGGGGGAAATGTTCTGGAAAACTGTTCCAGAAAACAGCTTGCCACTTTCTTATACAGTTTACACGTAACATATGACCCAGCAATCCCACTTCTGGGTATTTATTATAGAAAAGTGAGGGACGCCAGGATGGCTCAGTCGGTTACGCATCTGACTTTGACTCATGTCATGATCTTGAAGGTCGTGAGTTGGAGCCCTGAGATGAACTCTGTTCTGACAGCTCAGAGCCTGGAGCCTGATTGGGATTCTGTGTCTCTGCCTCTCTCTGTCCCTCCCCTGCTTGCTCTCTCTCTCTCTCTCTCTCTTTCAAAAATAAACATTAAAAAAGAAAAAAAATTATTTTATAGAGAAGTGAAAACTTATCTTTACATAAACACCCATATGTGGATACAAAGCATCTTTGTTCATCACCTCAAACAGGAACTAACTTGACCTTCATTGGGTGAATGGTTCAGCAAACGACGGTATGCCCATACAAAGGAATACTATTCAGCAACGAAAAGGAGCAGACTATAGATACATGCATTACCTTGGATGGATCTTGGGAGCATTGTGCCAAGTGAGAAAAAAAGCCAACCCTGAAAGTTTCTGTGCTATACGATTCATCTTGACATGAACGTTCAAATATGAAGAAGAGAATGCTGTATATAAAAATTTTCTGTATGGAAACCAATTTGACAATAAATTTCATATATTGAAAAAAAATAAAAAATAAATAAAAATAAAAAAAATAAAAATTCTCAAAGTGACACAGGTATAGCCAGATAGATCAGACCGGTGGCTGCTGGGCATTAGGATTGTGGTGGGGTGTGGCTATTTAGAGTTGAGGGAAGGAGTTTCTTTGTGGTGATGGAGCAGCCTTATCTTGTTCATGGTGACGGTCCCTCAAATCCACACGTGTGGCAGAATTTCACAGAACTGGACACCAAAAGAAAAATAAGTGTACGTAAAACCAGTGAAATCCACACTAGGTCATGTTTGAGTTAATAGTATTGTACTATTGTCGATTTTCTGGCTTTGGCCATTTTCATTATGGCTATGTAGGATATTATCGTTGGGGGAAGCGAACACAGGAACCCTTGTTACTACTTCCACAAGTCCTCGTGAACTATTAACTGTTCCATTTTTAAAAAATTTTTTTAATGTTTATTCATTTTTGAGAGATAGAGAGAGACAGAGTGTGAGTGGGGGAGGGGCAGAGACAGAGAGAGACTTAGAATCTGAAGCAGGCTCCAGTCTTCAAGCTGTCAGCACAGAGCCGGATGTGGGACTCGAACCTACCAACCGTGAAATCATGACCTGAGCCAAAGTCAGACACTTAACCAACTGAGCCACACAGGTGCCCCCCATTAACTGTTTAACATAAAACAGTATTCTTCCTTTTTTCAGGTGGCCGGGAAGATGGTGGACATTCTCACTGAGCGGGCCAACCAAAGGCAGCCAACCACCTTTCACAATAAGAAGAGGGTCCTGCTTGGAGAAACTGGCAAGGAGAAGCTGCAAAATACTACAGAAACACAGGTCTGGGCTTCCAGATGCCCAAGGAAGCCACTGAGGGCACTTACGTTGGCAAGAAATACCCCTTTTCTGGTCATGTCTCCATCCAACGGTGGATTCTCGTCTGGGGTGGTGACAACGATACAGACACAGAGGACCATTGTCATCCACCAAGACGGCCTCACTACATCCAAAAGTGCAACCGCTTCAAGAAAAGCCACAAGAACGTGTCTGCTCACGGTCCCCCTGCTTCAGGGATGTCCAGGTTGGCGACGTGGTCACAGCGGGCTAGTGGCAGCCCTTGAGTAAGACTGAGTGCGTTGACGTACTCAAAGTCACACAGGCTGCTGGCCCCAAGAAGCCACTCCGGAAGTTCTGAGACGAGATGTCTGCTCACAGCCCCAGAGAAAATAAAGTCATTTGTCCCCTAAAAAAAGAAAATGAAGTAAAATAAAATAAAACACTATTAAAAACAAAAATTAAAAAAATTTTAAATCTATGTCTTGATGGCCCTAGAGGTGGTGGAGGATTATTCAAATGAACCATAAGATGTGGTTCATCGTCCCACTGAACCATCCACAAAGCCACCATTAGTGATCAGGAGCTCAAGCGCCAGCGGGTCCTGGAAGTCTCACCAACAAGAGCTAGTCATTGCTACCCCCATCGTAAACCATAAGAATAAAATAGAATCCAACATCTCTCTTAAGATAACGTCAATAGCAGAATTGCCCAGGGGTTAAGAGTATGGCGTCAGGATCCAGGAAAATCTGGGTTGATGCAGGCGAATCGACCAAAACTGTGTGGCCTCAGGCAAGTTTATGTTCCTTGCTTCTCTGAAGGACTTAATATTAATATAAAAATGAGGTTATTCAGGATCCTTTCAGATTTGAGCGACAGAAATCCCACACAAGCAGCTTGAGAGACAGGGAATGTAGCAGCTCACAGAACTGTAACGTTCAAGGAGTCTCTAGCTGCAGGAATGGTTGGATCTAGGTGCTCAGAGGGTGCTCTCAGGACTGTCTTATCGCTACTCTGAGTTCCTTGTGTTTGTTTCATTGTTAGGCAAGACCTTACCTCATGGTAACAAAAGTAGTGCCAATGGCTCCAAGCCTCTCTCCTCTTAGCTCAGCAATCGTCATTGAAAAGAACATCCCTTTCTCAATAGTTATATCTAAAGTCCTGCAATTAAGCCTTATCCCTGGTGTATATCACATTCTCACCCCCGTCAATCACTGACACCAGAGGCATGGAATACACTGATTGGTCAGACCCGAACCGTAGCCAGATTCCTTCTCTTCCAAGCAAGCCGAGAACACGGGGATACAGAACATGTCAGAAGCACACAGTGACTTATTTTTTTTTCTGGAAGAAAATCAATGTATCTTTAGCAGATAGAAGGAGGAATGGAAGCCAGGCTGGTAAAACCAACAGATGTCCAGCAGAGAGGAAAATAGCATCATTATAAGGATAAAATATTACATGAGACAGCTCATGCAAACCACGTGGAAGGTGGCAGGTGTTTATGAGGAGATTAACAAAGAGGTTTTCTTTGTGCCACTGGTCACCGTTGCTGATGAGAAGAATCAGGTACGTTGGGGAATCCAGCCGGCTTCGCCATGTACACAGGTTATAGCTGCATTTCAGGCTGGTCCCTCAGCAGCGCCCGGCTGCTTTTTCTTCCTGAGCACTCCGCAACCCCAAGCCTCCTTCCATTCGGTCCCCATTTGAGGTTTTGTCTTCCCTACCAGACTGACTGCCTTCAGAGAGTCTGATTCCTTCTTTGCTCTAAAAATCAGACCCAGTCAGCATGACTGGCGCTGTGCCACGCACGGTGCTAGACGTTCTTCATTGCAATTGTTGCCCCAACCCGGGACGGATGGCAGATGGCCTTGCTCCATTTGGCAGGTGAGCAAACTGAGTTTCAGAGGGAGCCGCGCATAGTTTGCAAGTGGCACAGCCGGGTGGATCTCAAACCCAAAGGCTCCAAATGTCTTTTGCTTCCGAAGAAAGCCCCCCAGGGTCTCCAAGATTTCACCAGTGAAACTCACCTGGCAAAGCTGACCTAAGCCTGGAGCTTCCCTGCACCTGCTCCCCAGAATTCCTCATTCCTGTCCTAATGGGGCTCCTGATTCTCTCTTTTTATGAGGCTGATCTGCTGGAGGCCTGGGCTTTAATATCGCTGTGAGCCAAGCTGAGGTGAAGCAGTTAGCAGCTCCACTCACACCGGCCCAGGAATAGCATTTGATCCTGGGCACCACGCTAGGGCAGGGGGACCCATTTCACTGGGGCTGGGGAACCCTTGTGCGTGCCTAAGACATTATTAAAGTAAAGTATGTCTGTTCCGCCCGGCCAGCCGGTGGAATGCAAATCAGGAAACGTCTTTTTGGTGGCCGGATTCGGGGTTGGGGCCAAGGAAGTCCCCACATCTCCCAAGCTAAGCGCACATGTTCTCTTTCCACTCAATTTCTCTCCTTTCAACTCATACGCACAGGTGCGCACAGGCACGCACATCCACATACGTGCATGCCCATGGGCTATTTTCTTCCTCTTAATTAAAGTGATATAAAAAAAAAAGCTCCTTTTGTTTACCTTCATCTTTTCCATCTTTTTCCTGGGAAGGTTGGTTGCTGGCGGCTTATTCTGTGTGCATGCGCACACGTGTGTGCGTGGGTGTGTGTGTGTGTGTGCGTGTGTGTGTGCGTTTCCTGGTCATTATTTTTCCCAGCTGCATCTCCACAATGAGTACAAATTCAACCACGTTTGGAAAATAAATAGTGCCAGCATCACATTTGTTAAAAGCGGAGCCTGTGGTCGAGATCAGCCTGGCTGTTGGGTACCTTGCTTGGTTCTTGGGAGACACAGAATAATTCACCCAGCCGGGTTCTTGGGCTAAGCTAGGAGCAGAGCGAGCGTTCCATGGCCCCCACAACGCACAGATTTCCTGGGTGTCTTTGTTTCCCGGTGCGATTAAGGTTGGACACCCAGAAGGGGTGACGTGTTTAGCTCCAACCACCGTGCTTGGTGACTTCTGATTGTTTTAAGAAAATTTCAAGAGCTGGGATGTACTGAGGGCCTACTATATGCCAACGACTGTGTGATCCCTGTCTACACTGGATCCCCTTTTCCAGGTAGATTCACCCACTACCACATATAAAATCAGCTATCCAAGGAGCTCTTGGTAATAACAGGAATAATAATAGCTAACATTTATTTGCATGCTCTCTTCTGGCAGTATGCAAATCATTACAGAGTATTAATATTTTGGAGATTAATATTGCATAGTATTAATGTTTTTGTCTTAATGAGAAGTATTTTGAACACAGAGACAAGAACACAGAAAATATAACAAACACTGGCTTTTAATAATCTTAACTTAATGCTGTACTTCCTCCCTATCACCTCCTTCTGGAATAAGACATTACCGATAGAGCTGAGTCCCCTGCATGCACCCAGATTCCAGTTTTGTCCCCAAACCTCCCCCCAGGAGCCTAAATTTGGAGTTTATTATGCCAATAGATGTTTTTGAATGTTTATTACATGATTATGCATCCATAAACGTTACATCTTGTTGTTCATGCAGATTTTTAAGTTTCTCCTAATGGTATCTAGCTGAACACATTCTGTATCTTGCTGTTTTCTTCCCACTGTGCATAGATGATCAATTTAATCCTCACGACAGGCTCAGGGGGATGGCGCCATTTTACAGATGAGAAGATTGAGGCACAGAGGGGATAAAACACTTGTACTCACATGTCCTAAAGCTAAGCAGGTGTCTAAACAGTGACTGAGCAGCTCTCCTATTGAGTACAAACCCAAAAGAAACGAGCATTTGGGGGGATACTAAAGACACGCAGAAGAATTTGCATGAGATCTTTATGCATATGAGCTAAAAATTAGAAACATCCCATAAGTCCATCAACAGGAGAATGGATAAACACACTGCAGTGAAGTCACGTGACGCACCATTACACGGCAGTGAGAAGGGACGGGCTACCAGCAACCAACAGCACAGACGCGCCTCCTAGATGCAACACTGAATGAAAGAAACCAGACAGGGGTGCCCGGGTGGCTCAGTCGGGTAAGCGGCCAACTGTTGACCTCGGCTCAGGTCATGATCTCCTGGTTCATGTGTTCGGTCCCCGCATTGGGCTCTGTGCTGACAGTGCAGAACATGCTTGGGATTCTCTCTCTCCCTCTCTCTCTGCCCTCCCCTGCTCATGCTCGCTCTCTCTCTCTCTCTCAAAATAAATAGGGGTGCCCGGTGGTTCAGTTGGTTAAGCATCTGACTCTTAGTTTCCGTTCAGGTCATGATCTCACAGTTCACGAGTTCAAGCCCTGCACTGGGTTCTGCACTGAAAGCCCGGAGCCTGCTTGGGATTTCTCTCTCCCTCTGTCTATGTCCTCCCTGGCTTGCTCTCGTTCTCTCTCTGTCTTTCAAAAATAAATAAATAAATAATGATTTAAAAATAAACATACATGTAAAGAGACTCACAGAAAGGGAGCCTACTGTGTGTCCCCATCTATACAGAAGTTCAAAAACAGATGATAGTAGGGGTCAGAGCAGTGATTACCTCTGGGACAGAAGGCAGGATTGACTGGGAGGGCCATGGTGGGTGCTTCTGGGCTGTTGGAAGCGTTCCATACCCTGATCTGCTGGCGGTCACACGAGGGTATGCCTTTGTAAAACATCTTGCTTTGCGTGTAGATTTATGCATAGTATCACGTGTGCTCCACACCTCCACAATGATGATGATAAATCACGCGTGTGGAGTCACGCAGACATCACCCGTGGCAGAGCCCGTTTGAACCCAGACATTCTGGATCTGTGCCCTTGACCATTACTCTGGGAATATTTATGAAGGGAACGTGGAGAAGCCGATAGAGTTCCCTGCTCAAGTTCACGCACTGGCCAGGCAGAAAGGGTACGATGTGAACCTAGTTCTGTCTGACTCTCACATCCGTGCCTCTTTTCTTTGCCCCGGACCACTCCCAGGCACAGAGTCAGGGCTTTCTGGGCACTCCGGGCTCCGTAGGGGTGTTGAAGGCTGAGTATTGCACTCTGACTCCGTTTCTAGAGCACGTTCACGTCCAGGCTCGCATTTTCTCATTGCCTGAAGCCTGTTGGGCACACGCAGTAGAGATGGTTGCACTCATGACACCCATTTCACAGATAGTGAAACGGAGGCCCAGTCACGCCCTCCAGATGACCAGATCTGCCGTACCTGTGGGGTCCCCGTGGACAGCGCCTGAAGCCTGAAGTCAAGCAACTCACATTCAGCTGAGAATCCCAGCTGGGGGCCCGGACCAGCCATCACGGTCTTCTCATCTGCCGAGTGGGCATCACACTCTGGCCTCCGCGGGGTTAATTGCGAGTATTAAAGTGGAGAAGGGTCTGTAAAGGGCGTAGCACTGTGCTTGGCCCGTCTCTCTTTCCCTGACTTCTTTGCTGCCTTTGCGATTCCTGTTTCCTTGTTCACTGCTTGGAGAACACGTTGACCTCTGAGCTTTCTTGCAGCTTTAAGATTCTATGATTTATGGCATCTTATGCAAATGTCGATTAAGCACTCAGCTCTGCACACCGCAGAGAAAAAGGAGGGGGGATGGGCCGGTGTGGTCCCTAATTCCAAATGGGTAACAATAATGTTGGCGGGGAAGTGACAAGGGGCACGTCAGCTGTCCCCTGCCTCTCTCGAAACACCCTGGGGCCACAATTCTCTCCTGCACCCCTGCTCATGCAGGATTTGGAAGGACTGGTGCAGCCTGCCGTGGGGTAGCCTTGCACAGGGGACCTGGGCTTCGGAGAGTCGTCCCCCGGAGACGGTCACTCCTTTGTAGCTGGCCTTTACTGAATGTCCTACTCCATATTGGCCTATAAAACCAAGAGAAGAAACAAAGCCTTCACCCCACAAAGCTACATAAAAATAACCTTAAAATGGGCATCCATAAACGCGGGGCTGGTAATTATTCGAATCTAGTTAACCATGCAACAAAATGGAATAAACGCAGCCCCATTAACCTTATTTTAAAAGCACTCTTCGGCGATTCATGTTTATTACGCTGTTAACATTTAAAAGAGTGGATGCCCACCACCGTTCCTGCTCTGGAACCCGGTACAGAAGAGATCACACGCTCTGTAAGAAGGCGGAGTAGGTCCAGCGAAATTCATTTCTCTTTTGTCAGCCCCTGCCCAAAGAGACCTCGCTGGTCCTTCACTGCTTTACAAGCATTTACAAGCATTTACTGAGCACCTGCTATGTCTCGGGCATGTGGCAAAGTGCTGGGGACACAGCAGTGAGCGAAACGACAACCCACCCCAGGGAGCTGAAGGTCCGATGGGGCAAGACCAGACTGGGGGGGTTGAGGGGAAGCAATCACTCCTACTGTGACCCAGGTCCCTGTCCAAAATCTCCCTGCGGGCAACTTCAGAACTATAAAGCCCGATATTCATCACACTTTTATTTCCTGGCTTTTCGCATTTGTCGACACTAGCTGCCCGAGCCTGCTAATCCGTGACGGCTGCAAAATGCTGATTTTCTAACTACGTTATGTCTTTGCATTTATTAATTGGCCACCCACTGTAGAAAGGAGCTGTGCCTTCTCTACTCCGTATCTATCTATTGATTATCAGAATGGATTCCCGTTTAGTCAGTGGCCTGTAATCCATTACTAAGGTCAGAAAAAAAGAATGATGGGAAACTGTTGGGGATGAAATAAACAGGCGTCTGCGGGAAACTCAAGAAACGTGACATCTAAAGGCAATGCGTGAATTGAGTTTAGTGTGTGTGAGATTGTTCTTGTTCTCAGGATGTACTCACTGAACTATTTAACAGTTGGGTGACCAACCGCGCCAGTTCACTCCTGGCTCTGAGAGGCTTCCCAGGGTGTGGGATCATAGCGCCAGAGCTAGGAAAATCTAAGGCAAACTAGGACAATTGGTCACTCCGGAGAGGTGCATCAGGACTGCAACTTACTTCAAATGGTCCAGGAAAAAAAAAAATATATACATATATATATATGCATACACACACACACACACACAGAGAGAGAGAGAGAGAGAGAGAGTTCTATATATAGTTCTATGTATATATATATAGTATATAGTTATAGGATATATATCGTGTATCTATCATATATATATATATATATATATATATGGCATACATCCACCTATCTACTACCTATCTACTATCTGGTGTATCTATAATGTATGTAGTGATATTACAGTGTACATCTATCTAATGTACCATGTATCTATCTATCTACACAAATATATACACGTGAATATAAAAATTTAGTAAGAAATTCCAGAAATGTGAGAAAAGGCTTACACCTGGTGAATCTGATAAAAAGTTAACAAAAATCCTTTGTACTTGTATTGGCTTCCTAAGGACTACTTTGCTGTGACAAAGCATTAAAACCTGGGTGGCTTGGAACAACAGAAATGTACCGTCTCACAGTGCTGGAGGCTACGAGTCCAAGATCCGGAAGTCGTCAGGGCCACACTCCCTCGGAAACCTGGAGGGAAAGCTCCTTCTTTGCCTCTCCCAGCTCCCGGTGTCCCCAGATGTTCTCTGGCTTGTGGCATCATTGCAGCCTGCACATTGTGTCTCCCTGTGTCTTCACACGGTCTTCCCTCTGTGCGTGCCTGTCCTGTTTCTAGATTTCCTTTTTCCACAAGGACGCCAGTCATGCTGGATTGGAACCCACCCCAGTGACCTCATTTTAACCTGATTACCTCTGTAAAGACCCTATTTCCAAAACAGTCACATTCAAGGTCCTGGGGGTTAGAACTTCAATATCTCTTTTTGGGGGAGGGGATACAGTTCACCCCGTATCAGTACTATTCTAGCAACTTTTCTACAAGCGTGAAATGATATCCACATAAAAAGCTATAAAAGTTAAACAGATTGGATGATTCCATTTACCCTCTCTAGATGGTCAGGGGAGCCCCCCACTCATAGGTTAAGCGTCCACAAGCCCTACGTGCTCTTGACCCTAGAAGGTAAGGCCCCAGGTTGGGTCGGTTCAGGAGACATTGATAAAGGGCCTATGTCCAAGGATGGAGACTCACAAGGGCTAGTCATAGTTGGGGGCTGCCATCCCTGGGTCTGGAAGGGCAAGGGGAGGGGAGGCTCCCTGACAGGTGCTCTTCCAGCAGCTTGCTCATGATGTCCCTGCAGGGAGGAAGCTGCAGGAATCCATACCCCCCGCCTCAGACTCTGCCAACCCCTCCATCTACTGCTGGCTCCCCAGTGTCTGACGAACCTGAAGTCCGTGATGCAGTCAAAGACACAAGGTGATTGTCCCAGGCACTGAGCACCGTGGGGCTGGGTGGAGAGCCGGCAGGGGTCATGGAAGGTGCCATGCCTGACTCATGGCCATTGACACCTACACTTCCTCTGCCCACCAGACTCCCCCATTCCATCCCCATCTCTCACCTTGACCTTCACTCCTAACAACCTACCCCACCCTTCCCCGGCCCTTAGTAAAGTTGTCAACAGCTCAATAGTGTCCCCATCCAGAGCGTGAGCCCCACAAGGGCAGGGACCCTGTGTCCACTTTTTTTCCCAGTGTAACCCCTGCAGACAGGGTCTGGTACACAGTAGATGTGCGGTAAGAGCTCTTGAATAACTAACAGAATAAAAGGAGAGAGCTTGGAAGTTACCCAAAGCCAATGGCAGAATGGGGGACCCAGATGTCCCTATGCCCATGCCTGCAGCCCCCCTGCCTCATGGCCTTTCATTTTAGAAGGTTCACTTAGGGGTCCCTTTTGAAAGCATTCTCTGGAGACGTACTTGCAGAGTGATTCAGACAACGACCTCTTGGCAGAAGTGGACACACTGTCCTTTTCTTTTTTTTAATTTTTTTTGATGTTTATTTATTTTTGAGACAGACAGAGACAGAATGCAAGTGGGTTAGAGGCAGAGAGAGAGGGAGACACAGAATCCAAAGCAGGCTCCAGGCTCTGAGCTGTCAGCACAGAGCCCGACATGGGGCTCGAACTCACGAACTGTGAGATCATGACCTGAGCCGAAGTCGGACGCTCAACCGACTGAGCCACCCAGGTGTCCTTTTCTTTTATAAAAGGTGAGGTGATGGGGCGTCTGGGTGGCTCAGTCGGTTAAGCATCCAACTCTTGGTTTTGGCTCAGGGCACAATCTCACGGTTCATGAGCTCAAGCCCCACAGTGGGCTCTGTGCTGACAGAGTGGAGCTTGCTTGGGATTCTCTCCCTCTTTCTCTGCCCCTCCCTGCACTCTCTCTCTCTCTCTCAAACTAAGTAAACATTTAAAAACGAAAAAGAAAAAAATAAATAAATAAAAGGCAAGGTATTTATGGGCATAAACTCAGGCTCAGCTTAAGCATCTCCCAAGAGAAGAAACTGGAACATTCTTGGGAAGGGAAGAGGAGAGCAAAGGTTACCGTGTAGGCGAATCTAGAAATATATATAAGCAACAAGGACAGGGAGTCTTTAACGGAAGGATACTTAGAATGTATAAATACGCAGATGCTCAAATGCTCACTTCTTTCTGTCTGTAGAATCACACATGTACATGTCAGGAAAAACTAACTAGCCAGTCCCCACTCCCAGACACATTCAAACATGTGGGGGAAAATAATTGGGCAGAGGTGGCTAAAATGCAATTGTCTTACAGTCACCACGAGCAGACAGAAAGCAATCCAGACTGTATTTTATAGTAGCCACTCATCCAGGTGAGGAGAGAAGATCTTGGAGAGAAGGATGCAGAATGAGGAAACCAGTCTGTAGCCACTTCTCAAGGAAAGAACTGATTCGGGAGAAATTCTTATTTGGTGTTCATACGGTCAGAAATATGGTTGGGGGGGAGCGGGGCTTGGACCTCTGTGGAGATGTCATATGCCATTTTGCCGTCTCAGGGGGAAACCCAGCCACGCATGATGAAGATAACACCCATCACACTCACCCGCGTCCAATCTCAGTTCACATCACTAACAGGGGCTCGTGCAGAAACCCCGGGTCTCCCGAGAGGCATCCCAGGGAGAGGAAAACGCTCGCACTGGCCAGCTGCAGTCATGAGAGGTTAGCTTGAACTCATTTCGCCTGTAGAACCAATGCCCTGCCTATGAGATACAGGGGAGAGGGGAGCGAGCCAAATGACACCAGGAGGAAGCCGCCAGACCGACCTAGAAGGACACACATTCTTCAGAGCCAGCTTGGAAGAGGCATGAAGGAGCAAAAAAGGGTTTTGAATATAGACTGCTTATTAGGACACGGGAATGTGGGGATCGCTAACTGAAGATGCAGGTGACAAAGCCTGGATACGTCAGATGATTTCACGTTGGTAAAAAATAAATGGACAAGTGGATGACAGACGAACAGACACGTATGTACACACACACACACACACACACACATGCATACATACGTACCTACATACTAAGGCATTAACAATGGCAATCTCTGGGACGTAGGAACATATTGTTTCTATTTTCTTTGGTTTTTGCTTATCTTTAGTCTCTACTCCTGATGATGCCTATTTACTGTTTTTCTAATGTTTTATTTGTTTTTGAGACAGGGAGTGGGAGCAGGGAAGAAGCAGAGAAAGAGGGGGACAGAGGATCCACAGCAGGCTCCACGCAGATGGCAGTGAGCCTGACGCGGAGCTCGAACTCACGAACCGTGAGATCACGACCTGAGGCGAAGTTGGATGTTCAACTGGCTGAGCCACCCAGGTGCCTCGATTTACTGTTTTTGTAATAGAACACGTGTGCAGATGTGCTGGTGACATTTAATTCCAGGCATCTGCGGGTGGCCATTTAATCATTCATTCATTGATCCATTCGCTCATTCATCCAGACAGGTAGCTTCAATTAGCTATGATGTCATAGGCCTAAGGATGGAATTAATGCACGAAGATAAATGACTCCATTTCTGCCCTTAAGTTGGGCCTGTTTGGGTCAGGGACGCAGATATGTGGTCATGAAGTTGATACTTGCCCAAGGATATGATGAGCATGGAAGCAGAGAGGTGTACTGGTTATGAGAGAATGATACCAAATCCATGGATGCCAGGAAGGGACGTTTGGGTGGGGACAGGGCTGGGAGATGACCCTGCAAGGCTTAACCCCACCTACACCTCATTCTCCTAGGTCAGTTACTCTGACCTTCTTTGAATATTCTTTCCGACCTCAGGACCTTTGTACATGCTGTTTTTCTGCCCCAAATACTCAGACTTGTCTCTAAATACACACACACACACACACACACACACACACATGCACATTTTACTTCTACCAATTTTATAGCTACTCATCCTCCACATCTCAAACTTATCAGTTTCTTTGGGATTCACTCCTTGACCTTCCCTCCAGGCTAAGCCTCTTGTCGTTTATCCCCACAGGACCTGTCCTTCACTTTCTTAGCACTTTGTATAATAGTTTTTTCAAATCCATTTAATTTTCATACTTCACTACTCAAAGTCATGAAGACGATTCCACGCTTCATTCATTTCCACAGCCCTACATATTAGGATAGAGCCTAACACAGAGCTATTGCTCAAGAAACATTAGCCACCTTGGCTGGCTCAGTTGGTTGGGCCTCCCACTTCAGCTCAGGTCATGATCTCATGGCTCATGGGTTCGAGCCCCGTGTCGGGGGCTCTGTGCCGACAGCTCGGAGCCTGGAGCCTGCTTGGGATTCTGTGTCTCCCTCTCTCTCTGCCCCTCCCCTGCTCACGCTCTGTCTCTCTCTGTCTCAAAACTAAATAAACATTAAAAAAAAAAAATTTTAAGACTTATTAGCCCCCTAAATGAATGAATGATTGTTTGAACAGTTTGATTCTGGAAAAATCCTTACTCAAGTTTTTCTTTCTTTAATTCTGATTAAAACGGGGATTATAGAAACCGTTAGCAATTATTAAAGACCTACTGTATGCCTAGAGCATTGCCAGCAATTACACATGCATTATCGTGGCCAATACCACCAGCAGCCACCAGGTTAAGTCGTAGTAACTGACGCATTTTGCAGAGGGGAAAATGGAGGAGCTTATAAAAGTCTCAATTTCTAATGAACGAGCTGGCTTTTTGCAATTCAGTTCACCTCTCTGAATCTGTTTGCAGAAGGTTTAGCGGCCCATGCACGCAACACAAAACCCAGCCCATCTCTGAGACGTCCGTGTCTATGGAACAGAAAAATGCCAGCGACACTTCACGGCTGCTAAGTCGGTTATTTCTGCCTGGTACGTAGCAAGCATCAGTAAACCCCTGGATGGGGGCTCCCCGGGCTTGTAATTTTCAAAGCGGGATCCCTGGCGGATGTCCATGCTTTGAAATTCCGTGGAGAGAGAGCCATGAATCACCCCCAAAGATTCCAGGACGCAGGCGAGTTGGCTTCCCCCCGTCCAGCCCCGTTGTGCAGAGAGATGCTGGACAGAGCCACCAGGTCAGCCATCCCAGCCGCCGCCGGTGCCTGGCGCAGAAGGGCCCTCCTGCAGACCTTGCTGAAAAGATCAGTAAATTCAGCAGCCAGTGAGTCTGGCTTTCTCACTCGCTGCCCCTAAATCTCTGTCGGAGTGGCAGAACTCTGGCCCAGCTGCCCCGTCTGGGCCCGTTCGCTCCATCTCAGAGGAGACTGATGCCAGGGACCTCCCAGGGGTTGGCGGGGATTTTAATTGTCCCGCCCAGCGGCTGCCTCGGGAGCAGCTTCTCCTCTGCTGCCTGACTCAGCTCTGCTCAGACACGGGCTGCGAGCACCAGGGGGCCTGGAGGGGACCCCAAAGTTCCACACTCGCTACGTTGTCTTGGCTGGCCTGACTCAGGTTTCCAGGTCGGCCGGTCGGGGTAACGTTCCAGGTGTCCAGCTTTCCCTGGGGCCTCGGGGAACGGGTTTCCAAAGGAGCCGACAGGGCATTCGGGTGGTCCTGGGTCGAAAGTAGGGCCAGGATGCCTTGGACAGGTCCCGTCATCCTCCAGGCTCGGTTTCCTTGTCTTTACGTTCGGATAACACCGATGTCCCCTGGCCAGGGTATTCTGAGTGATAAAATGACTCATGAATTCTTGCCGTAATAAGTAGTGAGTGCCTACTGTATACCGCACACGGCGATGACACATCTGATATGCACCACCTTATGCTCAGAACCAAGATGGAAAGTCAGGGTTTTTTTACCCCTTGTTAGTGAAAAGTCACAGCAAAAACTCAGAGAGGTAGAGTAACCTGGCCAAGGTCACACAGCAGAAGGCCCATCTGACCCCAGAGGCTGAGAGTTTTCCGTGCTGTGAAACCCCTAAGCCAGGCTCCCAGCCGCAGCCTGCTGTCCTCCCTCCCCAAGAGCACAGTAGGCTGGGCACCATTCCGTGCGTGAGAATCACGAAGGTGATAGTTCCCACTTATTGAGACCTGGCCACATGTCACATGCGGCTACATGGATGCCTTCCTTTACATACTCTACTCATGGTTCTGTTCCGATCATTTTAAGCTGACCTGGACCAAAATAGGAAGCATTTTCAAAACACACAAAAGACTCTGATCCACGGTCCGGAGGGAGCCGTAGCAGGGTCGGCACATGAGGCCCTGAGGTGGTCAGGTTGGTCTGCTCTGAATATGGCTCCAGCTGCTGAGACGAAAACAGATGACAGAGAGAGAGAGAGAGAGAGAAAGAGAGAGAGAGAGAGAGAGAGAGAGAGAGAGAGAGAGAGCCTGGAGGCAGGAAGGCCAGTGTGGAGGCTGGAGCAAGAGGAAAAGAGGGAGGCCGAACGCGACCCTCTGTTCCTCCTCACCTCCCAGGCCCCTCTAGCGACACCGCAGCCCCTGGCACCCCCTCTTCCACCAACCAGCTTGTCCCAGCTCAGGTCCCCTCAGGTCCCCAGGCCTAGAGCATTCTGCTCAAGGTGGCTTAGGAGAAACTCTGTTCATCCATTCATTCGTTCATTCATCCATCCATCCATTCAGAAACCAGTTATTGTGTGCCACTGAGTGCACAGCATAGCACGAGACACCCTCAAGGCCAAGCCAAGAATCAGAAACGTGGGGCTCGAGTCCTCCTTCTACCCCGAACCTGTAGAAATCCTACCTTTCTAGGTCTCCAGGTCCCGTTCTGTAAAATGGAGAGCATATTCGTGCCGCCATGGTTTGGGAGCTACAACGAGACATGGCAGAAGCTGCTGGTGTATGCTCGGCTCTCGGGGACTTTCAGGACCTACCATCCTGAAGAGGCGTAGGACCTGGTGATTGGGGTGGGGGGAGCGTGGGCCCAGGGAGACAGAGCTGTGGGTCTAAGTCTGGGATGACACTGCTCCTGGGAATATTAGGAGACGTTTTTGTTTTTCACAGCTCTGGGTGTGGTGGGGGGTGCTCCTGGCATCTAGTGGGTAGAGGCCAGAGATGCCCTAAACAGCCTACAAAGCTCAGCACAGCCCCCTCCACAAAGGATAGCCTGGTCCTAAGTGCCATCCTAAGTTCCCAGAAGCCCTGGACCAATGCACTATTTCCCACTCTGGGCCGTGAAGAAGGGCCCAGGTCCCAGCACTCGGCCTGCCTGTACAGGGAGCATCCTCAGCCCCAGGGATGCTGACAGCTGAGCGACCGCTCTCTCTGGGCAGAGGGCGGTGGTGCCCCCATCTCTGAACAGACTCCCCACCCTACTGTACCATCCCTGGGTGTTCATTTCCCTGGCCCACACCAGCCCTGACAGGAGCAATCGGCACACAGTGCCGGCCGCTCTGCCTGAGGCTGGGTACCCGCGTGGACCGTACTAATCCAACCCTCTGTTGCGGTGACCGCAGCCCTCTCCTGCTCCTTTCCCCCCCACCCCCGCCACCTTGCTAGGATCTACTGGGGTGGCTGAGCCTGCAGAAATGTTCCGCACAACTCTGGGAAGCTGCCCCAAGCAGCTATGTGATGGCCTCCTTGTCCTCCCAATAAGGGCTGTCAGGGGCCAGGCTATGGCTCCTTGGGGAGTCACGTGAGTGAGGATGGGGTGATTGGGCTCTTCCAGAGGAGGAGGGGCCCAGATAGAATCTCTCTGTCCATTCAGAGTTAACGCATCCTGGCCTCCGCCAGCCACTGGGGGCTATGACAGAGCCCAGGGTCGTGATGACCTTTCTCCTTTAACTCTCCTGTCACTTGGACAGAGCCAGGGACACACAACTGGTCCCCAATTGGTGCACAACACCCTTTCTCTCACACCCTGAAAACTAAGCCTGCCTGAGGCCGCCTCCTGAGGTAGGACAAGTGGGGGGAGCACCTACTACACAGTACTAGCCAGGCATACAGTAGGTGCTCAATAAATACCTACTCAACGAATGGGAGAATGCACATATGGCGTGTCAGGAGACCCAATATTTAAACTCAGCTTTGCACCTGCCTTGCCACGTGATGGTGAGTTAGCCACTTTCCATCTCCAGACCTTAGTATACTGGTCTGTAAAACGTGGCTTATCCTTCAACACTGAACAAATCCTGAAAGGAAGACAAGAGCTTTTGGAATGGGATGGGGAGGGGCTGGAGCTGAGATATCTTGGTGAAATCCACCATGAAGCCACATTTGTCATTTCTAGCACAACGGCTGTTACCATCAACTCCAGGAAGGCAACGGCAAGCCAGTTCTATCACTTGTATTAGCTACCTATTGCTGCGTAACAAATTACCCCAACATAAACCAACCCACCTTCGTTACCTCACAGTTTCTGAGGGTCGGGACTCTGGGAGGGGCTTAGTTGGGTGGTTCTGGCTCAGGGCCTCTCCTAAAGTTGTGAGACACTGAAGTCACCATTTATTTTCCAGATGAGGGACCAGAGAGATCTCCCCACTGGCAACAGATGGAGTCCGGTTTCATCCTGAGGAGCGATGGTCCCTGGGACTGACTACACTGCTTCCCTCGGAGCCAATTGTGAAAAAAGAAGGGGCATTTGGACCAGGTTCCTGTGTGTTACTCTAGCACCAGAGAAAAGCGCAGAATCTTCCAGTGAGGGAGAGCCCTGGAAAGGACTTCACGAAGGAAGCTCAACTTTTGCACAGCGCTTTCCCACTCATGTGTCTTTCAACCCCGACACAGGGAGTGTATCCTTGCCCCCAGTTTACAGGTGATAGAGCTGAGACTCAGCCAGCGGGTTGGCATGATCAGGATCTCTCAATTCCCAAGTAGCCCCCACCCCTCCATGTGCCCCAGCTTCCTTATGATGCCTGACTCACATCGGGCCACTTCCCAAAGACTTCTCCATCCAGGGGTCCTTCCTGCACTCTATGGGATAGCCTCACTGATCAATCCCAGCCCCAACTCAGGCCCTCAAGGTGTTCCTTAAACTCCTTTGGGCATGCAGTCACTTGACTACATAAATATGTATATATGCATGTATGTGCATGTGTGTGTGTGTGTGTGTGTGTGTGTGTGTACACACAACACAGGGGACCTTTCCCAGTGTCGACGATGGGCTTAGCCAGGATTCTATTTGTTCATCCGCTGAGACCATTTTGTTACATGCCTGCATGACTGGGGACTTACAAATCAAGGAGAGAGCGTGAGTATATGGAGGACGAGAAGGGGTGTCCCGTTGGTGGTCCCATCACTATCTCTTTTGAGAAGTCTTAATCCCCTAATCACTTTTCTTAATCTCATAACAATCTTTCCAGCACTGGCTACATCCGTCTTATCTCCGCTAAGCATTTTGGTGAACTTAGAGCTTCTTGTCACTTAGGGATTTTTTGCTTCTGCTTAAGGCATCTGTTCTTACGTATTCTCTCTCTCTCTCTCTCTCTCTCTCTCTCTCTCTTCCCCCCCCCCCCACCTTCCTTCTTCCCTCCCTCCAGCTATGCTGTTAGAATCCAAAAACCCTTCAGAGCAAGGAGGAACTTTTGAGGCCACCCAGCAGACACTTCTGATTTTACAGCTGGGAAAGTCAGGGCTCTGAGATGTTACTGACCTCACTGGAGGGCACGCCACAGGTACAGACAAGTACACACAAGTCCATTGCGAATGACAGGCACCTTGTAGGTGTGAGCACTGAACCAGCATCATCCTTGTTCTGCACAAACGCCACTCAGGTGGGTTCTGCCATTAGGTCCATTTTCAAGATGAGGAAACTGAGGCAGAAGAAAGGAAAACACTGGGCTCCAGACACAGTATGCGACAGGTGCAGCTGGGAGATTGGAACCCAGGCAGCCAGACCTCAGGGCAAGAGTTTCCAACCACCAATGCTGATCTGTCTAGAGGCAGTGGGCTGGTGCACAAATGGGGGCAAAGCAGATGACTTTTCAAATGAAATAAAGGGTTGAGGGCTTTAGTTTTTAAAATTTGTTTATTTATTTTGAGAGAGAGACACAGAGAGAGAGAGAGAGAAAGAGAGAGAGAGAGAGCCCAATGGGGGAAGGGCAGAGAGAGACAGAGAGAGAATCCCAAGCAGGCTCTGTGCTGTCAGCACGGAGCCCAATGCGGGGCTCAGGCTCACAAACTGAGTCATGACCTGAGCTGAAATCAGGAGTCAGACACGTAACCGACAGAGCCACCCAGGCGCCCCAAGCATTGAGGACTTGGTGGCCGTTGCCTCTCTCTTGGGCCGGGAGCTCTGAGCCCCTGGATGGAGTTCTCACAGCTCAATACAGGGTCTTCTTATCTAGCAGAGCCAGTGACAGGGACCTCTGCCCCTGATCTTCAGCAGGGTGCAGTGGGATCGGCGGGCATCCCACAACTGGAGCCAGCCCTGGCCATACTCCCAGCTCACAGCAGCCGCTGCCACCACTGCACTCCTATTGAGGTGACAATTCCTTCATTTCTCAACTGGAAAGAGGTGTCTGCAAATAGCCATCAGCTCCAGAGGGCTTTCTGGAAATGAAATACAACTTGGGAAGCCAAGATGAAAAGCTCGTAAAAGGAAGCCGCTGGGGAAAGCAGGGTTTGGAACGGAAGGACGCCCAGATGCCCGTCTCCCCATCCCCTCTTGAGGCTCCAGAAGCAACCGGGGAGGGGGGGCGGGGCTCAGACACTCAGTTTCAAGGCTACCAAAGAGGTATCCCTGGGTGTCTCCCAAATCCGATCTTCTGTGAACTGAGAAACATCCCCTGTCCTCCTCCATGCCCCGTGTGAGAGTCCCCCCAGGGGACTGCTCTCAAACTCTTCCAGAAACGGCAGAGGCACAAACATGAGACCTTGCAGCACTCCCTTTCCTCCGAGTCCCTCCTGACTCCGGGTGCCTCTCCCCCACCTCCCAGCACCTCTGTTCTCTCCCGCCCGCCTCCTCCCCTCTTTGTCTGCCTGACAAGTAGCTGGTGAGGCCCAAGATGGAAAACCAACCAGCGAACTTAGAAAATAAAAACACCCCGGCCGGCTTTATTAATCTCCTGAAATATGCTCTCCAACTGCTGCAAAGCCGAAAGGGCTCGTGTTTCCCCCTAGAACATCGTAAAAAAAAAAAAAAAAAGGTAGAAATGTTTACAAGGATGACTGGGGAAAAGTGCAGTAGATCTTTCTGGTAATGTACAAGGTGATGCAGTAATTGCTATGGAAACTAGTCATTATAATTCAATAAAATGAGAGGAGGGGGGAAGTTAAGTTCATTGTTACCTCTGACTCTGTAGTCACGTTCTTTACATACATTAGCATAAAATCAAGTTCCCACTTTTCTTCTCCGGGTTTTTGCCAGCTCTGCCTTCACAAAAGGGTGTGTAAGGTTCAGTACGGATGACGCCTTAAAGAGGAGAAGAAAATTCACTTTGCAAGACATCTTTCTTTCTTTCTTTCTTTCTTTTTTTTTTTTTTTTTTGCCTCCCCTCCACCCCCTTGTCCCCCTAGCCCGGGTAAAATATTGAATGTTTCTGCATAATGTTGTGTGCAGCTCGTGCAAAAGGACTTTCGCCCCGTGCGTTGAGGAGTAACCTTATCTCTCCACGGGCTCTGAGGTGGGGTGGAAAGGGACACCTGCTTTCAGGAGAGATGCAACTTGACGCGTAGATAGAAAGCTGCGCAGTCAGGTGACCTATCGCACGTGAGAAGTCAGAGCGTCTTGGGGAGACCGTCGGAGGGAGCAGGTTGCCGTGAGACCTCAGGGGGTGCTGCAGGTGGGGATGGGGGTGGGGGTGGGGGATGCACTTCCCCACAGGAACACCCCCGTCTGGTTCCCACTGGGTGCCGTCCTAACCTATTTGGAAAGTGGATCTGAAGGCCAGGCAGTGAACGTCCCTCCAGCGAGTGGTGGGAGCCACCACAAGCGGAAGGCAGGAAGCCCGTATAGCTCAGAGACCTATTTCTGGCAAACGGAGATAAGGGAGCACTTCTAAGTGACTGATGCTCGGGCAAGCGTGCTGGAGACTGCTGAGTATTAAGATAAAGACCGTTACCCCTCTTTCCCTTACCCGAAGCTTGCAAAACCTCTGCGTCACTGGGAGCCCAGAGACAGGGGACCAGAGTCAGAAGGACGTAGCCTCTTGGCCAGTCGCTTCGTCTCTTCGAGGCTCCGCAACTGTACAAGCTGATTAACTATGGTCTCTGGGCTCCAAACCCTCTCTTTTATTCTCTGCCTTTGGGGGGCAGAGGGCTGGGATTCTGCACAAGGCTTTTCTGCTTTGCTCGCAGGTCAGTGTTGGCCTCTGCCCATAGGGGGCGCTGAGGGCAGGTTAGTTCTCAGCAGCGGGGTCCCTCACGCTGGCAGTGACAGGTGGGCCGGGTGCAGCTCTCCCTGCCGGTGCTAAACCGGCCTCTTCCGCCTTAAGTCTGTGCCCAAGTTGTGCACAGATCCGCCCCTACCCCGAGCTCTGGCGCAGCAGCAGAATTCTGGTCCCTCCTCCCAGCTTGGTGTGTTGTTGTTGGGGGGGGGGGGTTCCCCCAGCTTCTCCACTTACTCCTTCAACTCAGGGATGACAACTGCATCCCACAGTCACTGCCTCTGTGTTTCCTCATGCCCCCTGTTTGCCTTCCCAGTTTGCCCACGCCACAGCGATGTAACCCCTGTGCTAAATTCTCTCCGTGAGAATACCTGCTGGAGTTTCTGTTTTCTTACTCTGGGTGTCGCCCTTTCTAATCCCGCCTCCACTTGGTAGCTAGAAGGATCTGTGGGACTAAGGGTTTGATCAGGATACTGCCAGGAAGGGGGGAGCTAGCCTTTAGGCTGACAAAACCCCTCCCTCCCCACAACAGACATCCTCTGCCAATCACGTTTCTCCTGAGCATTGACGCACCCTCAGAATCCTTCTTAACACCGTGTTTCGGGACAGCACTGCTCATGGCTCAGAACCCGCAGGTGAAATGGAACCTGTTCTCCAAACTTGCCCCGGAATGTGACTTCCATCTGTGGGATAGGACCCATAAGAACTATTCATTAATTTATTTCATGTTCTTTTTTTAATTTGAGATCAGGGCGGGGGGGGGGGGAGCACCAAGCCTGACGGTGTAGGGAGGCAGAGGGAGAGAGAGAGAATCTGAAGCAAGCTCCATGCTAAGCAGAGTCGGATGCGGGGCTTGATCCTTCGACCCTGGGATCATGACCTGAGCCAAAATCAAGATGCTCAACTGACTGAGCCTCCCAGGCGCCCCAATTTACCTCGTATTTATTGCGTGTTTATTACTGTACCATCTTGCCATGTAGCATCTTCAAAAAGAAAAGTTTGTGCAGTCTCCCATAAGGATAAATTTATATTTGTTTTTGTCCCCCCAAAGCCCACCTTGCATACTCGGATTCACGTAATACCTAGAGGAATTCTTTAACTGAGACTCAACGAAGTCGCCACCACAAAGAATTCTTTGAGAATGACTGAATCCTCTCGCTGGAAAGAGAAGTTACTGACAGTCAGCATAATTACACACAACAAACCCTGAGTGGCACAGAGTAGAATTCTGATATTGAATTGCTAATTATGTCCACATTAAGGCATTGATGGATATCTTTCTCTGACCGTGACTTAGAGTCACAGACACCATTTGGGGCCACCTGGACTCTTTTTTTAAAGTGTATTTATTTATTTTGAGAGAGAGAGTACAGGCAGGGGAGGGTCAGAGAGAGGGGGTGGGGGAGAGAGAAGCCTAAGCAAGTTCCATGCTGTCAGCACAGAGCCTGATGCGGGGCTTGAACCCATGAAGCATGAGATCATGACCTGAGCTGAAACCAAGAGTCAGATGCTTAACCCACTGAGCCACCCGTGACCCAAGGACTCTTTTTCCCAAGTTCTGAATGTAGCAATGTCTGAAGACATGTTTGATTATCAAAATTAGGCATGAAGTGCTGTTAGCATCTCATGGTTGGAGATCAGGGACCCAGGGATATTTCTCAATATCCCACAATGTACAGGACAGTCCTCTACAAGAATTATCTGACTCCAAACGTCAGTCGTGTTGAGGGTAAGGACTTCTACTTTTGACTCATGTTTTCTGTGCTGGCTGTGGCAACCTGGTGTCAGAATCCCCTTTTTTTCACTTGCGGAGAAATTTCCCTGTTTGCACATGTCATTGCCAAAAGTTGGCACCAAGTAATGAGATCTTTGCAATGACATTGGTGATGAGACTTGTTCCCCCCAATGCGTTGTGCAAGATGTCCTCCCAGGACCCTGAAGTGGCTTCTTTCAATCTCCCTTTGGCCCCATCACCTTCTCTGTCTCCAGCCTGACACTCTGTCTCTAGCCAGCTGCTTCTGTGGCCCATCCATGCCAGGTCTAAAGGCATTGGGAAGAGTCACCTCCAAGTTAAGATAAAAATGAAAGCCTATCTCCCATTGGTCTGACTCATGGACACCACGACATTCCCGGTGCTATGCTAATGAGCTTCCCTCTTCCAGCTGAAGGGGCTCGAATCCTCCCATGCCCCAGATCATTCCATCCGCATTCCTCGTCCTGAGGTCAAACTGCCTTTAATCTAATCAGTCCTTACGTTCATCACAGGTTCTCACTCATTAAATGCGACTTGACGAGGGATGTGTTCAGGGCTTTGATGGCTCTCCTAAAGGTGCTGAAGAGATACACAATTCCTGCAGGGTGTCTCTTAACTCCCACTGTTTATATATTGGCTTGGTTTGAGGGGATATAGACACCTCCACATCCCCGTCTTGGCAACATTGATTTCCTCAGGAAAATGAAGGATGGTGACCTCAGATTAAATGGTCCAGGAAGAATCCCAGCCCCCACTTCCCCGACCTTGTGCAATCAGACCACCTCATGTGTTAACTGTTGGCCGGCTTCTCTCTGGCCTTAAAGAGATGATAAGTACCGGACCACGGAACCATGAGCAATTAGCACAAGAGAGCCACAGCATCCTAGCCTCCCTCCTTCATAGTATTGCCCTTTCCAAGAAGTGAGTCAACTCGAGTCATGACATTTTATGATCAGAGAATCTTTTGCAACAAAGAGTTGGAATTTTGGAAGGACGGAACACCAGAACTGCGATGGAAGGGACAGGGAGGGGGGAATCTTAGAATTGTAAACTATTTGGATGGTAAAACCTCAGAATTTCATAATTTGTAGGTTTGTTTTCAAATTTTGTAGCTTCCAACCAAAGCATCTTGGAATTACTGAAATCGAGGACCGTGGAAGCCGAAAGCTTAAGGGAGCCTCAGGACTCCGAGCTCATTTTCAGGGCTTGAGCTACTCTGGATTCTCTGTCCCACCCCTTCCACCAATAAAGCTAATTGTTTTTCCACATATAGTGCCCCCCACAGAGGGGACATTGTCTTCAAATCCACGACAAGGAGGGGGCTTTGCTTGCCCAGGGAAGGGACCAAAGACAGAGTTCCCAGAAATTAGGCAGATAATGTAGGTGAGGCAATTGGTAGATGCAATATCTACCCATCGAAGGATCTTTGCCAAGTAGATATAGGAGCCCATCATTACCAGAGCATGTCTGGGATGCTAGAAATCTGGTTTTTGGGTTTTTTTTTTTTTACTTATTTTTTGAGAGAGAGACAGATAGCCAGCTGAGGAGGAGCAGAGAGAGAGAGGGAGACACAGAATCTGAAGCAGGCTCCAGGCTCCGAGCTGTTAGCACAGAGCCCAGTGTGGGGCTCGAACTCACGAACTGTGAGATCATGACCTGAGCCAAAGTCAGATGCTTAACCAACAGAGCCGCCCAGGCGCCCCTGGAAATCTGTTTTAAGGTAGAAATTTCGAGGTTCTTTTTCAATACGGGTAACTGATTCTAATTTCTTTTTTTTTAATTTTTATTTATTTTTGAGAGAGAGAGAGAGAGAGAGAGAGAGAGAGAGAGAAGGCCTGAGTGAGCAGAGGAGGGGAAGAGAGAGAGAATCCCATGTAAGCTCCAAGCTGTCAGCACAAAGCCCATCGTGAGGCTCTACCTTGCGAACCATGAGATCGTGACCTGAGTCAAAACCAAGAGTCAGATGCTTCATCAACTGAGCCACCCAGGTGCCCCGGCAACAGATTCAAATTCCAAATGGGGTGCAGGCTGCCACTGTGTAGAAATACCAATCAAAAATTCTCTGGGAGCCACTTTTGGCTGGCAGGCCCCTGGTTTCCTGTAGTAGGAGGCAGGAAAGAATCCTAATCCTGCACCGTGGTTTAGGAGCACGGGTTCTGTGCCCAGAGCACACAGGCTCTTGTTTTGCCACTTAGTGGCTGTGCTACCTTGGCCTCTGTGCCTCATTTCCCCTTCTGTAAAATGGGAAGTTTATAAAATTACCTGTTTTATGAGGTCACGGGGAGGTCTAAATGAGCTAGAATATGCAAAGTCTTTAGTAAGCGTGCATTTGTAAGCATCTCTAAAGAACTTACATAAAGTGCCTGATCCAGGTAAGCAGTAGATAAACATTAGCTGTTATTCTCACTGTTTTGCAGATCCTCATTTTTTTAAGTTTTTTTTTTTTAATATTTATTTTTGAGAGAGAGAGCATGAGCAGGGGAGGGGCAGAGACAGAGGGAGACACAGAATCAGAAGCAGGCTTCCCGGCTCTGAGCCATCAGCACAGAGCCCGATGCAGGGCTTGAACCCACGAACTGTAAGACCGTGACCTGAGCCAAAGTCTGACGCTTAGCCGACTGAGCCACACAGGTGCCCCAAGATCCTTATTTTTTAAAACTTAGCTGTCCCCAGCAGTCTTGCTGGAGGGGAGGGGGCAGGCAGAGGGGCCAGAATTAGTATTTCCATTCTGCAGATGAAGGAACAGAGGCATAGAAGGGACTTCCACTTGCCCAAGGCCACAGAGCAAAACACATGGCAGGATCTGGCTCAGGACCCAGCTCTCTGACTCTGTCTCCCTCTCCTCCCAGACTCTGTCTGCTGTCGGAGCCCACGGCCTGACCTGGCCATGGACGCCACTCCCTCCCATCCATCCAGCCAGCCAGCGAGCAACTCTGCCACATTGCCAGATGTCCCGTGCCGCACTCCAGACGCAAAATGACAATGAGGTGCCTTTTTTTTCCTAAAGAAAGAGAGAGAGAGAGAGAGAGAGAGAGAGACAGGAGAAGAGGGTGGGAGAAGGACTGTTCTCATCACAAGTTTCTCTCTGGCCCTCTTCCCAGATTCAGAGTTTCTGGCACAGCCAGCAAGATTCAGGGAAGGGGAATAAGAGAGGGGCTCTGGGCAGCAGTGGGGTAGCTAGGGGTCCAGAGCCGGCTGCCGCCGCCCTGATCTCTCAGTCAGACCAGCCCCCGGGACTAGCTGCATAATTGTGGGGCCATACAAAAGGAAATGCAGAACCCCCTTGTGCAAAAAAATTATCCAGCCTTTCGAGAGCGTGCCAGGAGAGCGCCAAACCCAGACAAGGGGCCCTCTGCGCGCAGATCTGGTGTGACTGCAGAGGTCACATGTCCACGAAGCCAGCCCTGGACACTCCCCCCTTGTCTAAGGGGCCCGGCTGTGTCACACAACAGGGGTGCAAAGAGGGTTAACAGACGCCCTCCCCTCTGCCCATGTCCTGGTGAGATAAAACCACCATTGGGAGACCCAGGACAATTTTTATATAGGATTAGAAAACAAAAATCAATATTTAATTATCTGTAAGCTTTTTGTGTCACTGAATCTTTAGCACCCTAACAGGGAACACAGGCTGCCAAGGCAAAAGTAAGTCATTAAAGACGCCGGCTCCCTGGCCATCCCTTTTTAGACTCGGGCCATAAATAGAGGACATTATCAGTCCCTCCCATGCTGGTATTGTTATTTATCTTTACAATCTCTATTTACCTCTATTTATAGCAGATTTCCCCCATATATTATGAGGCCAGGTTAACTTTAACGGACTTCATGAAAAGAGGTACTTAAAACTTTGGAACATGCTTATGTGGACAGATGGCGAGGTTTTCAGAAGCTATGGGGCCCAGAAGGCCGATTTGAAGGGTGTTGATTTTTTTATTTTTTTATTTTTTTGCTTCTTTTCTTATTACAGACACTCTCTCCCATGAAGGCTGTCCAGGGTCCTTCTTCCCCGGCATGGTATCTACATCCGAAGTGCAAATGGATGGGAGATAGAGCCAGAAAATCCTGGCTCTGGACCTTCATGTCTCACCTGTAAGGGAGCTTTTTTATTTGCCAAGCTGACAGCAAAATCGTCTTTCCAGAGGCTGGAAGTCTTTGCCTTGCCAGGGACGCCCTCCCCAGGGTTTGTATTTCACCATCTTATTTTAGCTTTAGTCGGAGTGGGTTGTAACAGTCTGTTTCAATGACCTGCTTCCTCCATCAGACTGGCCATCTCCTCTGGGCAGAGACAGTCTGGGCCCTTGGGGATTCACACCCCCTAGCACAATGTCCAGCACAGAATTGATGCACAATAAATGTGAGCAATTATTTTGCAAGGGAAGCAGCAGAGGTAGAGATAAAACCAGCATTAGGTTGACCTGGGTTTGAATCTCTCCTCTGGAGCTTAGTACCTGAGGGACTTTGGGCAAGTTAATTAGCCTTTCTGCACCTCAGTTTACTCATCCGTGATGTGGGGCTAAAAATATGCCCCCTCCACATGTTGATGAAGGAAGTCAATAAGATGGAGTGAGGGACACATAGCCACGTGTCCTATAACCAGAAAACAGGTGCTCAGAAAACACACGGGAGCTGAATTTGTTTCGTTAATCCTTGGGTCCACAGTGAGTGAAAGGAAATGAGTAAGTGCATGAATGAATGGGTGTCCGGATGGATGGATGGATGGATGGATGGATGAAAACATGGGAAAAGCCTTTCTTAGAAGCAGAGCCAGGGCCCAGGAAATGTCATCTAGGGAAGGATTAGGAAGCATTTTTGCTCATTGATTTTTTAAAATGAGGCAGTCTAGAAATGGACCTGAGGATTTAGAAAAATCTGCATGTAATAAAGGTAGCATTTCAACGCAGTTGGGGAAAGATGATTCCACCAAGAGCACTGGGACAATTGTTTAACCATCAGAGAACAAAAATAAAGTTAAATTGTCACTTGACAACCATCCAGCCAAATCAATTCCCGATGGATTGAAGGTAACGGGATGGCATAAAACTCTATGACCCTCCGATGAAAATGGGCATTAGCAGTTTATGACCTCAAGCAGTGAGGATGGTTCTCAGTATAAAAGCAAAATAATAAGCTATAAAAAAAACATAAGATTGATTAAACTCCATAAAAATGAAAATATTTACAGGATTAAAAAAATTGAAGACATAAAGGACATTGGGAAAAATTATTTGCTTTATATCTGCCAGGCAAAGGATTAACAGACACATCGTAGAAGGAGTTCCTAGATATTATTAAGGAAAAAAAAGAACAGAAGTAAACAGGAGAAAAAATGCAACAAGTATATGAATGTTGAATTAATCAAAGAAGGCATAGCAGTGGCCAAAAAAGCATGTAACACAAGCTAAACCTCATTCCCAGTTTTTTAAAAAATGCAATTTACGAGAACAGATAAGTTTCAAATGGTCAGAATCAGCACATTTTTCTTTAATGATAACACACACTGCTCATGCGGATGTTGCAAAACAGGCATTCTTGGATATTGTGGGCACAATCTTTTAGAACATAAGAGTAAATACATTTTGCTGTATGCCTTGAGACTTCGTGGTCATTTATTACATAATATCTTTGCATAAATGTTGACAGACACACTTTTGACAGTTACCCTGCATCAGCTTCCTCTCACTGAGAGTGTATATGGGTGACAGATTTTTTTTTTCTAGCGAACACTTAGCTGTTCCCATTAAAAGATAAATATGTCCACCCTTTGGCCCAGCATGTTGTCTTCAGAAATCTACCTGAGAGTGATACTTACACAGGTGCTTAGAGAGATATTTTCAAGGAGGACCGTTAGGACATTGCTAACAATCAATAACATAGAAGAGATGGGAGGGGGCGATGGATGAAATACATAGAGGGGATTATGAGGTACAAACTTGCAATTATAAAATCAAGAAGGCACAGAACTGAAAAGTACAGCATAGGGAATATTGTAATAATGTTGTACTGTGGCAGATGGTGACTACACTTATCCTGGGGAGCCCTCAGTAAGAGCCTAGAATGGTGGAATCAATCTGCTGTATACCTGAAACTCCTGTAACATTGTGTGTTAATGATACTTTTTAAGGAAGAAACAATTGTGTAGAAGAAAATTGGAAACAGCTTAATTGCCCATCAAGAAGGGAACGGTTAAGTAAACCAAACTGGCTATTTTTGTAAGTAAAAACGTAAGCCTGGTGGCATACCTACAATTTCAACCTAAAATATCCATGTGGTAGAATATTACTCAGCCGTTAAAAAGGATAAGGCTGTTTAACACGCCCAGACTAGGGGGACTTGACTGTGTTAAGCTGTTAAGGGAGAAAAGCAATTTCTAGGCACACACATATCACCATCTGACTCAGGCAACTCATTTCACTGTGAATGTTGCCAAGACCTCCAAAAGACAGTCGTTATGGAGAGTGTCTTTACTCCGTGGATTTCTACACTACCTTGTGACTAACTTGTGTCACTAGGATTAGCTTCTATGCCCTGTATGTCTGCCCACTCAGTCCATCCCCCATGGGTCGGCATGTGGCTGTTTCTAAGTACATCCTCATCAAACATCCTATAAGGATTTACAGGGCCACCTAGGTGACACTCAGCGTCTCAGCCTAGCTGGTGACGCCTCCTATGTCCTGGCCCTTACCCCTCCCCACCCCCAATCTAATTTTCATGGCTCTCCACATTCCCCGATCGTCTCTTGCTCCAAATTGTTCCCATGCTGTGCCCTCCGGCTGGAATATCCTGTCTGCCCACTTGGCAATTTCCACAAAGATTCACACAGCGCCTTCCACAGGAAGCCTTGCCTAATGTTCTGATCTGTGGCAAGGAATGCACTGGGCATTTTGTTATTTTCAAAACATTGAGATAAGATTTACATGGCATAAAATTAACCAGTATAAAATACACAGCTCAGTGGCATTTTTAACCTCAAGGTTCCCAAGCCTCAACCTAGTCCTCTTGCTTTGAAAGCTCTGGTATTGGGATCAGAGATCCACATTTTCTTTTAATTTTTTTAATGTTTTAATTTAATTTTTTAATTTTTAAGTTAATTTAATTTTAAAACTTAATTTAATTTTTAAATGTTTATTCATTTTTGAGAGGGATAGCATGTGCACATGGGCATGTGCAAGCAAGGGAGGGGCAGAGAGAGAAGGGGAGACAGAGGATCCGAAGCGGGCTCTGTGCTGACACCTGAGAGCCCGACGGGGGGGTGGGGGGGGGATGGGGCTTGAACTCTAGCACGTCAAGGCTACAGCCTGAGCCAAAGTTGGATGCTTAACCAATGGAGCCACCCAGGCGCCCCGAGATCTACATTTTGAATAAATGAGATAATTCTTACGTGCGCCTAACTTTGATAACCACCACCCTAGTATCTTGTCCTTCTTGCTGTTAGCGTGTGGCTCTTTGTTTCCACGTCTCTTAATTAACCTCATAAGCTGGAGACTGTGAGGATCTGTATAAAGAGTGGTAAAACAGTAAATATACAGATGTGTGCACATGTAGAAAAAAATATGTATGCATTTAATGTAATCGTTTTGTGACCACACTGAATAGATGATAACGTTTTCCAGTAAGAAGTTTGCAAACTGCAAAGCTCTGTCCATAAGGAGGAGCTGGGGAAAACTCCCCTCCGCCTCACCCTCCTGTCAAAGTGAGCCAGGAGACGGCAACCCGTGCCTCAGCCTTTGCTGGAACCTGAGCAAATGCTCGCAGCTGGGGATTTCTTCTCTTCACTTTCTAGCACCCGCTGCTGTTGACTGTTGCCAGGAAGAAACAGTGTCGGGCAACCCTGCTGCCCGGGCCTCAGAAGATCAGAGACACGTTTTAGGTGGGTGGATGTCTGTTTTCAGCGCTTTCCAAAACCCCACGCAGGGATGTCGCCAAGCTGAGCCTGCAGGCCGGGGATCTTGGCAGGTCCGGCTCGGCTCTCCGGACGTAGCGTGTGGGGACCGTCTCTGATGTTGAGGCTCGGTTTCTGTCTCAGGAGCCCCATCCATCTGGCTGTTCTCCATCCTCAGCCAAGGACCTGCTGCCTTCTGGGAGCCTGCGGGGTGGAAGTTAGAGAAGGAGGGGAGGAGGGTGACAGCTGGGGCTGGGGGGCGGGGGGGGGGGGAGGGTGGCAAGGGCCCATCTCCAAAAGCCATTGATTAATCTTGAAATAGGGATGCTTCCGTTTCTTTGCAAACTGGAGTACCATGTGGACAAAAGCAGGCGTGCCGCAGGCAGGAGAAACACGGTGGGTAAGAACATCAGACCCAGCCAGAACCTGGTTCAAGTCCCGACTGTTATCACTTCCAGGCTGTGTTACCTGGAGCGGGTTACCTGCCCTCTCTGAGCCTCTTTCTTTGTCCATAAAAGACACCTCACAGAATTTCTCTGTAAGCTGTAAATCACATAATATCTGGGAAAAGCTTTGTACAGTGCTTAGTGGGGGGGTGGGGGTGGCGGAAGAAAGCCTCCAATCGAAACATGCTGTTTGTCTCCAGGAGCGTATCTCTCCCTGAAAGGATGACTTTGTTTTACATGCTTGTAAAACGCCCACACAAGGTGAGGTTGACATGACTCTGAAAGCAGAACCGGAGACCTGGGCTCCGTTCGGGGAACTTGCATTTTAGAACCTGGGGTGGGCCCCTTCCACTCCCTTCTCTGCCAAGGCAGGGAAGAATTTAATGAGGTTAGGAGGACCCCAGGCCAGAGCCTTTCAAGTGTCAGCCCTCTTGATCTTAAAACCCCTTCCCGGCATTGTTCGCCCCTTTATCAGATGAGTACGCTGAGGCTCAGAGAGGTGAAGTTAGTTGCACACAGCGAAGACAGGCCAGGACGAACGGGGGCTTCCAACCAGGTGTGTCTGACTCCTCGACCTGTGGGTTTCTACCTCCTTCTCTTTACTCCCCAGTATGACGATAGCAACCCTAACCATTGCCGATGGATCGCTTCCTGTGGGCCGGACGCAGCCTTACGGAATGTGCACTGTATGTCTCCTTTAACCTTCACCCAGATGAGGACACGGAGGCTCAGCCATAGAGTGGAATTCAGGATTTGAACCCCGGACCAAGTCTAACCCCCATCCACTCCTCTCCTCTCTCCTTTGCCCTCAGTGACTCACACAGGTGTTCAAACAGCCTCGAACAGGCTAAGTGAGAAAGTAAAGGCAAGAAATGGTTACATCTCTGGTTCTTTCTGCACACGGGAAAGGAGGGGGTGTGGTTCATCACGTCTTTGCCGCCGCCCTGCCTTTCTTCTTATTTAACCAGCCACCCCTCTCGCTCTCCCCAGTCACCCCAGTTAGCAACGAGACCAGAAGCTTACACCATAAATAAGCTGCACAAATTTCACAGATGCCCCCAGGAAACTCGAGCCGGGAAATGGCTCAGCATATGTCTAAATGGTTAATTGACTTAATTGCTGGGAGTTGGGCGATTAGCTCACTTGATCCACCCCAGTGGCCACAAAAACGTCCTTAATGGTGTTCAGTTTATTTGTGTGTTAAGCTCCAGTTACTATTATGGGGAACTTTTCAATTGCTGATTACCTCATAAATATATAATCATAGTCGCAGGAGAAAAGAAGGTCTAGCAACCTCCCGTGAAAGGCTTTGCAGGGAACCGTGAAAGGCGCTGTTCGTTCACTCCCTTGGAAATTGTTTATTGAGTACCTACTATGTGCCAAGTCTTCTAGGAGGCCCCGGAGATGGAGCTCTGATCAAAGCCCCCACCCTCGTGGGGCGCACGTTCTGGCAGGAGACAGATCATAAGTAAGCAAACACACATGTGCAACAGAATGATGGGAATGGCCTGGCACAGGTGGGGAGAGACTTATGCTTGGGCGAGTGAGCTCAGAGAAGGTCTCGCTGGAGACCAGCATTTGTGCCAAGACGTGAACGAGATGGGGCACCTGCTTGGCTCAGTCGGTTGAGCGTCCGACTTTGGCTCAGGTCATGATCTCGCGGTCCGTGAGTTCGAGCCCTGCGTCGGGCTCTGTGCTGACAGCTCAGAGCCTGGAGCCTGTTTCAGATTCTGTGTCTCCCTCTCTCTCTGCCCCTCCCCTGCTCATGCTCTGTCTCTCTCTGTCTCAAAAATAAATAAACATTTCAAAAAATTAAAGGGCACCTGGGTGGCTCAGTCGGTTAAGCAGCAGACTTTGACTCAGGTCGTGATCTCATGGTTCATGGGTTCGAGCCCCACGTCGGGCTTTGTGCTGACAGCTCAGAGTCTGGAGCCTGGTTCAGGCTCTGTGTCTCCCTCTCTCTCTGCCCCTCCCCCACTCTGTCTCTCTCTGTCTCAGAAATAAACATTAAAAAAAATTTTTTTTAAGACACGAATGAGAAATAAAAGTTGTTTCTGCCAAGACATGTGGGAGCACCGCTGGAGGCAGGGACACCAGCAGAGGCCCTTCGGTGGGACGGAGTCTAACCTGCCTGAGAAAGAGAAGGAAGGCCATTGTGCCTGGAGTATAACATGTCAAGGTAAAGCTGTTTCAGCGTGACAGGTGGACATCGGCCATGCAGGGTCATAGTGAGGAATCTGGATTTTCTTTTTCCTAAGTGCAATGGGAAAGCATTGCATGATTTGACTTCTGTGTTAAAAGATCTGGTTGCTGGGTAGAGTGGGGGGATGGGGCGGAGAGGGAAGGAAACCGGGTGGCCAGTGAGGAAGCACCTGCCACTATCTGGGTGACACATGGTGACTTGGAAGCAGGTGGTAGTGAGGGGAGTAGAGAAGTATGGATGTTGTGGGTACCTGTGAGAGGTCAATGAGATAAGACTTACCTTGGAATACGCAAAGACTCTTAAGCATGCCGTCGGGGTGACCGTGTGGTATGTTTTAGCAAGGCAGTGAAAAGGCTGGCGGGGAGCGGTTAAGCAGGAAGATTCATGATCTTGAAAAGAACCACTGGGTCCAGTCAAAGGGATGGTCCTGGAGGGCAGGGGGCCAGTGGGGAAGGTACTGCTGAAATCCAGCCTCAGCGGTGGCCTGGGCCAAGACGGGCCATGACCTGGCGCGTGGTTACCCTTTGGAGATTGACCTAACGTGGGATGGAGCGTCCGTAGCAAACCGACTTCCGCCAAACGCAGGTCGTACAAGACCCGAAAACAGAGGCCTCCAGTCTGTCATATCCCCAAATTATCACCGGTAGCCCCATCTTAATCCTTCTGAAGTTGGATGGAGGTAGAGGAGGACGGATCAAAATTAGAATTAGATCAAGCAGAAAATAATCTTCAGTCTGGGTGGCGCTGATAAAAAAAAAAAAGAGGCAGAATTCATAATTACCACATACAACTGCTTATGTTTGTGATTATATGTTACTGCCACCTCCAGGCCCCGGCAGCAAATGACTTAATTGCCTTAGCCTGGAGCCGGGACATGGGGAGCCGATGGGGAGTCTTTTTTAATGGGGGAGGGAGGGGGATGACCCCCTGTCTCTACTGCTCCTTTCCCCCATTGGGTTCCAGGTGTTGCTTTGGCTTCTGCATCAGCTTCTGCCAAACGTGGTTAACACCTGCCTTTGTCCTGGTCAACTTATCAACAGCCAGAGGTAAGACTACCACTGGAGATCTTGCAGTTCAATGGCATTGGTCGGACTTAGGCAAACTGGTCTGAGAACGGGGAAGAGGGGAAGGAGGAAGATGCCAGTTCAGAGGGAACAATCGGGAACGGGCACATCTGTAGTCTCTATACTCACATGTGTTGTAATTGTCAGCCCCAGGAGCCAAGGAGCCCGAAGAGGGCCAAACCTCACCAATTTGCTCACCAACCTATCCCCAGGGCTTAGTGCCTGTCACGGAAGAGATGCCTGTCTGAGTCTGGGCTCTCCAAGAAGCAAACCCCGAGACAAGGACTGTGGTACATGTGGGGCAATCCCAGGAGGCACCTGTCTGGGAGGCGGCAAATGGGACCCAATGGGAAGGACACTACTGTGGGATTCCCACCATGGGCCGCTGGAACCCAACCCTACCGGGACCTCTGGAGACAGTGTGGAAGTGAGTGAAGAAGAGGGCTAAGGTATGTTTACATCAACTCCCACACTGTGGGGACAGGAGGGGGACCTTCTTAATTCCATTCCGCCATGTTTGTGGGCAGAGACTGCTTCAGCGCCCACAGAATCCCTTCGGCAAAGACACATACCTGTTGGCCATTGAAAGTTGAGATGGAATGCCCTAACAAGGCAAAGTCGAGGAGCTGTGAGCAGGACACCAAGTGTCTCCTACAGAGCCCAATAAATAGGACTACATTAAATGGAAAAATGGTGAGTGAATGAATGGTCTGTGAGTTTGGGACCCTCCAACAATCCAGTCACTACCCAACATAGCTTTGTCAGTCCTGATTCCTAGAAGCCATCACCTTTGGGACCGTGGGGAGGTCACTGAGCCTTTTTGAGCCTCGGTTTCCCCTTTATCAAATTGGTGGTAATTGCATTAACTTTATATTATTGTAAAGGACCTTCAGGGGCGCCTGGGTGGTGCAGTCAGTTAAGCATTTGACCCTTGACTTTGGCTCAAGTCATGATCTCATGGTTGGTGAGTTCGAGCCCCACAGTGGGCTCTGTGCTGACAGCACTGAGCTTGCTTGGGACTCTGTCTACCTCTCTCTCTGCCCCTCCCCTGCTTCCTCTCTCTCTGTGTCTCAAAATAAATAAAAATAAATTTTAGAAAAAGGGACCTCCATTTATTCGCATAAACTGTGCTTAGTAAGCACCCATGGCATGCCCGGTTCGGGGGTTAAGTGCCCTGGGAAAGCACTGTAACGCCTCCCATCAGGGTACAAGCTCAGTCGGCAATAAATGTTAGTTTCCTTACTAACATGGGCATGGAGAAAAAGGTTTGGGGGTTATGCTGGTGGGATCTGGACCCTGAACCTGATACCCTGTGAGGGCAGCTGCTCAGGAACTGAATCGGGATTGGGAGCCACAGTGAGATCCGAAAGAAGCTACATGCATATGTATTCATTTGTTCTGCAAGAGTCTGCTGAGGATCCACTCTGCAGGGGCCTCTGCACACAGCTCTCCCTCTCCCGATCTCCACCCAGTCCCTTACCAAGTCCCATCAACTATACCTGCTAAAACTCTCTCAAACCCGCTAGCTAGCTCTCTCCTCCCTCTCCTGGAACACCATTCCAAATCAGATCTGATCATCTGCCCCAGGGACGAGCCTTCTCCCTGGTCCCGAACCTCATGTATGAAAGTTTCTATAGCTCCCTAGTGCCCTGGAGAGAAAACTCCAGGCTCCCTTACTCTGTCTGGCCCCGCCTCCTTCTACCACTGTGTGTCCAGCCATTCCGCCACTGCCCAAGTCATGCTTTTTATTTTTAAATCGCTTTATTGAGATGTAGTTAAAATTCCATACAACTGACCCACGTAAAGTATAAAATTCAATGGCTTTAGGGTATTCGCAGAGTTGGGCACCCACCACCCATATCAAATTGTAAATTACATGGGGGCTCCTGGGTCGGCCGGTCGAGCCTCTCTGACTCTTGATTTCGGCTCAGGTCATGATCTCACGGTTTCGTGGCTTCTGGTCCCATGTCAGGCTCTGTGCTGACAGTGAGGAACCTGCTTAAGATTCTCTCTCTCGCTCGCTCACTCGCTCAAAATAAATAAATAAACTTTAAAAAATATTTAAATTGTAAATTACGTTATCTTCCCAGAAAGAAATCTCATACCCATTAGCAGTCACTTTCTACTTTCTGCCAACACGAGCCCCTGGCAAACGCTAATAATCTGCTTTCTGTCTCTATAGATTTCTTCATTCTGGCCACTTAATATAAATGAAATCACACGATACGTGGCCTTTTACGACTGGCTTCTTTCGCTTAGCATAATGTTCTCAAGGTTCGTCCACGTTGGAACGTGTCCATACCTCCTTCCTTTTTATGGCTGAATGATATTCCCTTGCATAGCTATCTGAGGTTTGTCACCTTTCGTTTAACTCTTCCTCAGTGGATGGACATTTGAGTTGTTTCCGTACCTTGGTTATCACGCCGAGCACTCGTCTCATGTCCAAGTTGTTGGGCAGACCTACATTTTCATTTCTGCTGCATATATACACGCGGGTGGAATTGCTGGGCCCCGTGGCAACTCTATGTTTGACCTTTTGAGAGACCGCTAGACTGCTTTACAAAGGGCTGTGCCATTTCACCTTCCCACCAGCCACGTACGAGGCTTCCCTTTTCTCCACGTCGTCACCGATACTTGTCTGTTTGACTAGAGCCATCTTGGTGCTTCTGACTTGGATTTTTCTGATGGTTAATAATGCTAAGTATCTTTTCATGTTCTTACTGGCCATTTGTATATGTTCTTTGGGGAAATGCCCGGTCTAATCTCTTGCTCACTTGTTAATTGAGTTGTCTTTTTGTTATTAAGTTTTAAGCATTTTCTATGTATTCTAGATACAATTCCTTATTAGGCATGCAATTTGTAAGTGTCCTCCGTGCTGTGGATTATCTTTTCACTTTGTTTATTCTGTTGCATTTCTTTGGGTTTATGGGCGTATAATTGACACGTACCATTCCATTAGTTTCAGGCACACAAAGATTGAATGTTTGTGAATGATCCTGGCAGTGAGTCTGGTTACCCCCATCCCCACATTTCCATTTTCTTGATGGTATCATTTGCAGCATAAAAGTTTCTAATGTTGATTGAAGTCCAATTGCCTATTTCTCTCCTGGTCTCTCGTACTTTTGATGTCAAGTCTAAGGAACCATTAAAGTCTTATAATTAGATCCATGGTCCATGGAGTTAGGTCTCCCTCCTTTGCCTGTGGATATCCATGTGTCCTTCACAGCATTTGTTGAAAAGACTACTTTCCTCTTCTAATAGTCTTGAGGTCCCTCTCAGAAATCAATAGACTATAGGTGTTTATTTCTGGACTCTCAATTCTTTTCGCCAGATCTGTATGTCTATCCTTATGCCAGTACCATGTCAAATCTTGCCTCTAAATATTATTTTTCATGCCGTGGGTGACCTCCCAGATTAGACAGAAAGCGCCCCCACACGATGGTATGGGACATTATCTTGGCAGTGCGCCATGATCTAACTTCTTTCATGCTGTGTGACTCTGGGGCCTTTACTTAACCTCTCTGAGCCTGTGGTTTCTCAGGGCTTTACTTGTAAAAATATGCATAATGCCATCTTCCTTCTCGCCCCCCATCCTTCCTCCTCTCTTCCTTCTCTTACCTTTGAAGACAGAGGCTGTGCCTCATTTATCACGGCATCAGCAGTGTTTGACACAGAGTAAATGCTGAGTGTGTGTTGGCTGAATGAGTGAGTGGCCCGTCGTGCTGGAGAGCTGGGAGGACACCGTTTCCAATGTACTCACACTGTTGGCTCTAAATAAACAATGACTTGGTGGCAGCTGAGAGATGGGGTTTCTTGAGCCTGCTTTGTCTTGTTTGCAAGGCATTAACCTCTTTCCCTCATGCCTCTGTCCTGCCTCTAGGCTGGAAGCTCCCTGCCTTCTTCCCTGCAAGCAGGGAGCCTTACATCAGGGAGCAGATGTTCTCAAACCTGCGGTCACAGCACCCTTGGTATCCCAGAATTCTGTCATCAAAAGAAAATCCCTCATGGTTCCATTTACTAGGTATTTAGGTGCAAAATTAATAAGCATGTGTGTCCTAACAACTTGGTAGCTGTTGAAAAAAACGATCCACATAAATTGATAGAAGAATAAATATTTTTATTTCAGTCTAAAATGAACTCAGTCACTTGTTATCGAAATGTGTGTGCCTGCCGGGCTCCACACAGCTTCTGGAACTTCAGAATCGGATGGGATCCTGCCACCCTCATTTCCTGTTCCACATTGATTTTGGCTCAGACCTTGCTTTTTATCACAGCAACCACTGAAAGTCCAGGGTCACCAAGCTATGACATCATCAAAAGGATGTGCTCTCTTGCTGGACCAGTGAATTACTGCAAGCCAGGCAGCTCGTGTGTTGTTCGAGACATGTCAAGCATCTCGATGGTTACCTTGACACTCGAAAATACCTTGCACCTGCTCCTGTGAGTTCCTGTGAGTCTGCCGAAGCACCCCAGGGTGCCTCGGCACACAGTTTGGACACTGCCATCCAAAAGGAAAGAACGCGTGAATCAGCTTTTGTGAACTTCCCTGGGATGCCAGCTCTGCTGTGGTGATTCCGTATGTGTGACCTTGAGCCAATCACTTCCCATCCTGGGCCTCAGTTTCCCTCCTTCCCTGCAAAACCAGACCTCTTCCAGCTCCATTAACATCAGCAGCATCTTCAGTGTAACCTTCAATAACGAGTCCCCGGTATGCGTCAGATGCCCTCCTGCCCACGACCGCTCTGGAGGAGTCATCACTACCGACCCCACTTTGTAAAGGATGATGCTGAGGCTCCAAGGGCTTCAGTACCCTGAGCATCACAGGCAGAAAGTGGCATTTTTGGGGGGCGCCTGGGCGGCTCAGTCGGGTGAGCGCCCGACTTCATTCAGCTCAGGTCACGATCTCGTGGTCTGTGAGTTCGAGCCCCGCGTCGGGCTCTGTGCTGACAGCTCGGAGCCCGGAGCCTGCTTCTGATTCCGTGTCTCCCTCTCTCTCTCTCCACGCCTTCCCCACTCGCACTCTGTCTCTCTTTCTCTCTCACACAAAAATAATACATAAACATTTAAGAAAAATTTTTAAAAAGTGGCATCTTTTGCTTTGGTTCCACTCCTGCCTTGGAAATTCTTCCCTGCCTCCGTATGTAGGAGACATTTGAAGAAGAGTAATCAAGGTGACCCTTCAGGGTTGAGGACAAATTACCCATTCCATAGTGACATTGTAGGGGCCCAAACCTGTCTAGCAATAATCTGAGTCTGTGTGGCCAGTTCCCGTGCTTTCTACTATAACTGGCAGGGACCGCAGCCTGTGTGGGAACTGAAAATCAAATCCTGCCCCGAACAGAGCAGCTAATAATCGCATACTAGCAGGGAGGTTCATTTTTGGGTTCGTTTACAAAGACTAAACTATTTTGCTTTCCTTTGACTTTATTACATTGAAAACCTTCCACAGGTTTCTATCTTGAACACCTTTGTGCCTTTTACAAGCCCCCACCCACGTTTATCTATTGTTACCATCTGCACTCTGGGGGCCCACCCTCCCACTTTTCAATGCAGCCAGAATGGACCTGTCTCTGTCTGAAACATTAATAGAGCACAAGCCCTATGCAGGGCTCTGTTCCAGGCACTGGGGATGCGGCAGGAAACAAACAAACAAAAAAGATGTAGTAACTCCCCTCACAGAGTTTCTGGTCTGAGAGGGAGAGAGAAGGGAGGCAATGGTTGAGAGGAAAATTTAGCACACAGTCTCACAAATAACTATTGCATTCTAACGGTCATAGGCATTACGAAGAAGCCCAGGCAGGCTGAGACCTAGTCTGACAATGTTCCCATGGGCCCTGTCCCTGCCTTATCACATGGGCTTACAGTTACTTTCCAACGGGGCAATTACACATTTGTTAGATTGCCACTGCACCCCTAACACAGGCTTGGCACATGATAGGTGCTCAATAAACATATGAATCAAATGAGGAGATACTCTGCGTGGAGGCAATACAAGAGAGGACAAGGAAATTGCAATCCTATGGCATAAACATGCACATGCACACACACACACACACACACACACACATCTATGAGATGTCACTTCCCACATTTATCATGCGATCTGACATGTTTTCTTTCCCTTTTGAAGAACTATTTCATGCCGTACTAACCACTGTGCTTTATTCCACTCAGCTTTATATCATGGGCATTCCCCCCCGCCCACCACCATAGAAGGTTTAATCTTGATGCCAAGACACATCCATGAATCCACTGACAGCACCTGCAGGGAGAGCTTTCTCAGAAAAGATGCAAAGAGGACGTTGAGCGGGGATTGTTTGAGGATGTCTGCCCTGGACAGGGAAGTAGGTATTTCAGAGCAGGCATCCGCTTTGGAGGACAGGGTGAAGAGTTTAGCTATCAGATCCTTGCGCAGACACAGCCACCAGAAAGCCGGTGCAAAGGATGAAAAGCCCTCCTCGGATGGTTTGGCATAAAATTCTGCCACGTTGGGTGGCGACAAGGTGGCCTGATCAGAGCCTTGCTCTCTGAGGCAGGATGTGTGGAAGGTATACAGTGAGAGATGGTTGCCAGGGCAGCTGTGACATCCCCATGGGACCACTCGCTGACTCCATCTGTGTTGGTCTGGTTCTCCTGGAAACAGACCCCGAGGCCAGGGTTCCCAGGAAAGGGAGTAGGGAGGTGAAACATGTATGGATTTAAGTATCCAGAGTGAGTAACTACAGCTCAGTTCTGCTGCGAGGCAGTGTGGCCGCCTTGGAGTTGTCAGCCCCAAGGCACAGGGAACTGGGATATTTACCCACTTCAGCACCATCTCAATTAAGAGCTGCTTCCAGGAGCATTCACCGGGTCCTCCCGCCTACCTTCTGCTCAGCTGAGCAGACTTCCAAGGCCAGAACAACGCCCACAAGCAGACGGTCACATGCATTCACAGCAAGCAGAGTGTGAGAATGGACAGGATATGGTGAGGTGCTAATGGCCCCAGTTCATAATGATTCATCTCAATTCCCTGCGAGTCCTTATATTAACCCCCTGCAGCAAAGACAACTTGTTCTGTAGAGGGCCAGAGAATAAATCCTTTGGGGTTTTGCAGGCTGTTTGATCTGTCACACCTGCTCAACTCTGCTCTTGCAGTGGGGAAAAACAGTCATAGACAATATGTGAATGACTGAGCATGGCTGTGTTCTAATAAAACTTTATTTACAAAAGCAAGTGGAGGGCCAGGCGTAGCCCACATAGCTGGACATAGCTGATTCACAATCCAAGTCCGGGATGATGTTTGTATAATTTGGGCACCGGTTCCAATCAACCATCTGTGACGGCCAGGGGTAAGGACTCTTTCTAGAGTCTGAGACCTGTCTCGGGTTCAACACAAAAGAGGGTGGTTATCGGTTAGTGATGTCTGTCTTGGCTGAAGACAGGAGATAACGGCAGGTATAGTACACTTTTTACATCAGTGGCCTCAGGAGACCTCAGCAATCAGAAAGACTCCGAGCAATATGGTACAAGTAGCTTCTGGTAGCATGAGAAGGGCTCATCTGGGGAGCCCAGCCTCTTCCCAAACAGATGGCGAGCTTCTGGGATTTTCGGATGCTGTGTCTTTGCCTGGACTGCTCCATTCGCCCCCTAGACTAGGAATGACTTAAAAGGAGACACCATGTGCTTTGTTCATTTCTCCAGGCCCAGCGGAGGCTGGCTCAGTGTTTAGTGAATGCCCCTGGTACGAATGCACGAATGGATGAATGGACTGGAGATTCGCAGAGGCAACTAGCCTGTCCTGAGGCCGACGATGTGCTAGGTTAAGACATTCGCACACGTACTCTCACATCTCCAATGCAAGAGTCACATGAAGCAGGAACCGTGAGGTCCATTTTCCAGACTGCCTGCCTTTCTAAGTACGACACACTAACAATAGTAATTGTAGATGAGGGTGTTGATGGCAGCTACTACTTATACGAAATCTATGAAAGAGGGGGCACCTGGGTGACTCAGTCGGTTAAGCGTCCGACTCTTCGTTTCAGCTCAGGTCACGATCTCGCAGCTTCCTGGGTTCGAGCCCCGCCTCGGGCTCTGTGCTGTGAGTGCGGACCCTGCTCAGGGTTCTCTCTCTGCCCCTCCCCCACTTGCTCTGTCTTTGTATCTCAAAATAAACGAACGAATTTTTTAAAAATTTTAAAAAAGAGGGAGACACCTATGGAAGAGAGAATGTCGTTAACTCCCACTTTATGGACGGGGAAGTCAAGGCTCCAAAGCCTGAGCCGCTGGCCCGAGATTACCTGGTGGCACATTGCCGAGCCAAAATGTCAGCAGCAGACTGGACTGTCTGCCTTTGAGGCTCACGATCGGTGGCGCTGAGTCGCAGTGCTGGCTGCATGCTGGGCCTTGCACGGATCGGCGGATGGGGCTCGACAAGAATGGCCCCGGCTGGTTCAGCTGGGACAGGTCGGAGGCTGAGGGGGACAGGGCAGCAGGGGCAGGCGAGCACGGGCAGGGGCAGGCTGCGCCTCCACCCGCGAGGCCCCACCCCAGCTCCTTCGCAGCAGCAGGCTGGGAGCCCTGGTGTGCCCAGCGCCCCTGTGATTGGCAGCCTGCAGATGGCGGGGGTGCCTTGGAATTTATTATCCAAGCATGCCTTTCTGAGGGGGCCTCACTGCCTGACACTGCTTTATCGGAAAGCTGGGAATGGTTAGCTGAGCCCATCTGTTAGCCAAAGAGGGGAACTCAGTGGGTGGGGAAGTCTGCAGAGTCATTTAAAAGGAATTTCTCTGATGCCGAGGCCAGGGTGGAAGGTTATCTGCCCGTGGGTCCGCGGGCTGCCTGGTCGGGGGCTTGGGGGTCTCAGGAGGTGATGTGCCCGGATCTGGTAGGGAGCTTTTCCTTTCTCGTTCGAAACCAAAACTTGCCGGAACCCTTCTCCCTCCCGAGTGGCAACTTCACCTCTGCCGTGATCCTTCGTAGCTGAAACCACCACATTAGCATCCTCAGTGTCTCGATGAAGAATCTGGGACAGATGGGGATAAATGCAGCAATCTGAATTAATACCGGGGCCGCTAATGAAGCCAGGAGCCGGGAAATAATTAGGAGAAGTTACTGCTCCCACCACGGCGATGCTTTGTGGTGGATACTTTCTCTTCGCTCTCCTCCCAGCAGCCAGGGCGCCCTGGAAGAGGGTTGTGCAGCCCCCCTGGGGCATGTGGGTCTCTGGACTCCATCTTGGGTTCAGTTGCTGGTGTATTTATGACAGGCTGGTGAATTGGAGGTGGATGCAGGAGGGCCAGGTGGGGGGCTCCTCCACTGGGTATCTTCCTCGAAGATATCATTTAGTTGGCTCGCTGCTGTGTCCCCGTGGACACTTTGTATTTGCTCAATGAGTAAGGAATGAATGAATGAGTAAGTGAGTGAATGAATGAGTGAGTGAATGAAACGGAGAGGTCAGGCTCAGCCCCGCTAAATGGAGGCCCCGGGGCGGTGCTACCCGCCATGGCCATTTCATCCTGCCCGAGCTTCCTGGGCAGAGGCACGGAGGCAGGCTTGGCATTCAGCATCCTTGCACGGGCATATCAGGCACCGACAGGGCTCCTCCAGCGAGGTGGGGGGGGGGCGAGGGGCCATGTCCAAGGCTGACTGCGGCCCCCGCCTGCCCCCCTCGTGGGAGCAGGGCCGCAGCAGCCGCTTCTCACGGACATGCCTGAATGGCAACCAGGACCGTCTGGGCATCATGTGACTACCCGCCTGCCTGGGGAGGGCAGGGAGCCGGGAGCTCACGGCCGCCAGGGGGGTCGGGGGTCACCTCCGCAGTGAAGTCATGTACCTGGCGGAGGCCGTGTTTATGGAGAACGGTTCAAGGAACAAAGAGTTCTTCGTTTTTTCTTTTCCCCCCTGTTTTCTTATTTCTCTTTGCTTGGCCGTCTGGCTTCAGAACATTTCCAAGCCGGGTGGCCAAGGTGAGGGAGGCTTGCAGGGCAGTGGGAGGAGGCAGAGCCGGGGGAGGAGGGGGGATCTGCTTTCTGACCTGCAGGGCGTGCCTTCGTCTCAGGGCCCAGAGCTAGACTGGGAGTTCCCGGGTTCAGACTGTGGCTTCTGTTCCACCTGGCACCGAGAATGACCTTGAACTCCCCCATCAACCCCTCTGAGCTCTCCTCCCCTCCTGTTCTGTTAAATGAAAGGCATCACACAGCACCGAGGTCATTCTGAGGATTCAAGCAGACAGTGCCTATAAAATACTCAGTACATACTTCTCAATGAGCTCAGTTAGTGCCGCTAAATACTAATAGCCATAATGATAACAATCGTATCATAAATTGTGGAAGCAGATACGCCTCCCGAGCTTTCTTTGTGCCGGGGGTGGATGGATACAAATTCGGAGAGGAGGCATTCTTGCCACTGGCTTTTCCAGACAGGGGAGTGAGGAGGGATGGGGATGTGGGACTCTCTCCAGGGTCTTTGCAATTTTCCATCAACTGCTTGAAACTGAAAGGTTCCTAGAGGTCATGAAGTTTAAGCTCCCTGGAGAGGCTGAGGAGGAGAGAAGAGAAGGGACTTGCCCCGGGTCACACAGTGGCGGATGGACAAAGGCAGACGACCTTAGCTTTCCTGAATTAATGACCCTGGCGTAGTCCTGCTGACAGAACGGCAGCCTGTGCCCCCGGCAAAGGTGAGTGGTTGGCTGGCCGTGCCTTGAGGCTGACCCGGGCTCACAGCTGAGCCTGACGGAGACCAGAAATAGTGCTGTCAACACCTTCTGCCTGCCCAACACTTCTATCCACAGTAAAGTGTTCTGGACCTCATCCCTGTGAGAGGTAAGTGCTGGCATGTTGGTCTGCAATTTGAGAGTGGGTCTCTGGAGGTGAACTGGTTCATCCAGGATCATTCACAAGCGGATGGTGGGGTGAGCGGACAGAGCTGGCGTTGAGGGCCACTTTACTCCAGGCACGTCACATAAGGAGGACCACGTCACGTAAGGACGGTCCTCCAGGAAGGAAGATCACTCTCTACTCCTGAGACCTCTGACAGCTCATGTTCCAATTTAACAAATGACTCACACTGTGACCTTGAGCGAGTTACTTTTGCTCAGTGTTCTTGTCTGTAAAATGGGAGTACCCATAGTATCTACCTTACTGGGGGGAGGGGGTGGCTGTGCGGATGAGATGAACCTCTTAATTTAAAGCTCTTAGAATGTGGTCTAGCACCTAGTAGGTGCTCGCTAAGTTTTGTCCACCGAGTTGCCCAGGTGTCACAACTCACGGCCGAGTGACGCTACAGCACTCCGCAGAAGGCTGGAATGAGACGTACATGACCCTCGGATGTGGCCATCCACAGGTGCAATGGGTAAATGGAGGCACACGTCAGTGATGTATGGCGCCTGGGTCCAAAGGGGGAAACGAGGCAGCAGCTTCTGCAAACCTGTGCCTGATGCCCAGTAACAAGGGCCAGCCATACACTGGGTATGTGGTGATGGGGTCACGAACTCAAGCCAGCCAGCCCTTCCGGAAAACGGGGCTTCTTTAATGGGGTGGGTCCTGCTTTGCCTATAGCTGAAACCTGAGCACCAAGCATAAAGCTTGACACCAAATGAACGTTTAACAAGCTTGTGCCAAATAGGTGACTATCAGTAGCTACACGGATCGAGGGCTTAACAAGGAGCCACACACTGTTCTAAATGCTTCCCATCTATTTGCTCATTTAATTTTGACGGTGAGAGAGAGAGACTATAACGACCCCCATTTCCCAAGTGAGCAGACGGGGGCTGAGCAAAAAAGTGACACAGATGGGGCGCCTGGGTGGCTCAGTCCGTTAAGCGTCCAACTTCCGCTCAGGTCACGATCTCGCAGTTAGTGAGTTCGAACCCCGCGTCGGTCTCTGGTCTGACAGCTCGGAGCCTGGAGCCTGCTTCGGATTCTGTGTCTCCCTCGCTCTCTGCCTCTCCTCCTCTCATGCTCTGTCTCTCTCAAAAACAAACAAGCATTTTAAAAATTAAAAAAAAAGAAGCAGAATTGCTTTTCCAAGGTCACCCAGCTAGCAGGTAGCAGGGTGAGGATTTGAACCCAGGTGATCTGAAACTAGGAAACCCGAGCTCATAACCACCAAGACCCAATTAAGCCAAAAGAAGAGGGTGACAGAGGTGCAAAGACTTTGTTTAGAGCTGCATATACATGAGTGATCAAGACATATCTGTTTAACCAATGCCTTGATTAAAAGCGGAGAGAGCACCCAACAATTGCTTCAGGGCCCCACTCTCTGAGGTCTCTGGGTTACAGAGCTTCACAGAGAGGGCCCCTGTCTGCGGGGAGTGAGGGAGTCCAAATGGGTTCCCAGAGTGCAGCTGACTCTCCTACAGGAGCGACCAACAGTGGTTCTCCAGCCTGAGCCTATCTTCCACAGGTTAGCATTAAAAAAAAAAAAAAAGTAAATATAGCATTTAAAAAAAGTAAATGAACTGGTTTCCGGATTTTAAAAATTGGAAGATTTCACATAAAAATCTAGATTCCTGGTGTAGAAGAAAAAAGTGCTGTCCATCTTGCTTTTTAGTAGATGTTTCTGGCCTGGCCCCTGGAGGCATCTGACTTTGCGACCTCCTCTTGTCCAGGACCCTGTGATGCTGGAAGGGGGGTGGGGCACGAGAGTGTTGGCCCGTGGCTCAGCGAGAGGCCCAGCCTGGGAGCGTTTTCTCGTCTTGACTGGATAGAGATGACTCACGGGGCCAGTATGGGTCTCTGGCAGGGCCTGCTTTCCTTTCCTACTTTGTTTTTATAAAACAGAAATAGAAGTTTCCATAACGTGGTGCAACTCCATCCAGCACTGGCAGGCCTCAGGAAGTCGCTGCTGTTTGTGAGTGTCCCAGGGAGAGCTTTGGTTAGGAGCCTGCTATCTGCTCACAGGTTCATGGAGCCTTACAGAACAGGACAGCATGTGCTCATTTCTACTGTAGCCTCTGTCTGAACACAATGACTCCCCACTGGGTCCTCCCTTGGGGGAGACGGTCAAAGGGATGGGTCCCTTAGGCCACAAGAGAGGGGTAGGAGAACCAGAGACCCAGTGCTGTTCTAGAACTAACTCATCTATCCACCCTTGCACCCTTCCATGCCTTCTACCCATACATCCTTCCACCTGCCCTTCCTCCCTTCCTTCCTTCCTTCCTTCCTTCCTTCCTTCCTTCCTTCTTCCTTCCTGTCACCCATCCTTCCTTCCTTCCATTCACCCACCAATCCATCCATCCTTCCATCCACCCATCCACCCTTCCTTCCTTCTTTCCTTCCTTCCTCCTTCCTTCCTTCCATCCATCCACTAATCCATCCATCCTTCCATCCATCCATCCTTCCTTTCATTCACCTACCCATCCATCGATCCTGCCATCCATCCATCCATCCATCCATCCATCCATCCATCCAACCAGGCATTATTTGTTAAGAATCTGCTATGCTTCAGGCTCTTCACTCTATACTCCAAGATACAGAAATAGACAAAAGAGACACAGACTGCCCTATCCTCACACAGGATACACTCAAATCAGGGAAACAAAGTCAGGGAATCAAAAAGGTTGCCAGGGACAAAAACTAGGGAACAACCAAAGGGTCCATCAATAGATTGATTAAACGCAGTTTGGCTCATCGTAGGATGGGATACCATGTGGTCCTTAAATGAAACAGGTATTTGTATGGTGACATACAACAGCCCTCTAAGTGAAAAACAAAAAACAAACAACGACAACGACAAAAGGGAACAAACAAGGCACAGAGAGTGACCGCAGTCTGTGCTCGTTTGTAAAGAACAGGGACTTTGGCTGTTCTTTTATGTACTTGTACTTGCAGCGAGGGTCTCTGGGAGGGTCCAAAAGGAACTGGGAACAGCTGATAAGCTGGGGCACTCACAAGGAGGAGAGAGAGGTTTTTTTGTGCTGTTTAAACATTTTGTGTTTTGAATGCGTAACTTTTTTTTTTCCAATAAAGCGGCAGGGAAATTTGATAGATAGTTGAATAGATTGACAGATCGATGCATGAGAAGAGAGATGATAGAGAGACAGAGATAGAGAGGCAGACAGAGAGAGACAGAGAGGGAATAAATTACAGGGGAAAAAAGAAAAAGACTACAAGTTTGGTGGTTTGATGAGTATTTTGGAAAGGTACTTCAGGCTGCCTTGGGGCGTTCAGAGGAAGCTTCCCTGAAGACGGGACATCCAGGCTGGCACACTGAGGATGAACAGGAGGTACTCAGTGACAAGTGCAGAGATGGGCACACAGACTTCTCGGCACCGAGAGGAGCAGTGGGTCCTCAGGTCCATCCCTCCCTTCTCTGGACCTCAAGTAGCACATCTGCAAAGGGGAGGGAAGATGCTCTCGGCCCAGGGTCCAGGAAACTCTAGGAAACAGCAGAAACCACATCCAAATCCGAGGGGTCTTAACCTCTACAAGGGGTGAACTGTCTCCCCAAGGCCCCCTCCCCTGTCTCCTCCCACTCCGCCATCCTCATTGCAATAGGCAGAACTGATCAACACTGGGACAGTCAAGAAAAAAGAGAGAAAGAAAAGCTGTATATCCACTCTATATCCAAGTTCATGGTCATTAAACTCCAGAGAGACGTTTTGTATCTCTCTGGGGGCAGGCGACCACTGCACCTTTCTTCCACTCCCACCAAAGAAATTACGAAGGCCAAGGAGGTTAATTTCTCTGAGTGGATGAATGCCAGCTGCTCCGTAGGACTGGCATATTGTAATAATCACAGCAGGTTTTGCAGAGGGCGAACTCCATGCCAGGCACTTCGCACGCAAGATCTCACTGTGTCTCCAAGGCAAGTCCAGGAGATAGGTAGCCACATGACTATCGATCCCTGTTCGTGAGATGGAGGTCCGGGGGCCCAGAGAAGTTCAGCTACTTGCTCAAGGTTGCCCAGCTACTAAGTGCTGGCGTGGGAATCCGAATCCAGGTAGCGTTGACTGCAGAGTTCGTTCTCTTAACCACCAACCTCCATCACTGCCCATCACATGAGGGGAGCCTTCCTCCCCATGCATCGAGGCCAGGTAAGGCTGCCTGGAAGAGGTGCCATTTAACTAGTGCCTGGGAGGACCGCAGGGTTTCCAGTCCTTCCTCCAGGGGAATCAGCCGTCTCCCACAAGGAGATTCCTCAAGAATAAAGGGCTCTGGAGACATTAAAAGGAAACTCATAAAAAATTCATCTCTGAGTAGTAATTGCATCATAAAAAGTATTGAAAGCACAAATGCAAATTGGACCGTAGGAATGAATGGTCTAAACAGTTGGAATGGGGGTACACGTTCAGAGACACTGATCACCCTCTTCGAGATGCCAGGAAGAAGTGGGCCGGATGGCAGCGTGCCCTGAGCTTTGGGGGACATTTTCAGACTATTGATTACCAAGGGCCCAGCTCCCCAAACCCTGCTCAGGGTTACTCCCCTAGCGACTCCCGGAGACAGGGGTGTGCTCGCCGTTTTCTCTCAGTCGGGACTTTCTGAGAGCCTACCACGTGCTGGGATGGTGCCCCTTCCTCCCCACCCCTGCTATGCTCACCCCTGCCTCCACATGAGCTGGCTCATCCTGGATCAACGAAGGTGGACATTGGTGAATGTGCATGTCCATGTTTTTACTCACATCTTTGCTGGTGGGGGCATTCGACAGGCATGTATTGAGCGCCAACTGTGTGCTGGCTGGGGCCCGCCCTCAATTCCCAAAGCCGGTCATGGTCAGCAGGGTGCCTGCTAGAGGAGGGGAGGCTCCAAGACAAGACTGGGGAAATGGGGAGCCAGCCAGGAAAAGATACTGGTGAGAGAGCTGCTCCGGGGAGAGCAGAGCTGGACCACCCACATTTGTGAAACCACACGTAGTTGAGTGTGGCTGAGAAGTGGGGGCTGACACAGGTGGGGAGGGATCTGGGGAGTTAGAACATTCTGGAAAACACTGTGTTTCCCCCTACAAAGCTGGGACTTGATCCCCCATTTGGAGAAAAAGCAGCCTTTCCTGTCTCCCCAAACGGCCAAGAGGTAGAACCTATGTCAAGGGGTTCTCATCAAAGTTCGGAGGAGGGTCCCCACAACCTTTCTGTGGTTTACAAACTGTGTTCCATGGAACCCGGAGGTTCTTGTGTCCGTGTTTCTGGCAGCTCCATGGTGGGGAAGAGGTGGAGGTTTAAGTGGGAGTGTTCTGGAACCTCTTTTACCTTTTCTCCCCGTTTAAAATCCCACATAAGAGTTCATGTAGAAAGGGATCCCTTAGGGGCGCCTGGGTGGCTCCGTTGGATGAGCGTCCGACTCAGGTCATGATCTCGTGGTTCGTGAGTTCGAGCTCAGCGTCGGGCTCTGTGCTGACAGCTCAGAGCTTGGAGCCTGCTTCAGATTCTGTGTCTCCCTCTCTCTCTGTTCCTCCCCTACTCATGATCTGTCTCTCTGTCAAAAATAATTTTAAAAACACTAAAAAAACATGTCTTTAAAAAGAAAGGGATCCCTTTGCTTCTATCAGAACCACCCCCACTTAAAGCAGAGTAAAGTCCAAATTCTTCAAGACCTTTCGTGACCCAGACCCATCCCGTTTCTCCAGGCTGAACTACGCCATTTCCCACGCCCCGCCTTCTACGGTCCTGCACACCAGCCTCCCGCTACCGGATACACACCAAGCCACAGACACTGTCTGCTCCCCCATGCTTCCATTCCTTTCCTCATCCTGTTCCCTTTCTGAGGCCGACTCCAAATCCTTCTGCCTCTAGGAAGCCCTCTCTGATCTTTGTTAGGTGTCTCCACCATTGCCGATTCGCCTTGGGTGTTCCCCCAAAAGAGTCTGGCCCACCAAGAATGAGGACCTCTTCCTGCCGACCCATCTCCTCCCCCATCGACCTGTGAAATCCCATCTTTGACCTGATCGTCAGCCATGTCCCATACTGGACCCAGCAGAGGGCGGGTCCCCAGGGAATGTGTGCTCAGCAAATGGGCTCCGGGAAAGAGTGTCGAGAGGGTGGGGTCTGGGAGTATGCAAGTTAAAGGGCGTGTGGACAGACGGGTGGGAAGGAGGGAAATTCTTGGGGAGGCAGGGAGGTGGAGTAGCTAGATGGCTGGGTGACTGGATGGAGAGATATACAGAAAGGAGGGAGGGATAAAGAAGCTAGGGGGGGGGAGGGGCAAGAAGGCTGGAAGGAGGGAGGGGGAGGATGGAAAGATGGAAAGACCGAAGCGTGGATGGCGGACACAGCCCTGGTTCCTTCCGCCTTCCCCGACAGGCCACAAGGCCTCAGCCTTCCCCGAGCCCTCCCTCCCAAGGCCCCCCTCCCTCCCTCCTGCCTCCATCACAGAGCCAGCCCCTGACATGCCCTCGCCCGCACGGTGATTACTCCTTGAGCAGCCTCCCGTATCCTGTTCCTGATCTTCCTACAAGCAGAGAAGCAGAAAAATCCATCCTGATGAGGAGGCAGCCGCCCGCCTTCGTCCTCCCTCCTCCTCCCGCCCCTGCAGCCTGTAACTCTCGAGCAGTCAGGCAGAAACAGGCAGTCCATTTTTTCCAGGGTCGAGCGCCGGCTGGAAGGCACAGCCCTGCAGGGTGACAGGGAGACGGTGGGGGGGGGGGGGGGCAGTTGGATGGCATGACCAGTTCTCCTCCGTCCTGGGGGCAGCGCCTCCTGCCTCACTCACCCTCGCTGCCAGCTGTGTAATTCAAGGGATGCCTCACCTCTACCCCTGCTTCCACCACTGCTGTGCGGCGGGCTCACCTAAGACCCCAGCCCCATGAAACCTCACAGGCCGGGCAGGATGCCCTGTTGCCGTCCGTCACACCTTCTCCCCTCGCCCGGCTCCCTCTTTGCCTGGAAGCCAGCTTCCTTTCACCCCTGCCTGCCCTCAGTGGCTTAATGGCTGTCCCCTAGCAGAGAAAAAGGCAACGGATGCACTTGTACCCAAGCAGGTGTCGAGTGGCTCTTGGCTGGGTACTATCGTGTGCCACCGAAATGTCACCCCGGCTACTGGGAGTGTTGACAGCTCCCAGCTGAGCCCCTGCTCCCAGCAACTGCCCTCAGCTAGACAGAGCTGCCTCATCCAAGGTCAAGCCTCCTTCCAAGGGCTGGTCGACGAGAGGGGTACACCATTCTGGCCTCCTTGCCACCAGGCAGCCTGACTTTGAAGAGCCCTGTCAGTTCCAGACTCCCGGGGGGATCAGGGAGAGCTTGAAGAGCCTGAATCACACCCCAACTTCTCCGTGCCTCACCCCATTTGTTTGCCCTCCCCCCCCACGGGGTTCATCCTGAACACTGCACCCCAATAAAGTCCCTGCACTCAAAGCCTCAGAGCTATGGGGCCTGCCTCCAAGGGACCCCGATTTGCCACAGGCTTTTGTGCATTTGCATATTTAAGGCCTAGGGCGGCTCTGCGTGGCATGGTCTTTGTTTCACGTGTCAGGGAGGTGACGGGCCTCGTCCCCGGCCACACTGCGTGTGTCAGAGCTGGCATTCCACACTAGTGCAGCCCGCCTCTGGGTAGTCCGGACTTGGATACCCTCTGTCCCTGCATCTGAGGAGACAACCCCATGGAGATTCGTGGTCCTTTTCTGACTTCCAAGGGTCCCCGAGACCGGGGCTCCCCGCCTAAGCTGTGGGGAGCCCAAGTGGAGACACACGGCCTGTGCCCCAGGATCAGGTGCCTCTTCGGGGTCTGCAGACCTCGGAGCTCACTCACACCTCCCTCTGTCCACCTGCCATACCCACCGACGTCCCGGGGGTCACGTGGTATAACTGGAGGAGGCAAACGTGTCCAGCTTCCATTCCGGGCTTTTGATAGAGTGGACCACTTGACCCTTCTCTGAGCCTTCACTTCCTCATCTTTCAAATGGGCCGTTCAGAGGATTGCTCGAAATGATGTCTCCAGAAGACTCAGCCCGGGGCCTGGTGCACAGTGAGTGCTGTGTCCTGCGTCCCCAGTGCTCGAGTCTGACCTGCTGAGGACGACCTGTGTGGAGTAGGAACTCCTCGCCTCGTGCTATCCTCACGACAACTCCACGAGGCGGATGCCCTCCTCAACCCCATTTCGCAGGTGAGACAATGGAGGACACAGAAAGAGAGAGACAGAGTGGCACATCCAGAGTTCCCAGGTGAAGGAGTGGAGGCGTTGGGACGCACCAACCCCTCTGTCCAGCTCCAAAGTCTTCACCACTTGGGTTTCCTCCCCTCCCTCTTCTGTGAGCCTCTAGGACGCCCAGCGCTCCCACATGACCCAGTTCCAGGGAGACCACGTCCCCCAGAGCAGGGGGACCAGGGACCCCCTGGTTTACCCGCTGGGCTCACTATTTGGAACTGTGTCCCCAGGTGCCCTGCTGAGAAAAATCCACAGAAGTCATGTGCTCTGGGTATCCATTGTTCACACCATAGCCTCCCTGCCCTTCGTGCTGAAACTGACCCTCTAATAACAAGAGAATCCTGACCCAGGGCTGGGAGCTGCCTTAGGAAGGGAGCCCAAGTTCGGAGGTGGAGGGCTGTACCTCCAGGAAAGCCATTTGTACCCTCCTGAAGCTCTTCCAGCCGTAGAGGTGCGGGGCTCACTGGCTCTGGTGGTGGCCATAAATCTGTAATCGAACAACATCCAGGACCGCCAGTCCCCATAAAAAGAAACCAGAGGAATGTGGTAAAATTGCTCACAAGGCCATGGAAACTTCCTCTGAGACTAGACCAGGGCTCCAGGAGTCCTTTCTGTGGCTGCCAGAGCTGGCTTTTGTGTGAAAAGAGCACTGGACTAGGGGTCAGCCAGCCCTGGGTTGTAATCCCGCCTCGGCCAGCTGGGGCCGTGGCAATGCCAGGGAGCCTTGCCTTGCCTCAGTTTCCTCCTCGGTGAACTGGGCATCCCAGGGTAGCGTTTTCGTGACAATGTAACACGATTAGCGCTTCCTGATCGCAGATGGAGAAATCTAACTGTTGTTCTAAGCTTTGAAGATATTGACAGTGATTGATCGCAGAGAGGGAGGGGACGGGATGAAAACAGCTCACAGGACCAGATACGTCCAGACGGAACCTCAAGAGGGGTCTCCAAACATTTCTTCCTGATTCCATTGGGGCGGCGTGTTTACACGTTTGGCCAGCCTTCTTCTTCGCCTTGTCTCTGGCCACTCCGAAAGAGACTATGGGATTTACCAAGTAGATTACATGGCACTTAGCTAATGAAATGACACCCGTCCCCCCTCACCCCCACCCTTCCCCAGACCCACACCCCCGCCAAGATATCGATCAGCTGCTGGCAACCGTGGAGCTTTCCAGAGGCCTCTGGACAGTTTAAAAAGAAAACCAACCATTAATAAAATTGAATGGTTGGGGGCGGAGAGGGGGAACTAGATGGGGAAGGGCTAGAGGGAGAGGAGGGGGCCGGGAAGAAAATCAGGAAGAAAATCAGAAGAAAAAGTGCGTCTCTGATTCAAAACCCACATCGCAGATGTGCAATTGGACAGACTGTGCAATTGACCCGTTCCACCGGAAGATGTGTGCCAGGTAAGCGTGCCAAATAAAAAGTCCAGGGGTGAACATGCATAGGTCACAAAGCACAGAGGTTGCAAACTCGGGGCAGCCCCACGGTGGGTCTTCTTTTACTTAAGTGGAATTGGCTGCCAGTATTTTTTTTTTTTTTTTTTACCGGGACTTTTCATATAAAAGGCTCTGGATGGCTGGCGTTCCTTGGAAAACTGGAACACGCAGCAGCACTGGGCTTTCGCATTCCTGTGCAGCGGCCGCGGGGAGGGGGAGGCTTGCTCAGCCCCCACCCGCCTCCTGCCCTCGCTCCGGTGAGCAGTCAGGGCTTGGGTTTGAGACCCCAATCCAAAGTCTGAACTGAATTCTGTCAAAACTATACACATACGGGGAGGGGTGGGAGTGTGCGTGTGGGGGAGGCACCCTGGGTAAATAGCAAATGCCAAAATATTAACAGAGGCTCCCTTTCCCTAAGTAGGACCCTCATCTTCTTATTCTTTTGTACTTACTTGTCTCATCCATGGAAAACAATAGACTCGGCTTTAGGGGGGAAAAATCAATATACGCAGAATCGAGTATTCTGAATGCTCACAACGATGGCAAGTGTACCAAAAACGCCAAGCTGCGGCCTTCTTCAAATAGGGGCATTGTGGGCAATTCGAATCTTCTGTCTTTTCCTGCAACAAATCCCCTCCATACCTCTAATGGGTGAATGAAAAGCAAATCATGATTAACTCACGTTAACAGAGATACGATTCTTCGGAAGAAATCTTGCTGGAGGAGGGGTCTTGAGCAGGGTGGGAGCGTTCGGGGTTCCGTCGGGCGCTTCTGGGCCCCTTTCTCTAGGATCTGGAATCTTGTCAGATGGCTGTGTTGTCCTGCTCCCAGACCTCGGATCCCACTCTATGAACGCAGAACAAAATAAGGGAGAGAAAAGAGGAGGCTAGCACTTTTGAAAGCTCCCACGTGCTGGGTACAGATTGACGTGTTTTCATATGTGTGTGTTAGCAAAAGAGCCTGGGGGTTAATGAACCCCGCTCTCAAGCCATCCATTTCCTCGCTGTGTGACCTTGTGCAGGCCACTTAACCTCTCTGAGCCTCCTATTCTTGCTGTAAATTAGGGGTCAAAGTGACCTCTTGGGGATGGAGGAAAGATTAAATGAGGGCTCTGTGACCCACTTTCCCCGGGTGATGGACATTGAGGAGGGTGCCTGTTGGGATGAACACTGGGTGTTGTATGGAAACCAATTTGACAATTAATTAATTAATTAATTAATTTTTTAAAAAATGAGAGCTCTGTGTTTGGAACCCA